>NC_091628.1:18787878-19090909 GCF_027580195.1 Bos mutus | reverse complement strand
TTATTAAACACTTCAGGCTCCCCCTTGGAACAGCCGTCGGATGACTTTGATTTTAAGCAAACTTCTGAGGTTTTAGACGACTTCTGTAAAGTTGTGGAAGATGACCCGCAGCAGACGAAGTGGTCCGTCAGCCCAGTTTTTCAGTGAGTTTTATTGTAGCATGGCAACGTCCAGGTTTTACTTGGTACGTTTTTAAAAACACAGGTGATACTGGTTTTACTTTACTAGTGTCATTTCCGTATCTTGAACTCAAGAAGCCTCAGTTCATTTCCTGGCATTCATGTGGCCGCCATATAGAAAAAAGCTGGGGTAGATTCTTCCTGCCTCCCTGAGACCACCAGAGAGGCCTCTGCGTTCTTCCCAGGCTGTTGATCTGCACCGTGGGTGCCCGGAACTCTCTGAGTCTGTCATGCATAACCTGGCTTCTTCCCTTCACGTTTTAGGCGCATGAGTTCCTGCTCTCTAGCTTTTTGTTGGGTAAACTAGGGTGCACGCGGGTGCGTTTGCGTCTCTGCCTTTCTGTCTCTAGCCTGGGGAATCACGGCTTCCTTGGGTGTAACCACCGGTCTTAGTATTGAGCTTTTTAGTTGCCTTTGACTGCCGTTGGAATCCAGCCGGGTTCTCGGCATCTTCCTCAGGCTGTGAGGTCCAGATGTGAGCATGACTAGTAAGAGTGTAACTGGCGTGGAGCATAATGAGGTGATTATTCCGCCTCTGAGTTGTGTGATCCTGCCTTCTGGCATCACGTGGGCCCTTTCAAGCAGCTGCTGCTTTGCTGGCTGGCTCAGCTTGTCATCCATTGTGACCTAATGGTTTAATGTTTTCCTAACGCATTAATTTTTTAACGCGGCAATTGACTTCCTACCATAAAGTACTGAAGCGTTTTTTTTTTTTTTTCCCCAAGAGCAAGCATATTAAAACATATGCATGACCTTGGGAGACTTAACTTTTGGAATTATTTTTAGAGTTCAGATCCTGCAGTTTTAAATATCTTGAATGTTATAATTAAGATATAAATAAGCAGAAAGCACAAATATAAGTAACTGATTTTCTTGTGGGAGTAGTCTTCTTTTTGTTTTTAATTCAGTTTTGATTGTTGTAATACATTGTACATATATATGATACGTGATATATAGCATGTCTAATGTATGTATAATATATACATTTGTGTGTATTTTGTATCTATTTCAAGTAGTCATATAGTTCAAAAACAATTTAACACTTTAAACCATCAAACGTTGTATGACTTTTAGTAAAAACCAGCACGCAGCTTCATCTATCCTTACTCTTAAAAACCACTCCTTTTTAACTCCTTCAGGTGTGTTTTTCTGACTTTTAATCTCATGTTTTTAAGTTAATATGCTTATGCTGTTGGTTTTGAATGTTCATTTTAGGCCTTCTCCTGTGACTTTTTGTAGCAGCAGAAGGAATTGGCACTCTCTCTGATGAGCCTGATTAGCCTTCCGTCTGCTTACCCTGTCAGTATAGTGATGTCACCACGTGTCCACGTTCAGTTTTCATATTCCCAGGACTCAAACAGTGTTATTCACAGCTGAGCCATTCTCCTTTCTTCCACAGCTGTCTGCTTTCCTGGGCTTACTTTTCTCCCCATCTGTCATTAGCACGAGCTGGAAGTCCGCTGTGTCGCCGCGTTGCTTCTGGGCACCTCTGAGCCCGTCAGGCCACTCCAGGTCACCCCATCCCCCAGCTCCAGCCTGGACTGGTCACTCTAAGCTGCTGCACACCTTTTGTCCTAGATCTTCATTTCACCATCATCCTTGGAAGTCTCTTCACCTTTGTCCTTACTGAATTGCTACGTTTTGTTTACCGTGTCTTCCTCCTTGGATTATACCCTCATGTGGGTGAGACACATTTTCTCATAGCTTCCCAAGAAAGGGATATGAGAGAAGTCTTTGAGACACCGTCTTAAAATGCCTTTATCTTCCCCAGGCAATTGATCCCTGACTTGTCTGCACAAAAAAGACAAAACAACAACAAAACAGCATTTTCCATGCCAATCCTTTAATAGTGTTTTGAGCATTTGCCTCTACTACCTGGTAGGCAGAGCTCAGTCCAGAGTAAAGGGTCTCTTCCTGGTAGGACCCATTTATAGCCCCCGAGGCTGCTGGCATTGTTCCAGTGTAATCCCCTTGCCAGCTCTGTTCGGGGGAATTTTCCCCATAGCCTTGTAGTCTCTCTTGTTGACAGAATGGTTCTTGTGCCTGCATTTTGTGGCTCTCAGGTGCAAGAGGAAGATGTCTAGATTCAACCTGTCTCTTCATCTCTGCAGGCCCCAACACCCATTCATTTCATGGCCCCAGGAGGCCACTCCAAGAGAGTGCACCAGACGGTCACTTGGTGGTTCCCATCACCTTCTCGTGATGGGCGTGGACACGTCCTACTGTAATGTGCCTCTTTAATTCCCAGAGTGATCGCATAGGGCCATGCCCCATGTGGGCATCCCTTTTCCAGTCCAGTTTCCATTGCCCATCCACCTGACCACACAGCCAGGCCATTGGTTGCAGCCGGTGAGTTGGTAAAGACCCAACCACAGGGGCTTTTCCGATTGCTCAGTTCTTGCGTCACTGCTGGGAAAACAGCCTGCAGTTCAGCCACTGAGCTGATTGTTCTTGCCTCCTTCAGTCAGTCTTGCCATCCACTGGTTTTAATGTGGCCACTTTCCAAATGGGAGAGTGTCCATTTGCCTTGGAACTGCGTCTGTAAGGCCAGCAGCTCTTGGTTGCTTGGTTAGAGCTTCACGGGGCACGTCCATAAGGCAGTGGGTTCTAGCAGCTTCTCAGCCGGCTCCAGAGTTGGTCCTCGATGAACAGAGGCTGCCTGCTTCATGATACAGCAGGCACCTCCCCACCTTACCCCAGCAGTATGCCCCCCCCCGGGTAAAACATTTCTGTAACCCTCTGGGCGCTGCCTTCCTTACTAGAGTGCTTCTCCAACGCCACCCAAGATGATGTGGGTATCTCAAGTTTCATGATTATTTTATGTCCTTCAGTCATTGAGGAATCTCAGTTACCGCCCAGGCAACTGATTTCCTCTCAAATGGTGAGCAGCATCTGGGAAATTTCTGGTCTGAAATCCCAGTGGTCACTGCTGGGAGGTGCTCCAGGTTGGCTGTAAGCTCCTGGTGCAGAGTGCAGGTGGCAGATACTCTCAAGGTCATGTCTGAGTCAGTGCCTTTCCACCTTTCAGCAATGGGAGAGCTGCCACCCTCTGCTAACTCAGACATACCTGCTCTCATGCAGGACCCCACTTGGATCCAGCTGTCTTTTGGGCAGTCTTACAGATGGGGCTTCCTTGCTGGCTTAGTAGCGAAGAATCCACCTGCCAAGCAGGAGATGCAGGTTCAGTCCCTGGGTCGGGAAGATCCCGTGGAGAAGAGAACGGCAACCCACTCCAATATTCTTGCCTTGGAAATCCCATGGACTGAGGATCCTGGTGGGCTACAGTCCATGGGGTTGCATAGCATCGTACACGACCGAAGTGATTTTAAAAAGCCTGCTGTTAGTCCCCAGAAACCATCTGCCTTTCCCGCAGGCCACTGGGCAATCTTCAGTCGTTCAGCGAGTACATTGACCCCAGCGCCCCAGCTTGAATTACAGTGGTGAGCTCTTCTTGTCCACCGTGTGTTCTCTCTTTAAACACCTGTTTGGGCTCAGGCAGTTCTAGGGGTTCCCAGCCAGTGCCCAGTTAAAACTGGCCTGAGGGTGGATTTCCACACCTCATGTTCTAGGTAGGGGAAGCAATCCCCAGTCAGAACTAATATCCATCCAGTAATACCTTCAGGTAAGAGAGACGGGACCACCTCACTCGGAGTCTGTTCCAAAACCCCACTTTCCATCCAGACTGTCACTTGACTCCTGTCCGCTGTTGCCCGTCCGCATCCTCCCATTCTAAGCTTGGCTGTTAAGACTTTACCCGCAGGCTGTGGAAGCACAGTGCGCTGGTCCTCTCTCCCCCTGGCTGTTTCACCCACACAGGTGCTTATGCCTTTGGGTGCCTGGCCAGCGGTGGGGCCAGAAGATCCTGGCCTTTAGGTCAGTTTTTATCGTGATCATCTTTCTTATCCTCGCCCCAGGGCATTCCGGATCAATTTTCTTATCTTAATCATTACCTTCTAGCTTTTTGAAAAGTGAAAAGTTGCTCAGTCGTGTCTGACTCTTTGTGACCCCATGGACTGTAGCCCACCAGGCTCCTCTGTCCATGGGATTCTCCAGGCAAGAATACTGGAGTGGGTTGCCATTTCCTTCTCCAGGGGATCTTTCCGACCCAGGCATTGAGCCCATTGGGATTGAATACAGGTGTCTCCTGTATTATGGACAGATTCTTTACCATCTGAGCCACCAGGGAAGCCCTTCTAGCTTTTTAAATGCCTTTAAAACTGGGATAAATAGAGTCGACTTGTTTGGGGCCCTTCGGTGTTAGAGACCAACATGGGGTCCCTTTGGTCTACCAGACTGTGACAGTGCCATGGGCATCCCTTGGCTTCAGTTCCATCAACATCCCTCGTCTGGCACGGCTTAGGCTCGCCCGGGAGAGCACGACCACACCACATCGATCAGTTGAGCCAAGGTGGAGCAGGGGGGAGGCATGGCGAGGACAGTCACCAGAGGGGCCGATTTAAGCCTCACCGCAACCTCTGCCCCCCACCTCGCCTCAGGCGAGAGCGGCCCATGACCCCAGGAGGAGAACGCCTGACACGTGGAACGGAGCCCACAAGGCGGGGGTCGCGTCTCAGCCTTCACTGGGTGCCTGCAGCGGGGAGCGCACAGGGTAGAAGACCCACGGCGCCTCGCCCGCCGCCGCCTCGGGTCGCCCAGAAACCGGAAGTGGCACCACAAGTCGGGTCAGCCAGACACACCACACAGGAGCTGGCGCACAGGCCCAGGCGGGTGGCTCCAGTGGCAAGGGCCGAACCGGGCACCAGCTGGCGGCCCGAAGGCCCAGAGCCCCGCGTACATCCAGAGACCCAAAGTCCTTGGCGGCGGACACCGAAGGAGACCGTGTCAGCAAATGCCTTTAAAACTGGGATAAATAGAGTCGACTTGTTTGGGGCCCTTCGGTGTTAGAGACCAACATGGGGTCCCTTTGGTCCACCAGACTGTGACAGTGCCATGGGCATCCCTTGGCTTCAGTTCCATCAACATCCCTTTTATTGATCCCACTTGGTAATTGAAGACTTTTATTCTGCTGGGTTGGGTCCCTTGTTGCTCTCCCTTTGTCTTTCTCCATTTTCATAATTCCTTTCATGTTCTCTGTAAGATCCATATGAGGAAGTTGAGATAGCATATTGGATAAGGCATCTCAAACGATTTGATTTTGTATTCAGAGGTGAATACCCCAGGTATCGTAAAGCCAGTCCCACACGGCTTGCATATCAGCTGCTTCATCTGGGATGTTCCATTTGCCATTAGTAGGGGAGTTGGGAAATCCGTCTTCTCAGGATAAACACACTACTGTGGCTTTTATCCAGTCCACCACCCTGGTAGTCTCCTTGGGAATAACCTCCTGGGTCACGCACAGCCACGTGTGATGGTTCAGTAGAGAGCAGTGGGTCCTGCCTCAACCCACACATGCTCCTCCAGCCTGCAGCCTTGAAAACCACAGACACAGCCCTTATGTCAGTTGCACACACAGCCTGTGTCAGTAAAGGTTCCTCAGGAAGCCCATGACATCAGCCCTCAGAATGAGCCAGTTCCTGCACGCTGTACCCCCTGCCTTCGGTTGTTTCTTGGTTTCCCCTTCCCCTGCTGCTGCTGCTAAGTTGCTTCAGTCGTGTCCGACTCTGTGCGACCCCACAGACGGCAGCCCACCAGGCTCCCCCGTCCCTGGGATTCTCCAGGTAAGAACACTGGAGTGGGTTGCCATTTCCTTCTCCAATGCATGAAAGTGAAAAGTGAAAGTGAAGTCGCTCAGTCCTGTCCGACTCTTCACGACCCCATGGAATGCAGCCTACCAGGCTTCTCCGTCCATGGGATTTTCCAGGCAAGAGTACTGGAGTGGGGTGCCATCGCCTTCTCCACTGCTTCCCCTACGTTAACTATTTTCTCAGTTGACTCAGAGGTAGTAGAAGTAGTTTCTGTTAATCCTACATAATTTTCTCGGCAGCTTTGAGGCAAATGGCTGAAGCTCAGATTGACCCAAATCTGAGCTTGAATCAACATCAGGGGCCCAACCCAGCACTTACTTTTATTTTCATTTTGGCTGTTATATATGAAATAAGCAGGGAATTGTTCATTTAGCGTGCTGCTTATTTTGCATTTCCTTATGTATCTGTTGAGCCAGTTCCTTAGGAGTTGGCTCTACTCCCATTTCTAAATTGCGTTGGTAACTTTGACCTTTAGTAACTGATCACAGCATGGCTGCAGTTTCGTACCATGGTGACTAGGTAGCTATCCGGGAGTCAGAGTTTCCTCATTCTTTGCTCTTTAATCTCTTTGTCTTCAAAAAACAAATGTCTGTGAGCCATTTGCAGGCTATCCCATTCCTGATATCAACTAAATAGAGAGTTCTTGATTGCAGTGTGTGTGTGTGAGAGAGAGACAGAGAGAGAGAGAGACAGAGAGAAGGTGTTCATTAATTCCTAGACCCAATCTGTGTGTACATGTATGTATATAGGCATTCCCACACCAAGAAGTTCAGTTCAGTTCAGTTCAGTCGCTCAGTCGTGTCCGACTCTTTGCGACCCCATGAATCGCAGCACGCCAGGCCTCCCTGTCCATCACCAACTCCTGGAGTTCACCCAAACTCATGTGCATCGAGTCGGTGGTGCCATCCAGCCATCTCATCCTCTGTCGTCCCCTTCTCCTCCTGCCCCCAATCCCTCCCAGCATCAGAGTCTTTTCCAATGAGTCAACTCTTCGCATGAGCTGGCCAAAGTACTGGAGTTTCAGCTTCAGCATCATTCCTTCCAAAGAAATCCCAGGGCTGATCTCCTTCAGAGGACTGGTTGGATCTCCTTACAGTCCAAGGGACTCTCAAGAGTCTTCTCCAACACTACAGTTCAAAAGCATCAATTCTTCAGCGCTCAGCCTTCTTCACAGTCCAACTCTCACATCCATACATGACCACAGGAAAAACCATAGCCTTGACTAGACGGACCTTTGTTGGCAAAGTAATGTCTCTGCTTTTGAATATGCTATCTACGTTGGTCATAACTTTCCTTCCAAGGAGTAAGCATCTTTTAATTTCATGGCTGCAGTCACCATCTGCAGTGATTTTGGAGCCCAAAAAAATAAAGTCTGACACTGTTTCCCCATCTATTTCCCATGAAGTGATGGGACCGGATGCCATGATCTTTGTTTTCTGAATGTTGAGCTTTAAGCCAACTTTTTCACTCTCCACTTGGACTTTCATCAAGAGGCTTTTTAGTTCCTCTTCACTTTCTGCCATAAGGATGGTGTCATCTGCATATCTGAGGTTATTGATATTTCTCCCGGCAATCTTGATTCCAGCTTGTGTTTTTTCCAGTCCAGTGTTTCTCATGATGTACTCTGCATATAAGTTAAATAAGCAGGGTGATAATATACAGCCTTGACGTACTCCTTTTCCTATTTGGAACACCAAGAAGTAGTGCTTGGATATTATCAGGGTGTCTAGGAATTGCACACAATTCTGATGCTATCTACGCAGAGATACAATCAGATTGCACAGGTAAGAGGCTCAGTCCCACAACACCACCCTCCACTTGAGATGCTGGTCTTGAGCCCAGGTTGTTACCTGTGCTTCTGGTTAACCTGCTGCAAATCCCAGGTTCCCTCCATCTCTCCTCGGGCTTTGTGGGTTTTGTTTTTGTTTTTGTTCTCCACCATGCCATGTAGCATGTGGGATCTTAGTCCCCGACCCAGGGGTCAAACTCAGGCCCCCTGCAGTGGAAGCGCAGATTCCCAACCACTGGACCACCGGGGAATTCGTGCTTTGGATTGGATTAATTTGCCGGAATGACTCAAGGAACTCCAGAAAATCGATTTACTCACTAGGTGACTGATTATTATAAAAGGATATGAATCAACAGCGTGAATAAAGGAGCCTCCATCCTTGTAAGGCTTGGTGTCTAACACAGTGGCATGTGTAAGTGTTCTGGTTCTCCAACATGGAAACCCTCTGAAAAGGGGCCAGACAACTGTCCCCTGAGGTTCTTAAGGAGGCTTCCTTATATAGTCATGATGGCTAAGCCATCAGCATTGGCAGTTGATTCAGCCTCCAGCCCTCTCCGCTCCGACCCACTTACCTTGTGGTTGGTTCTCCTGGCAACAGAGATGCCAGGAGATAATGTTCTTGTTATCAAAAGACACCCTCATCATTGTCAGCTCTAAGGAGATTCCTCCGGTTTGGGGAGCTGTGAGCCAGGGACTGTGGATGATGACCAAGTATACAAGAGCAATGTATTTTTGTAATCTGGATGACCAAATACATATTTCTTACAAATCACAATGTCACTAAAAGAAGTAAAGGTTAACACGAGTTGTACAGAGTCTGGGAGGAAAGTTCGGGGTCGGCTGTCTCTTCTCTGAGCTGACTGTGTGTGTGTGGCCCTCCTTGTGTAGATGGAGTCGTGTATGCCTGGGGCCACAATGGCTACAGCCAGCTTGGGAATGGGACGACCAACCAAGGCCTGGCACCCATCCAGGTCTGCACCAACCTCTTGATCAAGCAAGTGGTTGAAGTAGCTTGTGGCTCGCATCATTCAATGGCTCTGGCAGCTGATGGAGAGGTAAGTGCCCTGCTCTTATGCTTTATTGTTACTTTTATTTATTTTTAATTTTGGGGGGCCATTCCTCAAGGTATGGGAGATCTTAGTTCCCTGACTGGGTATCATGCTCCCTGTAATGGAGGTGCGAAGTCTCAGCCACTGGACTGCCAGGGGAGTCCCTCGTTCACTTCCCTGTAGCTCGAAGGGTAAAGAATCTGCCTGCAATGCAGGAGACTTGGGTTTGATTCCTGTATTGGGAAGATTCTCTGGAGAAGGAAATGGCAACCCATTCCAGTATCCTTGCCTGGAGAATCCATAGACAGAGGAGCATGGTGAGCTACAGTCCATGGGGTTGCAGAAAGTTGGACATGACTGAGCAACTAACACACACAAAAGACATATAAAAGTTACCG
This sequence comes from Bos mutus, assembly GCF_027580195.1. Taxonomy (NCBI): domain Eukaryota; kingdom Metazoa; phylum Chordata; class Mammalia; order Artiodactyla; family Bovidae; genus Bos; species Bos mutus. Next base: position 19,081,789 of record NC_091628.1, on the reverse strand, counting down.
TCTTAACCATTTTTAAGTGTTCAGTTCAGTGACATGATGTATACTCACGTTGTTTTGCAGCCATCACCACCATCCATCCACAGCACTTTCATCTTGCAGAACTGACCTCTGTGCCCATTAAACATGAACTCTCTCCTTTTAGTTCCAGCCCCTGGCAACCCCCATTCTGCTTTCTAAGAATTTAACCCCTCTAGGTACCTCATATGAGTGGAATCACACAGTACTTGTTCACTGTGACCGCCTTATCTCACCTAATATCCTCAAGGTTCATCCATGTGGCCACATGTAGTGGATTTTCATCCCTTTTTAAGGCTGACACTGTTTCATTGTTTATCTGTTTTGTTTATCCATTTGTCTGTTGATGAACATTTGGATCATTTCTACCTTTGGCCATGTGAAAGTGCCTTGCCTTTTTTTTTTTTTTTAAAGACCATATTTGTACTTGAACTGAATATCATGTGAACATAGCTGCCCTGGATACATAGCTAAAACCACCGTGAGAACAAGCTCCTTCTCTAACACAGCCTACGTTGTGTGGTCTGGAGCACTCTTTTGAAGACAGTAGACTGAATTCTTAAGGCAGTTAAGTCTCTTGCTTTTTGCTCAGATTACAAATCAGATGTGTATGACAGTGTTCTATACTGTCGTTTTTTTAATGACCTCTCCCCGCACCCTACCCCCAGGTCTATTTTGTTTTTCAGTAAATGTAGTGATGTCATAGCATCACTACCAACATTCCAGTAGGTTCTGTACAGCTTGATTTCCTGTCCCCCCCAGCCAAGTTCCACGCATATCTTAAATGTCACTCATCCCGCTGGTTCTATCATCTGGTGTCTTGTGTCATTTCGTTCCTCTCCATCTCTATCACCTTAGGTCGGGCTTGGCCATCTCCTGGACTGTTGCCGTGGGCTCTTCTGTTTCATAGCTTTTTTTTTCTTTTTTAAAATATTTACTTATTTATTTGGCTGTGCCGGATCTTAGTTGCAGCATGCAAGGACTTTAGCTGTGGGATGTGGGATCTAGTTCCCTGACCAGGGATCAAAGTCAGGCCCCCTGCACTGGGAGTACAGAGTCTTAGCCACTGGCCCCCCAGGGCAGTCCCGATCCCATAGCTTTTTCATTGGTCTACACTGTGCAGTGTAACTTCTCTGTCCACTGTGTCTTCGGAAATAAAAGTCAGATTCTGTTGTTCCCTGTTTAGTCCTTCAGAGACTTTAGAGTGATTTCACTAAGTGGGGTGAGCAGCTCGGTGAGATAAAGGTTTCGTGGCTGTGATGTGCTGGAGCCAGGCCTTGCACACAGCCCTGCTGCATGGAATCTACTGTTCCCAACCTGTTTCTTGGTCAGTGGAACCCCAGTCCCCATTTTTTTAAAAAACAAACGGCAACTGCATTGGTAGAGAACTTGGGCTATTTGAAAAGAAGTGCAAAAGAATGACGGTTGAAATTAGAACTTGCTAATTGTGCAGCGTGCATTCCTGGTTTATTGTAACCTTAAGCATATGCTACTCTGGGAAACTGGTAAATATAAATATTTACACTAGCTAGTCCTGTGAATCCAGTTAGTGAAGTGAAGTGAAGTCGCTCAGTTGTGTCCGACTCTTTGCGACTCCATGGGCTGTAGCTTATCAGGCTCCTCCGTCCATGGGATTTTCCAAGCAAGAGTGCTGCAGTGGATTGCCATTTCCTTTTCCAGGGGATTGAACCCAGGTCTCCCGCATTGCAGGCAGACGCTTTACCGTCTGAGCCACCAGGGAAGCCACTTAACAGGAAGTAATTACTTCGAGGGTTTTTTCTTTCTGTGCCTGTGAAATTAACCTGTGCCACATGTACTTTTTAAGATATCAGTGTGAGTTTCAAGACAGTCCATGGGCAGCCTCAGACATGTGATCTTAGGTAGAAAATGCTGACAGAGGAGAGAGAACAGAGACTCATGGAAGCCAGAACTCAGGATGTGTGAGGACCGCTTGCCACAGGCAAGTGATGGGGTGAGAGGGGTCCTCACAGATCTTCCTAGTGATGGAGGAAGTTATCTCCTCTGCAGCCAGCATCTGCCCTTGGCTCATTCTCTCTGGCCACACTCTTGTTTGACAGGCTCAGTTAATAATTAACTTGAAGGGATTTTTCATTTTGTTTTTCATCTTTAGCTTAGAGATCCATTTGTGTCTGTCTCCATTAGAAATATGGTTTTCAGGCTGTGGCTGATCACAGGCAAAAAGTAAACAGGATGCAGTTGAGGAGGGGAGCTGCTTGGAGATGACAGCCAGTGAGGACTCAGAAAACATTATCAAGCACAACTCAACATTCTAGAGCAGCAGTTCTACAGTTAAAAATAATTAAAAAAAAAAAAAGAATTTCTTAACAACCCCATGTCATTCCTGTAGGGACAGGCATCTCCTTAATACTTGTGAGTGTGACTGTGTTAGGAAGTGGAACTGTGATTAATAATTGTAATGATGGTGGGCTTGTGTCATCAGGAAGGGTCTATAGTATCGCCCACTGGTGATTAATGAGATAGAGGAAAGTAAGTATTGTTTGAAGGATTTCCATGGGGAAAAAAAAAAAGACTACACCCAAAGAGTTAGGCTGATTTTTGTTCATATCACTGATACTTACGTGGCACATACCTCATTTCCTTTGGATGCCAGATTTAAAAACCATAAAGAGCTACTAAAATTGTAGTGGCTGTGTAACAGTGTGGAGAGCGCCGCTAGACTGCTTGGGTTCATACTAGTAGTAAATCGTATTTACTAGCTGTGGAATCTCAAGCAAGTCACTTGACCTCTCTGTGTTCCCGTCTACACGTATACACTGGGGATGATAATAGTATTAATACCGACCCCAGGGTCATCTTTCAGGCTTCCTGTGAGGGTTCCTGTGTGTGAAGCACTTAGGACCATTGGCACGCTGTAAGGACTCATTCAGTGGGTTTGTTTTGTTTTATGATGATTATCGTGTGTTAGAATTTTCACCCTTACTCTTCTTTCTTCCTCTTTTATCCTTCTCTTGTGTAGGTATTTGCTTGGGGCTATAACAACTGCGGCCAGGTGGGGTCAGGGTCCACCGCAAACCAGCCAACTCCTCGGAAAGTGACAAACTGTTTACATATTAAGAGGGTGGTGGGCATCGCCTGTGGTCAGACCTCGTCCATGGCTGTTCTGGACAATGGTGAGGTGAGCGGTCTTCGCACCCCCCTTTCTCCTGTCCTTTTCTTTATGAGGTACGGGCTTAGATCATGGAAGGAAGAGTGCTCTGATTTGATGGCTCCATGGATAGTTAACTGATAGAGGTGCAACCACAGGCTGTTCGCTCCTCATTATGAATTTTTAAGTTCCAAGGTTTATCTGCAAGCAGAAGTTGAATGTGTTTTTGCCAGATTCACATAGCCCGATGCTTACAGGCATTTGTTTGTGATTTAATGTAGTAGATGAAAGAAGTTGACGTTACCGCTTTCTTCTAATGAAAGAGGACTCTTTTTTTTTTTTTTTTTAAGTGAAAGCTGGTTTATTTAGAGAGATAGACATTCCATAGACAGAATACAGCCTGTCTCATCGAAACACTCTGCAGACCGAGTGCGGGCCACCTCGGAAGGTGAGAGGCCCTGTGCGCTCTTTAAAGTTAGCTGACGGTGTTTATAAGCACTGATGCTAATGGGCATGAAGGCTCTGTGCCTGCCGGTGTCTGCAATGCTTGCCCCTAGGAAGAAGCAACTTGCAAATGCAGAATTTTTCATCCTGATGGTTATTAGCTACTTTTAAAAAACCCACCTTTCAGTGATCCTTGACCACGGTCACCTTTGAGCTGATGGTTATTTCTATAAAATTGTTGGTTGCAGCTTCTACTTAAATGGACCTGTTACCACTTGTATGTGTCCCAGTGCACAAACTTTACTCCAGGATACTTCTCTGAACGCGAGTGTACGGCATCCTGCATTGGGGTGTGAGGGTGCTGTAGAGTTTACTGAGTGCTCAGCTCTGTTAGCTGACTTTCTGAATCAAGCCTGATATTATGCTGGATGACTTCTGAATTCCTTGGGATAGTCATCTAACATCCTCCATCCCAGTATTTTCCACTTCTTTCTTTATTTATTTTTTGAAAAACTTTTTTAATTTTTAAAAGTAAATTAAATTTAAAAATTATTATGTGATTAATTCAACAAAGGAAAACAAATAAGACATATGAAATAAAAAGTGAATGCCTTTCCCTCAGTTTTTTAATGGCTTGATGTATATCCTTTTGGACCTTTCTCTATAAATAGTTACATATGGGTGAGTATAATTACCTACTGCTTTTCTCTGCCAGTCTGCACCTTTTCTGCTTTAACAGCATAGATGTTTTACCTGGATCCATTGGCAGACCATTTATAGTTGCTTCCATTATAACCATTATAACAGTTGCTTAATTTTCTTTGTATGGATGTTGGTTTTCCATGACCCATATCCAGAACTCTTCTGATGGGCATTTCAACTTTTTTTTTTTCATATTTGGCTATTAAAAACACTGTTGCACTGATTTTCTCTGTTACTGTTTGTGTGTATATCTTTGTACACACAAGTATTTCTATAGAATAATTTTCCAGAAATAGGGTACATTTTTTGATAGCTCTTGCCAAATTTCTCCCCAGAAGGTTCAAACCTGTTAGACTTCCAACACTAAATGTGCTTTTGGCCATATCTTGCTAGCACCCTGAACTCCTTGTCTCCTTTTCCCCTTGTCACAGGGATGTGGAAGGCCCTCACCCACGCCCATTTGCCCTGCGTTGCCCTGGGGTGTGTTGCCACCACACCTCGTGTTTCTGATCTGAGCCAGGCCTTCTGTCTGTTCCTGGCCAGGACTTCACCCTTTGCACACTGGCTGTTCTCAGCCTTCAACAGTCACTGTCAGACCTGTGCCCGGCTCTGCTGCTTTGAGCAGAGTGAGGGAGAGGCAGGTTCAGGAGATAAGCAGGTGGGCTGGCTGGACCCACCTTGGGTGGTGGTGGGGAAAAGACCAGAAGGAAAAGTAAAGGCCAAGGGATGAAGGGCCCAAACACAGACCAAGGAACGTGAAATGCATCCATGGATCTGCCACTGAAATATTCCAAAGCAGAGATTTGAGCAGAGTGACCCCTCTTGCTGCAGGTGTCTGAGGGGTCCCCACATTCTCCTGTGTCTCCTCCTTACACCTCTTTCCTCTGTCCCCTCTCCTGTGGTCCTGCCGTCACTGCCTTCGCTGGACCCCCATCAGAGCTCACTATCTGCCAATGGGAGATGAGTTTATGTCTTTGAGGTCTTTCTGCCTCTGGTCTTGCTCACCACAGTCACCCTTCATGTTGCTGCCTGCAAGATAGCTCCAGAATACAACTTTAATCATGTTAATCTCTGCTTTGGAATATTTCAGTGGCAGATCCATGGATGCATTTCACGTTCCTTGGTCTGTGTTTGGGCACTTCGTCCCTTGGCCTTTACTTTTCCTTCTGGTCTTTTCCCCACCACCACCCAAGGTGGGTCCAGCCAGCCCACCTGCTTATCTCCTGAACCTGCCTCTCCCTGGGATGAAGGTATACCTTCATCCGCATCTACCCTTTAGCCAGATCTGAGCATCTACCCTGCTCAGATTTCTGCTATCTAAAAAAATCTTTGCTTAACTTTCTTCCTATGGCTAAGTCCTTTCTCCTCTCTACCTGTAGTGCCTTGATTATATCTCTACCCCAGCACTTGCTGTCTGGCTGCAGAAGAATTGCGTATGTCCATCTCCCCTGTTCACCTGCTTCCAAAGACTTAATTCCTAGTACTTCTCAGAAAATCCTGAAATACAGTCAGTGATTAATAGTTGTTAATGAGCCTTAGGTTCCTCTTGTAGCAAGCAAGAATTAATGACTCGCCCAAGGCTATCCAGCTAGTAAGCTCTGGAGTAGAAGCTGCCGGATTCTGTCATCCCCATGCCTGAAACATCTGTTTGGAGATCAGTGGTAGGACCTCATTCACTAGAATAAGAGTGTTGGAAGTGAAAGAAATCTCTCATTTGTTTAGACGGATTTCATTTTTATCTCTTTCCTCCTACCAGCAGTTTTAAAACCCTCTTCTCCCCCTTTCTCTAAGGTGTATGGCTGGGGCTACAACGGCAATGGTCAGCTCGGCTTGGGAAACAATGGCAATCAGCTGACCCCCGTGAGAGTGGCAGCTTTGCACAGTGTGTGTGTCAACCAGGTATGTGTGGTGGGCTCCTAGCTGCTGCTCCCCGTCTGTCTTCCCTGCTCTGACTTGGACCATTGTGAGAATTTAGATCCCGGACCAGGGATTGAACTTGTTCCTCCTGTAATAGAAGCATGGAGTCCCAATCATTGGACCAATAGGCAAGTCCCAGAGAGTCACTCTTTTAACCAGACTTGGTGAACAGTACCCTGTGCCTTCATCTGCCACATTTATATTCTCCCTAAATTCCCATGAGGAGAAGCAAGACCATGGTGCTGGCACATTGGTCTTGATAATTTGAAAAGCTACTGGGAAAAAGCCAGTAGTCTCAGGTATAGGCTTTTCTAATGCTTTTTTAATGTTCCAGAGAATGTCAGTCCACATCTGATGATGAATTGGCATTCTGCAGGAGCTGGCTGTAATCTTTAAGTAGATGTTTCCCCTGCCCTTCCTGTTCTCCTGTTGATGGTAACCATGTAAATTTACTTGCAGATTGTCTGCGGCTATGCACATACTCTAGCACTAACCGATGAGGGCTTGCTCTATGCCTGGGGAGCTAACACGTATGGGCAGCTGGGAACTGGCAATAAAAATAACCTGCTAAGCCCAGCACACATCATGGTGGAGAAAGAAAGGTAACTTGGCGGTACCATGTCTTGGGATTGTGTGTGCATGGGGATTTGGGCCTGTGTGCTGGAGCGCTGGTGTTTGGCTTTGTAGCTCTTCGTTCGTTAACGTTCTCATTGTGAACGAGAGTACTGTACCAGTCAGCGTGAAGATGAAGTTGACATGATTCTCTTGCAGCTTTCTCAGATGACCACCCGACATAACCACCGAAAGGCATTCATGCATTTTGGTGTATTGCCTGCAGACTTCCTAGTAGGGTCTGTCACCATGTTGAAATTTAAAACCTATTATTTTCCCTTTGAGCCAACTAAACTTTTAAATAAATAAAATCTGCCCTTGAAAGGCCATTATCTGTTTTAATATTGATTTGATTTAATGTGTGTTACTGGAATAGATGCTTAAGTGTTTGTTGAGCCATATTGTGAGTTCTTGCCCACTAAAGCTTTAGGATGTTGACTTCTAATTCTGGGACGCCACTTAAGAAGCATGCAGAGAAATGTAGTAAGTTTGGCTTGATGTCCCTTTGGATTGGGATATTCAGAGTCCATGACCCCTGGACCACTGCTTAGTCAGCCTAATGAGCGTTCTGAGCCCCGATTGGGGGAAAGAGAGAAAGTTGTATGTGTAAGGAAATGGTTTATTGAATACAGGATTTTTTGCTACTGGGTAAGCCCCCAGAACTGCCAGGACATTTTTTTCAGTGTCTACTTTCCTCATTTACTGTGGTTGCTAGTCCGTTTTCCCAGGTTTTCCTCAACAGTATGCGTTACTTGTCCTAACTCAGAATGAGCTTTGGGTGAGAACAGGGCACCAGGATGAGTGTAACCCAGAGCTGTTGCTCCAGTCTTTTGGTTTTGTCCGTATGACCTGACAGCTAACTTTCCTGGATCCTGGGCTCTTTGAGATGTTCGGAGCACAAAACTTTTACTTACCCTGTGTGGTGCGCTTGGGCTTCTGCGAAGCAAACATAACGTGCGTTTTTCTTAAAACTCTCCAGGGTGATAGAGATCGCGGCCTGCCACTCAGCGCACACGTCGGCCGCCAAGACGCAGGGCGGCCATGTGTACATGTGGGGCCAGTGCCGCGGCCAGTCGGTGACCCTGCCGCACCTCACGCACTTATCCTCCACCGACGACGTGTTCGCCTGCTTCGCCACGCCCGCCGTCACGTGGCGCCTCCTGTCTGTGGGTGAGAGAGAGCTCCGGCTGCCCGCCCGGACGAAGGGCACCGTCAGCGGAGCGCTGTGCCTGTGCGTCTGCTGGCTGTGGGCTCCGTCCGCTTCAGAATGCTTTATCCTCCTTTAGCTTTAAAACCCTTCCCCAAATTAGACTTGCATGATACTGTTTATTAAAATGCTATGGAATATTATATGAATTTATTATTTCCTCCTCTTGGGTGTTTTCAGTTTGAGGTGAAATTCACATACAAAAATGAACCATTTTTAAAGTACACAATTCAGAGGCATTTACTGCCTTCACCATGTTGCTGAGCCAGCATTTACATCAAGCTCTGCAGCATTTCATCACCTTAGAAGAAACCCCTATACCCATTACGCAGTCACTCCCCATTCTTTCTCCCCCCCAACCACTGGCAGCTACCAATTTGTTTGTTTTGTTTTGTTTCTATCTATGGATTTACCAGTTCTGGATGTTTGCCTTAAGTGGAATCTTACCATGTACAACCTTTTGTGTCTGACTTCTTTCACTCAGTGCTTTTGAGACCCATCCAGGTTGTAACATAATACGTGTCAGTGCTTCTTTTTATGACTGAGTAGGAGAAGGACATGGCAACCCACTCCAGTGTTCTTGCCTGGAGAATCCCAGGGACGGCGGAGCCTGGTGGGCTGCCGTCTATGGGGTGGCACAGAGTCGGACACGACTGAAGCGACTCAGCAGCAGCAGCAGCAGTGTTGGGTTATATATATAGACCACAGTTTGTCATCTATCTGTTGATGGACATTTGGATGGTTTCCACTTTTTGGCTATTGTGAATACTGTTGTCTTGAACATTCATGTACAGATATTTGAGTGTGTACAAATATTCTTAAGTGCTTTTGTAATACTGAATTTATTATATAATTTAACGTGAACTTAAAAAAAAAATGAAGAACTTGTTAATTTTGTGGAGTTAATTCCACTTTTTTTTCTCCTTTTTTCCTTTCAACCAACCTCAAACTTTTTTTTTCCTTGGAGGAGAGCTAAGGAGAGATATTATGAAGGATAGTGGGGGACTTACCTGGTAGTTAAAGACTCTGTGCTACCACTGCAGGGGGCCCAGGTTCGATCCCTAGTCAAGGAACTAAGATCCCACCTGCTGCACAGTGTGGCCTGAAAAAGAATAAAAGGATAGTGGAATTCAGGGTGATCTTTGGTTACGTCATCTGTCCCTTTTCTGAATACTGTCTTCCTTCATGGGCCTGTTGTTGATCGAAAAGGTGAAGCTGTCATCAAGCTGAGTAGCCATTAGCAGGATAATCTTGGTCTCTTTTTATTTCTTTTTTGTACCTTTTAGCCAGTGTATTTCTTTTTTTTTTTTTTTTTAGTGTATTCTAAATGTATTTTTTCTAAATTGTTCTTTTGTTTATAATGCAGAGGGAATAAAGTGAGCCAGGAAACCCTGTGCTTGAAAATTAATACAGCTGTGACAGCATGGGGTTTGGTTGCTCAGCAGTTGATACTGAAGGTCTTGTAATACACGTCCAGCTCAGGTGCGTCAGGCAGCTGGGGCTGTCCCATCAACAGGTGACCAGTCTTTGTGGTCATGGGGAAAGATGTTTAGGAAAAGTAAAGCTGCTGCTCAACTTAAAGAAATGGAACCTTTCCAGATTCTCTAACTGTAATTCAGTGATTGTTTGCAGTGAATGTTGTGATTAGAGAAAATTTAGTTCATAGGACGGGACTCCTTGGCCATACTCACACATATGTATAGACCTGTACACATTTTCAGAGTCTCATATACCTGCCTAACCTGGACCTGTTTATGAAAGGGTTCTTGCATCTTAAAATCCTCATCTTGAAAAGACATTCTTTTCAGACCAAATGTCCTACCATTTTCTATTAAGTTTGGAAAAAGTACAGTCACTAAGTATATCTCCAGGTGACCTCTTTTCCTGTCCACCCTCTAAACGTCAGAAGTGTTTGCTTACTCACAGTTTCTGATCTCAGCAGAGTGCTGGGAAGAAAGTCAGAGGATGAATGGGTACCTCTGAAGAACAGTTTCTTCTCTGGAGGGTGGTACTAGTTGCCAGAAACCAAGGTGGTCCAGCCCTTAGGACGAGATGCAGGAGTTGAGGCTCTGAGAAGAACTGTGTTCTGGGTGGGGAGGGTGGGTAACAATCTAGGCTCTTGGACTCTTTGCCCATCTTAGTTATTTCCCATCTTTTCACTGGGGATTCAGATTACAGGGTCAGGTTTTTGAAAGAATATCCATCTTTCCTCCACAGCCAAGAGAGCTCTGCATCGTCAGGGTCAGAGGGGAGGCTGTAGGTTAGAGTAACAGGGCTTAGGCAAATGGTATTTCCTTAGGAGGGTCTGATAACAGAGCTCATGGAAAGCTCGTTGTTAGGTTTCAGCCTAGCTTTTAGCAGTTGCCCCTCTGTAAGAGTTGCCCTGGTGACAGCAGCTGCTGCGTCCTGGGGGAAGTCCTCATTTTGGGGAGTTGGAAATGGGTCTCCTGCCTCAGTAGTACCTTCATTCAGCAGTGCCAGTGAGGGTCTCTGGAATTTTTAAGTTTCCCTGTTAGCCAGCTGCTTCTCCTCTTTTCCTTTGTTCACACATGTAAAGCACAAGAAAGTATTGCATGAGTTTGTACACACGCCTTTAGTTTTCATGATAACACAGTTCTACTTACATGTAAGAATTAAATGTCCTTGCACCTTTTTATCAGGCAGTGTGACCACGGTTTAGTAAAGCCACTCCTCTTTTTTTTTTTTTTTTGCCACTCCTCTTAAGTACACATTCCTACTAAGTAAATTTGCTCTGCTTTCAGATAGTGTGTGAGGATTATTGTTTGTGCTGCATTGATTTTTAATGTTAAGAACGATGTTTAGATGCCAGGTAGGGAGGGAAAAGGGTCACCCTGGGAAGGAACACTGCTCTAGCGTGACCACTCAAGTGAGGAATGTGTTTCTTAGGACTCCTTGAATTGAATTTACCAACTCCTTGAAACTACCCTAAAAGCAGAGCAGAGGTGTCCAAAAGTGCTTCAGTGGAGGAAAACTGATCAATTCTCACCCTTAGATGAACACTACTCAAACTTTCGAGAGAAGAGTTTAGGTAAAATGACAATCTATAACCTTTTCTTTTCAAAAAGATTTTTTTTTTATGTGGACCATGTTTTTAAAGTCTTGATTGAATTTGTTACAACAGTGTTTCAGTTTTATGTTTTGTTTTGTTTTTGTTTTTTTTGATTTTAGTTTCCGAACTAGGGATCAGACCCACACCCCCTGAGCTAGAAGGTGAAGTCTTAACTTCTGGACCAGGGAAGTCCACAGAATATACATTTTTAATGTCTAGCTTAGTTTGGAAGACCGGTTTTTGGCCTTTCCAAATATACTTTTTTAAATTAATTTATTTTTTTATTGAAGGATAATTGCTTTACAGAATCCAAATATACATTTTTTTTCTTATAGTTTAGAAGGCAATGGCACCCCACTCCAGTACTCTTGCCTGGAAAATCCCATGGACGGAGGAGCCTGGTGGGCTACAGTCCATGGGGTCGCTTAGAGTCGGATACAACTGAGCGACTTCACTTTGACTTTTCACTTTCATGCATTGGAGAAGGAAATGGCAACCCACTCCAGTGTTCTTGCCTGGAGAATCCCAGGGACAGGGGAGCCTGGTGGGCTGCCGTCTATGGGGTCGCACAGAGTCGGACACGACTGAAGCGACTTAGCAGCAGCAGCAGCAGCATACACTTAGCGACATTTGGGTATCACCAGCTGCTGAGACCTTCTCATCTCGGGGACATCAAAAGCTATCTCCTGTGTCTGCAGTACCTTCATTCAGTGCTGACGACGGCCCCTGGAATTTTTTGTCTCCCTGTTAGCCTATGAAATTTAATTTAATTTCTATGACATTGATTTTAATACTGGAAAGTTGATTTGTCGAGTAAGGGGTGAACTCTTCTGAGAAAAATCTAATGGAATTATCCATCGTGCTAGTCAGTATCTTTGTGAAGTCTTTCAAAGCTTGAGCACCTGTGTTAATGTGCTTGCTTCCTTCAGAGCATGAAGACTTTCTAACAGTTGCAGAGTCACTGAAGAAAGAATTTGACAGTCCAGAAACTGCCGATCTGAAGTTTCGAATTGATGGGAAATACATCCATGTCCATAAAGCTGTTTTGAAAATCAGGTATTTTCTCCTGAGTTTAGAGTCATCAGTAACCTTACTCTTTTGCAGTCTCCGTTTCCTTGTTATCCCACACAATGGAGACTAATAAGAACTAATCTTGGGAGTAGAGTGAAACAGCACACTTAATAATTTTGCATGTAGTATCAGTCCACTCGTTATTGAAAAGTTTTGCGTGTATGTTTGTGTGTGTGTGTGTGCGCACGTGTACACTCATGCGCCTTTTAGAAAAAGCATAATGTGGGAGTATTTTTCTGTATTGTTTGTTAAATGAAGTAGCTCATACATAATTATTTCCATCAAAAAAATTGTATATAGCTTTGAGAAAATACAAAGGCCCATCAGTGAAAAGTGTATATGTCTTCTTTTAGTTAAAACTTCCAGAGAAGGCAGTGGCACCCCACTCCAGCACTCTTGCCTGGAAAATCCCATGCACAGAGGAGCCTGGTGGGCTACAGTCCATGGGGTCACAGAGTCAGACATGACTGAGCGACTTCACTCTCACTTTTCACTTTCATACATTGGAGAAGGAAATGGCAATCCACTCCAGTGTTCTTGCCTGGAGAATCCCAGGGACGTGGGAGCCTGGTGGGCTGCCGTCTTATGTGGTCGCACAGAGTCAGACACGACTGAAGCAACTTAGCAGCAGCAGCAGCAGCAGTTAAAACTTCATTTTCCACAAGCAGAAAACTTAGGAATACTGGACTTTCTGGTCCTGAGAGACAACTAATTCCCAGTTGAAGAAATGTTCTCTAAATATGGTACATGGCAGGAGTTCTTTGTATAAATGTGAGGGAACTTTGTATTAATTAATAACTGGATGATTGCTCACTGAGGCTGCCATTCGAGAGAGAGGCACATAAAATCTGACCATTGAGAGTTAAACTGGCCATTTACGAGTCTTTTTTCAAAATTTAGTTTAACATCTATTTACAAAATAACATGTTTTTAGGGAACTAAAATGCTATGTCATTCATTGCTTTAAAGGAGTAAGTGTCTACACCAAAGTAGTAATTGAAAAGGTGAAGGGGAATTGTTTCTGTCTGAAGACCTGTGGTCAGCCCGTCGGATTTTCCTGCATAGTGTTCTGACTGCGTTCATCTATTAACCCTTGCCTGCTGCTGCTAAGTCACTTCAGTCGTGTCTGACTCTGTGCGACCCCATAGACAGCAGCCCACCAGGCTCCCCTGTCCCTGGGATTCTCCAGGCAAGAACACTGGAGTGGGTTGCCATTTCCTTCTCCAAAGCATGAAAGTGAAAAGTGAAAGTGAAGTCGCTCAGTCGTGTCCGACTTTGGCGACCGCATGGACTGCAGCCTACCAGGCCCCTCCATCCATGGGATTTTCCAGGCAAGAGTACTGGAGTGGGGTGCCATTGCCTTCTCCAGAACCCTTGCCTAGACAACTGTAACTTTTTCCCTCCCAGATGAGGTAATTTCCTTTGTAAGTGGAGCCATTCTTTCAGTATTCTGAATGGATATTGAACATATATTTGTGTTTTTCTACTGTAACTCATTTTAAAAAGGATTTGAAAATATGATTTAAAAAAAAATCATGAAGTATGTTATACTTTAAGAAAATCAAATATTCAGAAATCAGTTCCTCATTTAGGTGTATGTGTACATGTAAATACAATACAAAAAGACCTGTTTAGTTTTTCTTCAAATATGTGACTATCCTAGTGAGTGTCACAAATAAATTGGTAACAGGCTTGGAAGAAGAAGGGGAGCAGATGAAAGAAAAGGAACAAAGTTGGGATGGTGGCTGTTTTGAGGATGAGTCAGAAAAGAAGGAAAGTTGTCATGTACGGTAATGGAATAAAAATCCTTTTGAACATAATCCAGTTAACTTTTAAAACCATTTTAAGAATGTGCCGATTACAAAAATGGTGATTGCAAGAATGTGCTGGTAACATACAAACACTGAATCATTTGAGTGGTATTGATACATATCACGGAGAAGGCAGTGGCACCCCACTCCAGTACTCTTGCCTGGAAAATCCCACAGGCAGAGGAGCCTGGTAGGCTGCAGTCCATGGGGTCATGAAGAGTTGGACATGACTGAGTGACTTCACTTTCACTTTTGACTTTGATGCATTGGAGAAGGAAATGGCAACCCACTCCAGTGTTCTTGCCTGGAGAATCCCAGGGACGGGGGAGCCTGGTGGGCTGCCGTCTATGGGGTTGCACAGAGTCGGACATGACTGAATCGACTTAGCAGCAGTTAGCAGCAGCAGATACATATCAAAAGTTTGAACAGTCACTTTTGAGTTTCTTTTGAATTTCATTGTTTGAAATGCCCTTCTGTATAACATCTTTTAAACAAAACAGGTAAGCAAAAGCCTTAATCTGAATGAGGTCTGTCAGATGCAAACAGTGGTACTTGTTGAAGCGCTGGCTACTTTGAGGCTATGTATAGTTCTTACTGTTTTACTAGGCAATACCTTAAAGAATGAAAGTGAGTGTATGTAAAAGGTGAATATAAAAACCCTTGCATGTGGAATATATTTTGGTTTTTGTACGTGGAATGAATGTACTACTCAAATAGAGTAACCATCCCTGTAGTACTTGTTCATGCTTGCTCCCACCGCCTTAAGCAGGTGAGTTTTGCTGTTGTTTCAGGTGTGAGCACTTTCGATCCATGTTCCAGTCTTACTGGAATGAGGACATGAAGGAGGTGATAGAGATAGAGCAGTTCTCCTACGCCGTGTACCGTGCCTTTCTCCAGTACCTCTACACGGACGCAGTGGACCTGCCCCCGGAGGACGCCATAGGTACCAGCCGCGCTGGGACTGGCCACGGCACAGGGTCAAAAACATGTCTCCCAACTCTTACTGGGCTCACCTTGTGACTCAGCTGGTAAAGAATCGGCCTGCAATGCGGGAGACCTGGGTTCGATTCCTGGGTTGGGAAGATCCTCTGGAGAAGGGAAAGGCTACCCACTTCGGTATTCTGGCCTGGAGAACTTCATGGACTGTATAGTCCATGGGGTCGCAAAGAGTCAGACACAACTGAGCGACCTTCCCATACTCTTATAGTTCAATTAGTTGCTCAGTCATGTCCGACTCTTTGCCATCCCATGGACTGCAGCACACCAGGCCTCCCTGTCCATCACTAACTCCCGGAGTTTACTCAAACTCATGTCCATCGAGTCGGTGATGCCATCCAACTATCTCATCCTCTATTGTCCCCTTCTCCTCCTGCCTTCAATCTTTCCCAGCATCAGGGTCTTTTCCAGTGAATCAGTTCTTCGTGTCAGGTGGCCAAAGTGTTGGAGCTTCAGATTCAGCATCAGTCCTTCCAATGAATATTCAGGACTGATTTCCTTTAGGATGGACTGGTTGGATCTCCTTGCAGTCCAAGGGACTCTCAAGAGTCACCTCCAACACCACAGTTCAAAAGCATCAGTTCTTTGGTACTCAGCTCTCTTTATAGTCCAACTCTCACATCCATATGTGACTCCTGGAAAAGCTATAGCTTTGACTAGATGGACCTTTGTTGACAAAGGAATGTCTCTGCTTTTTAATATGTTGTCTAGGTTGATCATAACTTTTCTTCCAAGGAGCAAATGTCTTTTAATTTCATGGCTGCAATCACCATCTGCAGTGATTTTGGAGCCCAGAAAAATAAAGTCTGACACTGTTTCCACTGTTTCCCCATCTATTTCCCATTAAGTGATGGGACCGGATGCCATGATCGTGGTTTTCTGAATGTTGAGCTTTAAGCTAACTTTTTCACTCTCCACTTTCACTTTCATCAAGAGGCTTTTGAGTTCCTCTTCACTTTCTGCCATAAGGGTGGTGTCATCTGCATATCTGAGGTTATTGATATTTCTCCTGGCAGTCTTGATTCCAGCTTGTGCTTCTTCCAGCCCAGCGTTTCTCATGATGTACTCTGCATATAAGTTAAATAAACAGGGTGACAATACACAGCCTTGACGAACTCCTTTTCCTATTTGGAACCAGTCTGTTGTTCCATGTCCAGTTCTAACTGTTGCTTCCTGACCTGCATACAGATTTCTCAAGAGGCAGATCAGGTGATCTGGTATTCCCATCTCTTTCAGAATTTTCCACAATTTATTGTGATCCCCACAGTCAAAGGCTTTGGCATAGTCAACAAAGCAGAAATAGATGCTTTTCTGAAACTCTCTTGCTTGTTCCATGATCCAGCGGATGTTGGCAATTTGGTCTCTGGTTCCTCTGCCTTTTCTAAAACCAGCTTGAACATCTGGAAGTTCACAGTTCACATATTGCTGAAGCCTGGCTTGGAGAATTTTGAGCATTACTTTACTAGCGTGTGAGATGAGTGCAATTGTGTGCTAGTTTGAGCATTCTTTGGCATTGCCTTTCTTTGGGATTGGAATGAAAACTGACTTTTTCCAGTCCTGTGGCCACTGCTGAGTTTTCCAAATTTGCTGGCATATTGAGTGCAGCAGTTTCACAGCATCATCTTTCAGGATTTGGAATAGCTCAACTGGAATTCCATCACCTCCACTAGCTTTGTTCGTAGTGATGCTTCCTAAGGCCCACTTGACTTCACATTCCAGGATGTCTGTCTGTAGGTTGGTGATCACACCATCGTGATTATCTGGGTCGTGAAGATCTTTTTTGTACAGTTCTTCTGTGTATTCTTGTCATCTCTTCTTAGTATCTTCTGCTTCTGTTAGGTCCATACCATTTCTGTCCTTTATTGAGCCCATCTTTGCATAAAATATTCCTTTGGTATCTGTGATTTTCTTGAAGAGATCCCTAGTGTTTCCCATTCTGTTGTTTTCCTCTATTTCTTTGCATTGATCGCTGAAGAAGGCTTTCTTATCTCTCCTTGGTATTCTTTGGAACTCTGCATTCAGATGCTTATATCTTTCCTTTTCTCCTTTGCTTTTCGCTTCTCTTCTTTTCACAGCTATTTGTAAGGCCTCCCCAGACAGCCATTTTGCTTTTTTGCATTTCTTTTTCTTGGGAATGGTCTTGATCCCTGTCTCCTGTACAATGTCACGAACCTCATTCCATAGCTCATCAGGCACTCTATCTATCAGATCTAGGCCCTTAAATCTATTTCTCACTTCCACTGTATAATCATAAGGGATTTGATTTAGGTCATACCTGAATGGTCTAGTGGTTTTCCCTAGTTTCTTCAATTTAAGTCTGAATTTGGCAATAAGGAGTTCATGGTCTGAGCCACAGTCAGCTCCTGGTCTTGTTTTTGCTGACTGTATAGAACTTCTCCATCTTTGGCTGCAAAGAATATAATCAATCTGATTTCGGTGTTGACCATCTGGTGATGTCCATGTATAGAGTCTTCTCTTGTGTTGTTGGAAGAGGGTGTTTGTTATGACCAGTGCATTTTCTTGGCAAAACTCTATTAGTCTTTGCCCTGCTTCATTCCGTATTCCAAGGCCAAATTTGCCTGTTACTCCAGATGTTTCTTGACTTCCCAGTTTTGCATTCCAGTCCCCTATAATGAAAAGGACATCTTTTTTGAGTGTTAGTTCTAAAAGGTCTTGTAGGTCTTCATAGAACCGTTCAACTTCAGCTTCTTCAGTGTTACTGGTTGGGGCATAGACTTGGATTACTGTGATATTGAATGGTTTGCCTTGGAAACGAACAGAGATCATTCTGTCGTTTTTGAGATTGCATCCAAGTACTGCATTTTGGACTCTCTTGTTGACCATGATGGCTACTCCATTTCTTCTGAGGGATTCCTGCCCGCAGTAGTAGATATAATGGTCATCTGAGTTAAATTCACCCATTCCAGTCCATTTCAGTTCGCTGATTCCTAGAATGTCGACATTCACTCTTGCCATCTCCTGTTTAACCACTTCCAATTTGCCTTGATTCATGGACCTGACATTCCAGGTTCCTGTGCAATATTGCTTTTTACAGCATCGGACCTTGCTTCTATCACCAGTCATATCCACAGCTGGGTATTCTTTTTGCTTTGGCTCCATCCCTTCACTCTTTCTGGAGTTGTTTCTCCACTGATCTCCAGTAGCATATTGGGCACCTACTGACCTGGGGAGTTCCTCTTTCAGTATCCTATCATTTTGCCTTTTCATACTGTTTATGGGGTTCTCAAGGCAAGAATACTGAAGTGGTTTGCCATTACATACAGGATGGATAAACAACATCCTACTGTATAGCACGCGGAACCATATTCAATGTCCTGGGATAAATCATAATGGAAAAGAATGTAAAAGAAAATATGTTGTTCAGTCAGCAAGTCGTGTCAGATTGTTTACAACCCCATGGACTGCAGCATGCCAAGCTTCCCTGTCCCTCACAGGGAATATGCATTTGTCTCATGATATGCTCCGGGAGATGGTGAAGGA
This sequence comes from Bos mutus, assembly GCF_027580195.1. Lineage (NCBI taxonomy): Eukaryota > Metazoa > Chordata > Mammalia > Artiodactyla > Bovidae > Bos > Bos mutus. The sequence continues at coordinate 19,063,316 of NC_091628.1, read as the reverse complement.
CAGGGAAGCCTGGCATGCTGCAGTCCATGAGGTCGTGAAGAGTCAGACACAACTGAGCAACTGAGAAACAGCATGGTAGAGTATATAAGTGGATAACGGAGTCGCTTTGCTGTGCAGCAGAAATTAGCACAACATTGTAAATCAACTGTACTTCAATTAAAAAAAAATTCAGGAAGTATATATAGATATCACAGTTAATAATTATGGACACAGTTAATTTATGACTGTGGTCTTATTTTACTCTTTTAATCTTGAAGTGTAAGTTGCTAATGAATTAAGCGTATCATTTTGGAAACACAGGACAATTCGATTTTTTCCTCTTCCTTTGTACTATAGAAGAAATTGTATAAATGGAGTATAGGAGAGGTGTGTTTGGGAGGTGGGGAAGGGTCGAACTTAGAGAATTTATTTAGTAAGATTGAGAGTACTGTTCCCTAAGAAGCTCCTGCTGACTTATCTGTATAACTGTCTTCACCAAAATGAAATGTCTGTAGATGGTTGGAAACTATTATGAGCTCCATTAAGCATCCCATACTTTACTTTCAGGTCTTCTGGACTTGGCGACATCCTACTGCGAAAACAGGCTGAAGAAACTTTGTCAGCATATCATCAAGCGAGGAATCACCGTGGAGAACGCCTTCTCGCTGTTCTCCGCTGCGGTCAGATACGACGCAGAGGTAACGTAAACCAGCGCACGCAAACACGCCGCCCATAACTCCCCGGGGGCACCTTCCCGCCTTTTTTTCTCATGGGACAAGGAACATGATGAGTGACTTCACTTCTGTTTAGGGAATCACTGAATGGACTGACCCCTAAAAAAATGAAATCTGGCTTGCTTTATTCTCTGTTCACAGCTTCAAAAATGGTTGTTTCTCCTGTTTCTACCTAAGATAGGAAACTGGAGTCCCAGCAGCCCCACTGCAGGTTGGAATATAAAGAGCCACATCTCATGGGACTAGCAGACGGCATGTGATATTTCAAGTATTTCTCCAGGCGAGCGTAATATATTTTTTCTCAGGACCCACTGTGCTTTTGCCCCACTGTTGCCCTGTCATAAGCCAGGGCTGCCCTGTGATTTATCCCTGTGTTTGCTCTGAAGTTCTGTCATCATCTAATTGTCACTCACGGTTATTCATGGATGAAGAGCCTGTTCTGGACTCCTTTTTGTTCGGTGGTTTTTTATACGGGATTGATTCATGGATCTCTGGAGAGTCCCTGAGTGAATGGGCTGTTGGGAGCCTGCAGTTCTTTGTGTGCATTTTCTGGAAGTGAAGAGCCATGGTACCATCAGAATGTCAGCTCCCTCTGCGAAGGAGCTGTATCCCGTTCATCTGTGTGCCTTGTGCCCAGCACATGGGTGTCCAGTGTTTTTGAACTGAGTGAACACGTGAAGGATGCATTAAGGATAATTAGGGAACTGAAGGCTGAGATGGTTGGTTTCATGTCTTCATGGAGAATAAAAGTCAAAGAGCAGTAGCTTTGGTTGAGGTGTCTAGCTAAGGTTTGCACCTGAAATGACACAGTCAGTCTTTCATTTTATCATCGTGTGACCAGGGAGATCACCTGGTGTCAGAGAATTTACCAGACTCATGCAAAGATCTGCAGCTGCGGCCTTGGAGATGTGTTGGAGGACAGACTGCATCTTTGCTGCATTTGGGGATCAAAATGGACCATTATGTCTTGGGTTTTCAAAATGCATCCTATTTTTATTTCAGACTATATTATGATTATAAATATTTGATGAGGTCAGATATAGCTGATTTTCTCTGTGGCCTTTTCAACAGATGGGATGATGATCAAAGTAAATCATTTCTAATAGGAAATGGATGTCTAGTTTTTTTCCTACCCTTTCTTTGTCATCATGAACATCTCTATTAGCAACGCTGTTTCTTCAGATTTTATTTCCTCCCAGTGATACAATTTTAAATTGGTCCATGACTTTTCACTTCTTTTGGCGATTGACTTTGAACCTTCTGTGTCTCTCCATACTCCTTCTCAGTGCTCATGAGGTCTGTGTTCTTGGGATAAGGAGCTTGCTGACCAAAACCAGTCAGGACCACCTGTACTGTGCTGCGTTGCTTCCGTTGTGTCCGATTCTGTGCGACGCTATGGACTGTAGCCCCAGGCTCCTCTGTCCATGGGATTCTCCAGGCAAGAATACTGGAGTGGGTTGCCATGCCCTCCTCCAGGAGATCTTCCCCACCCAAGGATCCAACCCGCGTATCTTTTGTCTAACCTGCATTAGCAGGCAGATTCTTCACCACTGGGAGCCAGGACCACTGGGGCAGCAACTCGACTCTCGTTGCTGGAAAGTTCTTTCTCACCTTCAGCTAAAATCTACCCCAGAAAGTTTATGGAAGATGCCTTATGCCTACCCAGGCCAGGTCATTTCCTTCACTGGTTTTCACTTTTCTGATATAAAGTGCATTAGAAGCTGTCCCTTGTTTGAGACCACAAACATGCGTCACCAGAGTCTGTCCCATTGCGGGCGTGTAGTTGGCACTCAGAAGTACATGCTGAGTTAAGTGAACGAATGAATGTATTTGAAACATGTCACCATAAAGTTGTACTTTAAACAAAATTGTTAAACAATAACTCATAATCCTGTAAATTTTATGTATTCAATGTAGAGAAATTAGAAAATAGAAGGCAAAAAGCCTTCTTTTTAGGTTGAATTATTTTTTATTCTGTTGGGAGTTATATAATTGACTAATGTACCTTTACGTTTTATTACCTTAATACTGTAGAATGTAGAAATATATACATTTAGAATATAAAAATGAAGCCCACTTACTATATCTGTTAGTTGATTGGAAGCTGCTGCTAAGGCAGATTGGAAATTAGCTGCAAAATCTGTTATTTTCAGTGATTCAGCTTAGGGACCCTATGTGACTTTTCTTTCATTCTGTGAAAATGGGAGGGTGGAGACTCCCTGCCTCTCATATTTCTTCTTTTTTCTATAAAAATTACTGTGGTTCCTCCATGCTTCCTTTTGACAAGAGAATTTTGAAGCAAATGTACATATGTTAAAAGAACAAAAATATATTGACTCAATAGTTGTGAAGATTTTTGAAAGTAAGCTAATTGTTGTGGAACCCTTATATTATAGATGCATTGTCAAATTTTCTGCAAATTTTTAAAAAGTAAAGAAGGACTTAGAGAAAGAAGACTTACATATTCCTATAGTACAAACCTGAATGAGTGTTGATATCAGGGGAGAAAATGTGTATAAAACATTGTCTCGTGATAGTCCTGATCATGTTTTAGGTATAAACATTTTGAAATGCTTCTATTTATACTGTTTCTTTTCAGGAAATTTTTGTTTTCTGTGTCTGGTTGAACATTAGAAGAAACAGTTGGAGAGTTTTTTGTTTGTTTGTTTAATCAGATTAGAGAACTTTCCAGAAAATACTACTTTCTGAGCAGCTATGTCTTAAAATTTTGCTTTTGGTGGGTAGAAATAAATATGAGCCAAGAATCTAATTACAGAATTGATTTGGGGACATGATTTTTTTAAAACTTAGTGCTAATGCCAGATGGTCAGCATTTACTTCTTTTCTTAGGAGGTTAATTAAACATTTTTTGTGATCAGTAGACTACAGAATATTTTTTGAGTGTATGTTCAGTCACTCAATCATGTCTGACTCTTTGTGACCTCATGGACTGCAGCTTGCCAGCCTTCCCTGTCCTTCACTATCTCTCAGACTTCGCTCAAACTCTTGTCCATCGAGTCGGTGATGCCATCCAGCCATCTCATCCTCTGTCGTCCCCTTCTCCTCCTGCCCTCAGTCTTTCCCAGCATCAGGGTCTCCTCCAATGAGTTGGCTCTTCGCATCAGATGCCCAAAGTATTGGAGCTTCAGCATCAGTCCTTCCAGTGAATATTCAGAGTTGATTTTCTTTAGGATTGACTGGTTTGATCTCCTTGCAGTCCAAGAGACTCTCAAGAGTCTTCTCCAACACCACAGTTCCAAAGCATCAATTCTTTGGCCCTCAGCCTTCTTTATGGTCCAACTTGCACATCCATACATGACTACTGGCAAAACCGTAGCTTTGACTCTACAGACCTTTGTCAGCAAAGTGATGTCTCTGCTTTTTAAAAATTTTTTCCAATATGGTGAGACACTGAAATACTTTCTAAAAAAGGAAATCAAAACCCACTTTGATATGGAATGTTTTTGTACTTGATGTACAGTTGATCCTTGAACAGTGCAGGGGTTAAAGGTGTATAATTTACAGTCGACCCTCCGTGTATGTGGTTTGTCCAAATCCCTGGAGTCAGTCAACCTTGGATCCTGTAGTGCAGTTAGTATGTGCTGTTGAAAAATATCACCCTGGCAGAGTAGTCCTTCTGCAAAATGTCTTAGCACTCATGTATTTTAGCCTTGGGCTGTTAACACTGGATAATAACTCCACTGAAAGCTGCAACATCATTTTAAAATGTGGGTTTTAAGACTGTCGATCTTCCATGTTTTGTTACTAAAGAAAATCTGTGGAAAGAAAAACCAAGTTATTTTCAGAGTGTGTACAGTGATTGGAATAATGCGATGTTTAAAGATTGAGAATGAATTTATAAATGTAGATCTTCCTTCCTAATTAGAACAAATCTGCTATTTGATCTGCTTCAGAATCGCTTTATAATAATTCCACCACAGACAGTCATAAACATGGACTTTGCTTTCTGAAACACCAAGACTACCATATTATGAGATTCCTTGAATTTACACCCTTGCCCACTTTCATATTCCATAGGCTTGAGAAGGCGCTTAGGAACTTTTCTTACCTCCTGGCCAAATACTCCTTGTCCTTCTTAGAATTTTTTTTTTTTTTTAAGTCCAGCAGTTCTATTATAGTTGACTTATTAGTTGGGTAAGAGTTGCATTTTTTCCCCTAGGTAATTGAAGATCTGATCATTTGCATATTGAGCTGAACAAATCATGTAGGTTCTTATACTATTTAAGAGTTCTCAGAAGGGCATTTTTCTAATTTTTCTAATTCACATATCACCATCAGCAGCACACGGGCTCAGGTTGCTGATTGAATCTGCTTGACTGTGCAGCTCTCTGGTTCATGGAAGTGAACATGCAGATTTTAATTCCTCTGTTCAAGTGCGTTCAGCGCTTCCTTTTCCGAAGATCTGCCTTAACCACAGTTTAATTAGTTATTTAGACAACTCAGATTTAGATTACTTTCAGTATTCTTTGGAGAAGGCAGTGGCACCCCACTCCAGTACTCTTGCCTGGAAAATCCCATGGACGGAGGAACCTGGTGGGCTGCAGTCCATGGGGTCGCTAGGAGTCAGACACGACTGAGTGACTTCACTTTCACTTTTCACTTTCATGCATTGGAGAAGGAAATGGCAACCCACTCCAGTGTTCTTGCCTGAAGAATCCCAGGGATGGGGAAGCCTGGTGGGCTGCCATCTATGGGGTCGCACAGAGTCGGACATGATTGAAGCGACTTAGCAGCAGCGGCTATATTCTTTAGTTAGCCTTTCGGTGTTTGAAACTATTAAACATTTGTTGAATGCGGTTGACCCTTGATCAACGTGGGTTTGAACTGCATGGGTCTACTTATACATGGATATTTTTCAATAGTAAATACTACAGTACTGTTAGATCTGTGGTTGGCTGAATCTGCAAATATGGAGGGCCAACTATAAATTATACTTGGGTTAACCCCCATGTCGTTCAAGGATCAACTGCACTGAGAAATCTCACCAAACTAAATGGAGGGGAAGACAAAGCAATTTGATAAAACTATTTTCATAGAGTTGTGAACTGACAATTTAGAAGCCCCATTTGTATACCTGGGGCTTCCCTGGTGGCTCAGATGGTAAAGAATGCCTGCATTGTGGGGGATCCAGGTTTGATCCCTGGGTCTGGAAGATCCCTTGGAGAAGGGATTGGCTACCCACTCCAGTATTCTGGCCTGGAGAATTCCATGCACAGAGGAGCCTGGTGGGCTACAGTTCATGAGGTTGCAAAGAGCTAGACATAACTGAGCAACTAACACTTTTCACTTTGTATGCCTGTGCTATATAAAAAAGTTCTTAACAGTTTATACCCCAGGTAATCTATACAATTAATAAACTGAATAAACTGGCTTTTTCATTATACTACAAATATCTTTAATTCCAAATTAGCAGATACAGGAGTGGTTAAGTTTTTTTTTTTTTTTTGATTTTTATTTTGTATGGGGTAATAGTAGAAGGGAGTGGCAGAGGATGACATGGTTAGATGGCATCACCGACTCAGTGGATGTGAATTTGAGCAAACTCCAGGAGATATGAAGAACAGAATAGCCTAGCGTGCTGCAGTTCATGGGGTTGCAGAGAGTTGGACACAACTTAGTGACTGAACAGCAACAACAAATAGCCGAGTAACAAGAGATGCTGTGATGGTTTCAGGCGGACAGTGACGGGACTCAGCCATACGTGCACACGTATCCATCTCCCCCAAACTCCCCTCCATCCAGGCTGAGAAGTGGTACGGTTTTGCAGTGTCAGAATTTAATTTCACCTTTGAACTTGAAATTGTATAATTAAAATTTAAATACCTAAAGATCCATATCTGATACATGACATGGTTTGAAGGACTTTTTATGCTGTGACTGGGTCCTTCTTTCTCAGATATATGTAGATAATAAACTAGTTATGTATTTTTGATAAATTAAAATGTGACTTTCATCTTTCTATGGGATGTAATTTAGTCCCTAGAGCTGTTTATTAACCATTGAGTTATAATACCAGGAGTAGTGCTTTTTCCTGAATAACAATGTGAGAGAGAATGTTTTATGTTGTAGGGCATTCAGCTGTCCATTTAGCTCACCAGGAGTCTCTTACTTCAAAACAAAACAAAACAAAGCCATGGATCCAGAGACTGCGCTAACAATCTAAGTGTGTTTTCAATTATCTGAGAATAGAACTCTGGCGGCAGCTGGCTGAGAGACTTCAGATGTGGTTTCTCTCTTCCTGGTTATATGACTGGAGAGGGTGCTTCTTTCAGCAAGGGACAGAGAGACTCGTAGAATGAGGAAGCATTTGTTTGCAGGGGTCTGAAGGGGGCATTTCTGTGTGGAAAGCAGCCCTTCCCCCACCCTGCCTGATATTCTCATTTGGTGGGAGCTGGGATGCAGGAAGCCAAGACCCTACAGTTTAACTGTTGTTGGGATCCTGGTCTGGTAGAACCCTGAATATTGACCTTCAGTATTGCTGGCCAGGTTACAGAAAGCGAGCTGTCAGACTTCACCTTTGTGCACGTTCCAGGTTACCTAGTTGATGTAATAAATGTATGTTCCAACGTTTGAAGGAACAAGGTCACAGTAGCATTTTGCTGGGGTGAAAGCATGTCTTAGCACAGGCACAAGTTGGCTCTTAAACTCTCAGTTTGCCACTTGTGTGTGAGACTTGCGCTGTGAATGTTGGTAGCTGGTGACCCTTCTCCTCTGATTGACCATCTGAGAAATTAGTGTGGTGGGAATTATAGTGTATTACTCCTTGTGGCTTTAAAAATGAAGACATTTTTATATAGGAGAGCATGAAAGTGATTTTAAGGTCTTTGGAATTTTTATTTAATTTTTTTTAATTGTTTTTTTAGAATTTTTATTTTTAATGTGTCACTTTAGGTTGATCATTTCATCATTTTTCTGTTTCTGAAAAGTCTTTTCTTCCCTTGAACCAAATGACCCACATCTTAATGCTTTTCCCTGATGCTTGAATGTAGTAAAACATATTATATGGACTTAAGTTGCTTTCAACTTTTTAAAACCATGTCTTCGAGTGACTGGATTATGTGATAATTGTGAAGAAACTGCAGCCCTACATCCCACAACTGTGTGTGTGTTTTGAAGAGTCAGACCTGAGTAAGGGAACCATTGCTTTTACTGTGTGATGAGAAAATAGTTGGTATTTTTTCTGCCTTGTACCTGTGGTCATGTGTTTGCCTAGTATGAGGTTTCTGGCCTCAAATCTCTTCTAGGGGAGGGTGAGAGCTTTGGGGTGAGGGATCTGGAGAGAAGGAATTCAATCAAAGTTAATTAAAAAAAGGCCTCTTCTTGTTTTTATTTTTGTTGTGTGTGTCCAGGATTTAGAAGAATTCTGCTTTAAGTTTTGCATCAATCATTTGACAGAAGTCACACAGACTGCAGCATTTTGGCAAATGGATGGCCCTCTCCTAAAGGAATTCATTGCTAAAGCCAGTAAATGTGGAGCCTTTAAGAACTGAAGCCCAAGACTGCTGGGTTTTGTGTGAGTGCTCTGGGGCTGGTGAAGGCGTGTCGTTTGTGCTCTATGAGGGATGTAATTCTGCAGGTAAAAAATAACAAACCATCACATGTCTTGCTCACATTGGGATACAGTTCTCTGTGTAGGGATATGTGAAGAGTGCACGGCTCTTCCTGAACCCATTTTAAACTATTTCCAGATGTGTGTATTTTGAATGTGACCTTAACATTTGGCTGGGACATTGTAAAGGGGTGAAAGTTTTGCTGGTTGGTTGTTTTTTTGTTTCTGTTTGTTTTTGATTAGAGGAACTTCTAAAGTTGGAAGCGGACGTTTGTGGCAACTCTCCTGGCTCATGTATCGGCAGCCCTTTTGCTCCCAGGAGTTGGGATAGTGCACGAATTGTGAGAGGCGTAGAGGCCCCCCCGCCCCCCAGAATGAAAGGTGCTGACTTGGGACTTGGCTGAGAGCTGCATTAGTCACCAGGTCTGTGGCCTCACTTTGAAGGGATAGTTAAGATCGTTTGAGGTTTTGTTTGTGTTTTTGCATCATTGATGACTTTTTTTAACTTCAAAATGATATTCAATTTAATATAAACCTATTGAAATGGTAATTACACAAAGCCGAATTTCTCAGTTAGTCAGGGTTTCTCTTAAGGCCTAAGTACATGCAAGAGTAGTAATGTAGAACTATCTATGAAAAATTAATAATGGAAGAAACTTCACTTGGGTGAAGGTGAATATTTTATAAATCAGAGTCTCCACTTCTAACAGTGTTTTATTAAGGTTAAATTTGAGAACCCAAATTTAAATGCCCCCACCTTTTCCCCTATAAATGCTAATCATGTAAGAGGATAATAGTGATATATTCCTCATTCTCTTGCTTCCTAAATCATGGTTGCTGAATCATCAGATTTGCTATGTCTGACTCAAATAAGTAGTTCTTAAACCCAAGTTTCTTACAGGACTTAACAGAGTTTGTTTTGATTGGATTTTATCTGTGCCAAATACCACCATACATTTTGCTTATTTGAAATTTCACCAGCTTTCACATTTGACTTTCCTTTTGGTCGTGTTAGGTATAATATTTAGCACAACTTGACTTTGAAGAAGGATCTGAATTAGGGGCGGGTGGTCTGGTTATGAAACGTGGCTCTGGGAGTAAGAGTGTTCAGTGTGTGTCTTTGCAGCTTGCTTCACGTGTCTGTGGAGCTTGCTTGGAGAGCAAGCCTTTGTTTTTCTCTCTGGCCAACAGACTCATTTCTCTCTGTGGAAGCTCCCCTGGTGAACTGTTTGCTGTTTGGAAGGTCTCCCATCTGAATTGAGACTAGATACATTTTCAGACTCAAATGAACAAGAGGGTGAAGAGATGCTGCAGCTACTGTTTTTAGCAAAGTTTCTGTGTGTGTTGGCGGGGGAGGGCCCAAAGATGGGAATTCATTGATGGGGGCAATAAACACAAGCCCAGAAATCCCAGCCCCCTTTCCTTGACCGTGTTGCAAGTGATCAAAGCCCAGTGAGTTACTACATTAGGATTATTACTGCAGCATGATAGAATTTTCTTACTAGGTCGAGAAATGTACATTAATTTGATTATTAGCCATGATGGGTAGTATTTATAACAGTCAGTTATCCGGGCAAAGCAAGAACTTCAGTGTGTTTACTATTGCTCTTACTTGAAAAAAAACACTTTAACAAAAGCACAAATTAACGTAGTATATCCATTTCCATAGATAGTTCATTCATTCAACAAATATTTGCCGAGTTCCTAATAGGTGAAGAACCACTTCTCAGATTACTGAGTTATTTGTATGAGTATGTATTCAGTGAAGAGAACAGGAAAAAGTCCTTCAGAAAGTACTTGTGTGTATGTGTTTTTTTTTTAATTATGCTCTCTTATTTTTCTACCTGGTTTTGTTAATCACGTCAGGAGATAAAAACTATTCTTTGAGTTGTTTTCTTCATCAGACATAATTATGAAAGCCGAAATATTTGTATTTCTTAAAATAGCCCTAAAATATACTCTTGAACTTCTTACTGGAACATCTGATACTCTAGTTATACAGGTTGTATTTATGCAGTGTTTAGAGTGACATGTTAATAAATAAAGCAGTCTGTTAAAATGGGCATCTAGAGTTATCTTTTCCCTCTCAAAAATCAATAATATGCAGCCTTAAAAAGGAAAGAAATTCTGACACATGCTGCCACTTGGATGAACTTTGAGGGTGTTATGCTCAGTGAAATAAGCCAGTCACAAAATGACAAGCCCTTTATGATCCCACTTACGTGAGATCCCTCGAGCAGTCAAGGTAGATGGTTGTTGCCAGGGGCTGGGGGAAGGGGTCCGAGGGGTGATTACATAATAGGTTCAGAGTTTCAGTTTCGTAAGATAAAAAGTGTCCTGTGCGCAGATGGTACACAACAATGTGAATGACTTAATGCTGCTGGACTTAACCATGGTTAATACGGTAATGTGTATTTTGCAATGAAAAATTTTAAAAAAAGCAGTACTCTGATTCTTGGATATTAGGCTAAAAGCAGGTACCACTGTGAGCATTTCCCTGGTGGCTCAAAGGGTAAAGCATCTGCCTGCAGTGCGGGAGACCCGGGTTCGATCCCTGGGTCAGGAACATCCCCTGGAGAAGGAAATGGCAACCCACTCCAGTATTCTTGCCTGGAGAATCCCCATGGACAGAGGAATCTGGTCGGGCTACAGTCCCTGGGGTCGCAAAGAGTCGGACACGACTGAGTGACTTTCAACTTCACCACGAGCATGCTGTGTCTCAGCTATGCCCCAACCCCAGAAAATAGGCTCTAGCTTTATTCCTGCTGAAAGACACTACAGTTGAGCCATCACAGCGAAAAAATATTAATATATCCGGATCCTTTGGGGGACTAATAAATGAGGGGTGAGACATAGTCCCTGTCCTCAAGGAATGTGAAAATTGTTAGGAGAGAAGAGCGAGATTTAGGAGTAAACACCGTAACATTTAGAAACAGCTTCTCGTAAGTCATTGAGAAGAAACCCCGTCAGGTTAGTGTGAGAAGTACTCGTTCTGAAGGCCCTGTTGGTGCGGCACGGGGGCACACACACTGTCCTTTTAGCCCATTTCCAAAACAGGTGAGCGGCCCAAGCAACGGCTTAGAGGTGGGGCTAACACGCCTTTCAGAACGTTACCGTAAGCAAGCTCGTTTGGTCAGAATGGAAAAAATAATCCAGGGCTCCTCAGGCAGCAGTGTTGGCAAGGGGAGGCCGTGTGGACACGTGTGGTGTTTGTGTGTGTGTGACGTGGATGAGAACAGTTATTTCCCACGATGCCAGGCCCTGTGCTTCACAAATACTTTGTTTTTGTTTTCTGGCTGCGCTGAGTCTTCGTTGCTGTTCGAGGGCTTTCTCTAGTTGCGGCACTCGGGAGCCTGTTACTCTTAGGTGCGGTTGCACGGGCTCTCATCGCAGTGGCGTCTCTTGTTGCAGAGCCCGGGCTCCAGGCGTGCGGGCTTAGCAGTTGGGACACTGGCTTAGCCTGGCGTGTGGAATCTTCCCTGGCCAGGGATCGAACCTGTGTCCCCTGAACTGGCTGCTGCTGCTGCTGCTAAGTCGCTTCAGTTGTGTCCGACTCCGTGCGACCCCATAGACGGCAGCCCACCAGGCTCCCCCGTCCCTGGGATTCTCCAGGCAAGAACACTGGAGTGGGTTGCCATTTCCTTCTCCAATGTGTGAAAGTGAAAAGTGAAAGTGAAGTCACTCAGTCGTGTCCGACTCTTAGCGACCCCATGGACTGCAGCCTACTAGGCTCCTCCATCCATGGGATTTTCCAGGCAAGAGTACTGGAGTGGGATGCCATTGCCTTACAGCAGGCAGATTCTTATCCAACGCACTACCAGAGAAGGCCCCTATGTTTTCTTTTTTAATGCCCACATTTTTGTACCATAGACTAGGCAGAATTAGGCTCAGATTAAATAATTTTTTCAGCAGTAAGCGACTGCAGAAGTGCAAACCCAGGTTCTGTTTTCACTTGTCCAACATTTGCCACCTGATGGCTGCCTCGTTCTTGTTGCTCTGTTGTGCTGAGTTACCACTGTGAGTGACCAGTGAAATCTGAAAGTAAAGTGGAGGCCAGAGGGTTTTTTAGAAATAAACGTCATGACATGAGAACTGTTCCTCAGATAAGCTTTGCTGTAGGATGTAAGATCGGGGAGGCAAGCTGAAGTTACAGCAGCATCTAGACGGGGGCAAATCTTTCTTCAGCAGGTCTAAGGTGGAGCCTTGGCTTTTTTATTCAGGTATAGTTGATTTATTTATTTATTTATTTTTTCCAGTTTCAATGGATTTTTTTTTTTTTCCAGTTTCAATGGATTTTTTTTTTCCAGTTTCAATGGATTTTTTTTTCCAGTTTCAATGGATTTTTTTTTCCAGTAGTTGATTTATAAGATTACTTTTAGATATACAGCATATTGATTCAACATTTTTATAGCTTATACTCCATTTATAGCTATTATAAAATCTTGGCTATATTGTGGTACAGTGTATCCTAATAGCTTATTCATTATAAAACATAATAGTTTGTAGCCCTTAATCCCCTAATGCTGTGTTGTGTCCAGCCCCTTCCCTCACCCGACTTGTAACCTCTAGTTTGTTCTCTGTACTTGTGAGTCTCTTTTCTGTTATAGTCACTAGTTTGTTTTAATTTTTAGGTCTCACATGTAACTGAAAACATACAGCATCCGTCTTTTTCTCTGACTGATCTCACTTAGCGTAATACCCCCCAAGTCCATCCACGTTGTTGCAAATGTCAGAATTTCCTTCTTTTTGATGGCTGACTAGGACACACCCACACCCCACATCTTCATCTGTTCATCTGTTGATGAACACTTAGGTTTCTTCCATATCGTGGCTAGTGTAAATAATGCTGCTGTGAATACTGGGGCATTGAACCCGGGCCACGGCAGTGAAAGCCCAAGTCCTAAGCACTGGATCACCAGGGAACTCCCCTACTTATGGTCTTTTTGAGGATAGCCATTCTGACAGGTGTGAGGTGATACCTCATGATACTTTTTGCATTTCCCTGATGAGTTAGCAGTGTTGAGCATCTTTTCATGTGCCTGTTGGCCATCTATCTCTATGTCCTTTTTAAAGAAATGTCCCTTTTGGTCTTCTATTTCAATCAAGATGGGTTTTTTTTTGTTGAATTATATGCATCATTTACATGTTTTGTATATTAACCCTTTATCACTCATATCATTTGTAAATATTTTCTCCCATTCAGTAGGTTCTTTTTGTTCTGTAGATGGTTAATGTGTCTAGACTGCTGTGTCTAGATCAGTGTTTCCTTATAGATTTCCTGTCTGGATAATCTGTCCATTGATGTAATTGGGCTGTTAAAGTTCTCCACTATTACTGAGTTGCTGTCAGTTTTTCCCTTTATGTCTGTTAATATTTGCTTTATAAATTTAGGTGGTCCCGTGTTGGGTGTCTGTATATTTCCATTGTTATATCTTCTTTGATCCCATGATTGTTACGTAATGTCCTTCTTTACCTCTTTAACAATCTTTGTTTTAAAATCTATTTTGTCTGGTACAGTATTGTTTTTTGATTTCCACTTGCATGGAATGCCTCTCCTTCTTTTAACTTTGTCTCCGTGTGTCTTTAGATCTGAAGTGACTCTCTTGTAGGAAGCATGTTTTTATATCCATTCAGCTAGTCTCTGTCTTTTGATGAGAGCATTTAATCCATTTACATTTGTAATTATTGGTATGTTTGCAATTATTGCCGTTCATTAATTGTTTTGTAGTTCTATTTGTAGACTGTTTTTGTATTTATTTTTGTTTTTTTTTCCCCTTCTTTTGTTCTCTTTCCCTTGTGATTTAATGATTATTTTTAGTTTATGTTTGAATTTCTTTCTCTGTTACTGTTTTTTGGGGTTTTCGTTTATGGGTACCATGAGGTTTTTGTATAGCTGCTGCTGCTGCTAAGTCGCTTCAGTTGTGTCTGACTCTGTACAACCCCATAGATGGCAGCTCGCCGAGCTCCCCGTTCCTGGGATTCTCTAGGCAAGAACACTGGAGTGGGTTGCCATTTCCTTCTCCAATGCATGAAAGTGAAAAGTGAAAGGGAAGTTGCTCAGTCGTGCCCGACTCTTAGCGACCCCATGGACTGCAGCCCACCAGGCTCCTCCACCCATGGGATTTTCCAGGCAAGAGTACTGGAGTGGGGTGCCATCGCCTTCTCCTTTTCTATAAGCAGTCTATGTCTATGTATATGTGATTATTTTAAATTGTTGATCTCTTAATTTCAGATGCATTTTAACAGCCCTACAGTTGTACTCTCCTCCCCTCATGATGACTGTTTTTGACATATATTTTGAATCTGTTTGTCTTGTCCGTCCCTTCTTTTTGTAGGCATAAATGATTTTTACTGTTACTTTTGTCTTTTCTGGAGAAGGGCATGGCAACCCACTCCAGTATTCCTGCCTGGAGAATCCCAGGGACAGAGGAGCCCGGCGGGCTACAGTCCACGTGATCACAAAGAGACAGGACTGAGCAGCTAACACTAACGCTTTCACTTTTTGTCTTTTATCCTTCCTGCTAACTTTGTTCATGAATGATTTACTGTCTTTGCTGTATGTTTGCCGTTATCAGTGAGTTTTTTCCTTTTATAATGTTGGTGTTTCTAGTTGTGTGGCCTTTTCTTTTCCACTAAAAAGTTTCCTCCAGCATTTGTCGTAAAGTTGGTTTGGTGGCACTGAACATTTTTAGCTTTTGCTAGTCTGTGAGACTTTGGATTTTCATCAGATCTGAACGAGAGCCATGTCAAGAGGAGTATTCTTGGTTGTAGGCTTTTCCCTCTCATCTCTTTAAATACGATCATGCTACTCCCTTCTGGTCTGCGGAGTTTCTGCTGAAAAGTCAGCTGATGTCCTTATGGGAGTTTCCTTATAAGTAACTTGTTGTTCCCTGTTGCTTTTAATATTCTCTCTTTATCTTCTGTTTTTGCCATTGTAATTACAGTATGTGTGGTCCTCTTTGGGGTGATCCTGTTTGGGACTCTATGCTTCCTGGACTTGGGTGACTGTTCTCTTTCCCAGGTTAGGCAAGTCTTTAGCTTCTGTGTCTTCAGGTGTATTCTCGGGCCCTTTCTCTCTTCTCCTTCTGGATTCTCTATAATATGAATGTTAGTGTGATTGTTACTGTCTCAGTGATCTCAACTGCCCTCTTTCCATTCTTCTTTTCTGTTCAGTGGCAGTGATTCATTCCCACTACTGTCTTCAGCCCATGGACCTGTCCATCTATATCATCTTAGCCTGCCATTGATTCCTTCTAGTGTGTTTTCATTTCAGTTATTATATTCGTCATCTTTTGGTGGTTATGTTTTCTCTTTTTTAAGAACTTCTGATTTCTCACTGTTCATTTATTCTTATTCTCAGTTCTTTAGTCATCTTTATGATCATGACTTGGAACTCTGCCTCTGCTTCACTCTAGGATTGTATCTTTCATCTGGGATGAAGTGTTCCTCTGTCACCTCATTTTATTTAACTTACTGTGTTTATTTCTGTGTATTGGGGAGGTTGGTTATGTTACCTGACTTTGGAGAAGTGGCTTTTGGTAGGGGGTGCCCTTCTGTGTGGGTCTTTCTGCTGTGGCAGGCTGACCACTGAGGGCTGTCTGGAAGGTGTGGCTGGCCTCTGGTCTGATGGGTTGCCAGGCCCTGCCTTGTACAGAGGCAGCTGACCACTGGTTGGCAGGTGGATCACGAGGCTGTGGAACTCTGCGAGGCTCACCCAGGGGCTGGTGCTGGCTCATTGGAACCAGGAATTGGGTCCAGGAGATTCTGGAGCTGGTCCTGCCCCCTGGTGGCTGAAGCCAGGTCCTGGAATCTTGCTTCAGGGCCCTGGGGTCCCAGAACTGGTGTCAGACCCCTGGTGGGTATGGTCAGTTCCTGACACAGCTGGCTACAGGGTCTGGGGTGTCTTTTTTTTTTTTTAAACCTGTGCTGGGTCTTAGTTGCGGCATGAAGGATCTTAGTTGTGGCATGCAAACTCTTAATTGTACCATGCAAACTCTACTTCTCTGACCAGGGATTGAATCCAGGTCCCCTGTATTTGGAGTGTGGAGTCTTAGCCACTGGACCACCTGGGAAGTCCTGGGTCGGGGTGTCTTGAAATTGGGTTTATCTCCTGGTGGGCGGGGCTTGGGCCCATCTGGTCCAGGGACTGGTACTGGCCTGCTGGGGGGTGGGCTGTGGTTGTCCTGAGGTGGGTGAGGCTGGTCCCCAGGCTGGAGCAGGCTCACTGGTGAGTGGGCTGGGGCTCCGGGGAGTCTGGGGCTGATGTCTGCCCACTGGTGGACAGAGCTGGGTCCCAGGGTGATCAGGTCTGCTGTCTCTGCACCGGGGCCTGGCCCTGTGGCAGGCAGGGCTGTGTCCGGGGTGGCTCTGGGCTCGGGGGTCTTAAGGCAGCAGGTCTGCTGGTGTGTGGGGCTCTGTCTGAGGTATACCAGTTGTTCTGCCTGAGGTATACCAGTTGCTGCTGCTGTTTAGTCGCTGTATCCAACTCTTGCAACTCCATGGATTATAGCCCGCCAGGCTCCTCTGACTGTGGAGTTCTCGAGGCAAGAATACTGGTGTGGGTTGCCATGCCCTCCTCCAGGGAATCCTCTCGACCCAAGGATTAAACCCACATCTCCTGCATTGGCAGGTGGATTCTTCACCACTACGCCACCTGGGAAGGCCAAGGTCTCCCAGTACTGGTACCTGTAGGCTAGTGAGCAGGGGCACGGCTCTTACTGAGGCTAAAGCTAGAGGATTCCAGAATGGTGTTGGCCACTGGTCTACCAGCAGTGTCCACGTGGTAGAATGAGCTCCCAGAAACGCCGGTTCTGTGTTCCAGGTGAGCTCCAGTCGCCTCCCAGCTCTCAGGGAGACACTTCACAATGAGCAGGCAGGTCTGTCCCAGGCTCTTTTCAAATTCCTGCTTGTGCCCTGGAGCATGAGTTCCTGTGTGCAGCCTTTAAGAGTGAAGTCTCCGTTTCCCCCTGCCCCCTGGGACTCCCAAAGGCAAGCCCCACTGACCTCCAAAGCCGAATGTCCCAGAGGCTCAGATCCATTGTTCCTTGGAGAGAACCTCTCTGTGGGTCACTCACCCCCAAGTGTTGGTCTTGACTATATTGTGTGTTTGCACCACCACGTATCTGGTCATGGTTCTTTCTTTTTATCTTTAGTTGTAGAAAAGACCGTTAGGTACCTTCCGTCTCTTTGATCCATAGCAATACATAGTTGTGTGTGTGTGCGTGTGTTCACTCAGTCTCTCTGATCCATAGTAGTTCTTGGTGTGTGTGTGCACACATGCTCAGTCGTGTCCGATTCTTTGTGACCCCAGGGATTGTGCCCTCCAGGCTCCTCTGTCCATGGAACTTCCCAGGCAAGAATACTGGAGTGGATTGCGACTTCCTTCTCCAGGGGGTCTTCCAGTCCAGGGATCCAACCCACATCTCTCGTTTCTCCGCCATTGGCAGGCAGATTCTTTACCACTGTACCAGCTGGGCAGCAAGTTGTAATTTTGGTATGCCTGTGAGGTGAGGTGAGCTCAAGAGTCTTTCTACTCTGCCACCTTGTAATCTAAAGTATATATACATACATATATATTTTTTTGGCTTCTGTAGTTTGTCCTCTGATGATTCTGATGTGTAGCCAAATTTGGACACCACTAAGATTTTGCCCCCGGTTATTAGTGACTTGGGCTGGGGTTGCCACTACAGCAGGGATGGACATGTTCTTCACTTACGTCCTGCTCTTCAACAGGTATTTTTTGAGTGTATTATGTGCCAGATGGGACTCGGATCAAACTCATGCTGAAATGTAGCACTGCTGTGGATCAGATAGTGTGGTAAAAAGGTAGAAACGTGAATGTGAAGTTTTCAGAGGTCAGACATGAAGAGGACATAACATCTGAACTGTATATTGTTAGGTTGAGAAAAACCTCCAGAGAGGCCGGTTTTAAATGTTTATTTTGAAGATGATATTGTACTCACGTGGTGACTGTGGATGAAGAGAAATTTCAAAAGCAGACAGGTTTGGTAATGTATAATATAAAAATTTATTATATCAAAGAGGCATTATGGACTGGAACTAGTCTCAAAAGATAAAAACAGTTTATCCATTTAACGTTTACTGAGCATGCTAGCTGCTGGAAACGTGACAGGGAGAAAAACAGGAATGGGAGTTTCTGCCCACAGGCTGCTTACACGCCAGCGGTCTGATGTGCGATACAGTGGCTTACACTGAGAAGAGACGTGAGCAGAAAGGACGATCTCGGTGAAGACCTCACAGCAGAACGTGCAGAGGCCCTGGGGCAGGAGGACCTGGCGTCCACTTGGCTCACCGGAGTGGGGGAGGGGAGGAGGCCACTAAAAGATTTTTAAGAGCCATGGGAAGCATGGTCTAATTTACTCAAGTAGACTCTGAGGAATATCTTACTAGTGGGAGAGAGGTAGAAGATGACAGTAAGGAGGGGGAGGCAGATGTACCCATCAGCAAGAACAGGTAAGAGCGGGCAAGGACCAGAGACTCCCCGGGGGCCTGGTGCTGAAGGTGTGTGGCTTTCACAGGCCGGTCTCCAGCTTTCACCCTGTTTGCAACTGTGCTCGATTCCTGGCTTAGGAAATGGTGCTTCTTAAGAAGACAGGGAAGAATCTGAAGTGGAACTTGACTGAAGCCCAGAGCACAAGGTTTGTTTTAAGTCCTGGAGTAGCTCAATCTCTTCCTTCAGCTGCCGTCGCCTCTCTTCAGATTGATGAATTTGATTCTCTATCGCTGTGAGAAGGAAGGTATTCAGGTTACTCAGTGCTTCTGCACATCATGTACTGCTTCTGGCCACTTCTGAAAGTGCTCAGTGCACAGCCCTGTGCCCCAATGAAAAGGGCCCAGTGTCTTGTGAATTTTCATGCCTTTGCTTCCTCTTCTAGTTCAGGATCGAATTCTAGTATTTATCACACTTAAGGCGGGTCCATAATTCTTGAAAATTTTGTATACAATTAGAAAAGGTAGCTTCTGTATATCTTTGAGGACTTGAAAGCAGCAACTGTATAACCTTCATGCTGCACATTATCCATTTATTGGGAGAGGATGTGGTTAGACTACCGAAGGTAAGGCAGATCTTTCAGACAAATGCATCCTAGTTTTAATGTTACATAAAAGCTTCTGGCTTTATTTAGAAATAGGAGTGCTTTTATTGTGGCAACTTAGAAGCTACTTTAGTTAGGCTTTATGAATTTATAATACTACTCAATGGCAATGTCATTTTTTTAAAACGTGAAAATGGAAGAATATTAAAATATATACATACATAATCTTTTCTTAGAGTATCTGTATATCTGTAGTTAACTTTCTGGAACATTGGAAAGGCTGAATTAAGCATGAGAGTTACCCCTTGGAGCGTCAGAAGTTAAATCTTCTAAGTTGGTTCTCATGCAATTCCAAATAGTGTCTCCTCCTAACAGTGTCTCTTCCTGGTGCTCACACCCCGCAAACAATACACTGTACTGCTCCCAACTGACTCACCTGGGTGCTGACATGTGCTAAACATGTCACTTTAATACGAAAGAAAAATAAACACAAACGAAAGTCAAAATACAAAATAAAGCGGTGCTTTCAAAAAAAAAAAGGTACTCCCATTAGAAGTATGCAGACAGTCTCAAGAGACTGGTAAAAAAAAAAAAAAAACACCATTGTTGGTAAATTAAAAACAACATTTTCCTGTCGATTATAAATGTAACACAAAATTCAAACAGAAATGTGTATTATGAAAACAAAAATGAGAAAGGCTTGTGCATACTGAGGGAGGAGTATGAACTAATATTTTCTTCACAGGGAAAGTATTTTAATATGTTTGCTGAAAAGACAAATACATCTCCGGAAAAGAACAGAGTGTAGGCCATTGTTTGTTTTCAACTTCAGGGGGAGCCCTCTGCCCCAAACCCTGTGCCCTCCGCGCCTGCCTGGGATGTGCAGGGCACAGCCTGGCCAGCTGTGTGTGGCAGCCTTGGTGGGGAAGTCAGGCAAGACCCATCAGTGTGGAAACTTAGCCTCTTTCAAAGGCATCTGAAACAGTGGTGAAAGGACCACTGCTCAGTGTTTTATGGAAAAATTATGTCTCTGTTTCCAGCAGGTTTTTTCAAAAATTTCTTGGCGGTTCTTTTTTGATGAACTTTAGAATTGATCACAACTTTCCCTCTCCCCCATTAGATTTGAAGATTAATGTTGGCAGAATTGAAATGTATACACATCACACCAAGTGAGAGGGAGACGGTGGCCTCATGATTGATATCACAGCCTCACCCACTCCTGCTGGTGTTCAAACATGGTGCCCAAATACTTCATTCTGCGGTCAATTTTTTTTTGTTGTTTCTACTTTTTAAATGAGTTTTTTTCTGATTAGGAAAGTATTTTGTGTCTGTATTAAATGTGGAAAATACAGTGAGCACTAAGACAAAAGAAGTTACTGTAATCCAGCCACTTACGGGTACCTGCTGTTTCCATCATGTGCGGTTCTTCTGTGCACGTGTGTCTCTGTGTATATGTGTGTTCCTTCTGGGTGAGGGCTCATGTTTGTAATGGGCTTTTTAATTGAATGAAACTGAATTGAACATTCTTCCAGAATAGGACTTTCATCACCTGACTAGTGTTATATTATTTTCAGTATGGAAGTATTTATGAACTCTGCTGCTCAGTTATAACTCACATACCTGCTTGAAAGTTTACAAGTGTGTCTTCAAACAATCTACAGTCAAAAAGTGAAGTCCCGATTTCTTCATAGTCTGGAGAGAGAAAAACATTTTCAGTTTTATATAGACAGAAACACCTCACAGAGTAACCCCAAATAAGGAGCAGCACACAGAGCGGGCACCCCTTGCAGCCTGCAGCAGCAGCCTCCCCAGGGAACTTGCTGGAAATGCAAACTCCTAGCACCTCACTGGATCAAAAAGGAGCCACCGTGTTAACAAGCCCCCCAGGTGGTCCTAAGGGGCATGCTCAAGTTCACATGTGCTTGATCTAGAGACAAGAATAAGCAAACAGAAGAATTTAGTGCGTGATCTTTGGCAAATGTTTGCTTATAACTTCACTTTTTGGTTTTGTCCTATGGAAAAAAAATCCCTTTCAAATAATCATATATTTTACATTGTTCCCTAAAATATAGTCAGGCTTTTCCTTTTAAGACAGCTATGCTGCTGACCACCTGTGCCGTCAAAAATCCAGGCTAAACTTTATAGCCAGCCCCCCAAATATGCAGTTCCTCGATCTGTGGTTTTGCATCCACAGATTGGGTAGTATTTTATTGTGTAGTATTTACTGAAAAAAAAATCAGGTGTAAGTGGGCCTGTAAAGTTCAAACCTGTTATTTAAGTGTCAGCTTTATTTACTCACTCACTCCTTTAGGCTTTCCCTGATGGTGGATGAGCGTTACTAGATCATACATGCACAGCACTTTGGGCCTCCCTGGTAGCTAACTGGTAAAGAATCTGCCTGCAATCTGAGAGACCTGGGTTCGATCCCTGGGTTGGGAAAATCCCCTGGAGAAGGGCATGGCAATTCAGTCCAGTATCCTTGCCTTTAAGCTCCTAACACAGCTTATAAGAAGGGTACGTGGCTATATACCTGCGTGTACAGATGGAACTTAAGCCGCCAAAAGAGCTGTTTCGGAAAGGCATCTTTAAACCCAAATCAACAAAAACGTTAAAATCTCTTTCTTTTATGTTTTATAGTTTAAAAAAAAAGGCAGCTAGCTTTTTAATGAACAGAATCTGAGTCAAATCAAAACTAACATAATGAATGCCGTTCTCAGATCTTAGTAGTGAACATGCTCAGTTGCGGGGAGGGGGCAAGTGTGTGAATGAATCTAGTTATGAACCTCTGGGAAAAAACATTAAAACTTCCAGGGCACCAGGCTATTTTTTTTTCTTTTACTACATTAATGAGTTTGTGAATTACTTACATCCTGTTGACTTACAGAGATCTGGATGAATAAACTTTATTAAAGAATGAGATAAAGAAGGAAAAGAAGAAACAGCATAGAAAATGTGTACTTTAGGGGGGTGTTTGTTTTGTTCACGATATAGGTCTGTGAGACATCTCTGTATGTAGAAAATTTGTTACTTCAGTACCTGATTCTGCAGTGGTCTCATCCATGAGTCTTTCCTGAATCAAATGAAGTTTGTCTAATATTTCTTCAAATAAAGCGTCAAGAAGCCCTGCTTCTTTACATTTCTTGAGAAAAGCAGCTTTCACAATTGCGTCTAAGAATAAGAAAAGAACTTTAGAAGGACGTGGTGCGTCTCAGGGCAGCCATCCCACACACACTCACTCCTTCAGGCTTTCCCTGATGGTGGATGAGCGTTATTAGGTAATACATACACAGCACTTTGGGCCTCCCTGGTAGCTAACTGGTGAAGAATCTGCCTGCAATCTGAGAGACCTGGGTTCGATCCCTGGGTTGGGAAAATCCCCTGGAGAAGGGCATGGCAATTCAGTCCAGAGGGGCCTGGCGGGCTACAGTCCATGGGGTCACAAAGAGTTGGACATGACTGAGTGACTAAGCACAGCACAGCACCTTTATCTTTTCTTCTAATTTCACCATAGCTCTTTTTTTTTCAAGCTGAAACAATGAAATGTTATAAAAAGGGAAAACAACTTCCCTGCTTAGAATAATGATGTAAATAGAATTTTCTAAAATTTAGCTTCAAATCTTTGAGATAATAGTCTCATTTTTTTTCTGTCACAATTGACTGTTATCATTATGGAATATCTATTTCCTTAACTGGATACTGGAGTGGGCAGCCTTTCCCTTCTTCAGGAGATCTTCCTAACTCAGGGATCAAACCCAGGCCTCCTGCATTGCAGGTGGATTCTTTACCAGCTGAGCTGCAAGGGAAGTCCATTTCCTTAACAGAAAGGTAAAATTACTGGCTCAGCCTCCTGGGGTGCGGGGAGGGGATCACAGGGTGAGGGGCGGCGTGTCACTGGATGAACTCGGGCAACCTGGCTTCTGTATCCTTTCCTAATCCTGAAGAGCTGTGGACCATCCCACCCTGTTACCTTGATCTGTTGAGATTTTGATGGAGTGGATAGTGATGACAGAAGATTTCTACTCTCACAGTTCACTACTACAAGTCCAGAAGAATAAAGTAGGATACCAACTCTAAAATTCACGGTAATAAGTACTGTAAGCCATATTTGTTACTGAAAACTTATAGCAAACCTGTGTGTCTGCCGTCCTTTTCCTTCTTCAATGCCATTCTCTCAGGTGGCTAGGAGAGAAGAATCAAAACTACTTTACACTGATTTTTTTACTGTTGATACTTAATAC
Organism: Bos mutus; assembly: GCF_027580195.1. Classification (NCBI taxonomy): domain Eukaryota; kingdom Metazoa; phylum Chordata; class Mammalia; order Artiodactyla; family Bovidae; genus Bos; species Bos mutus. Next base: position 19,039,741 of record NC_091628.1, on the reverse strand, counting down.
AGTAAGTCCTCTACATATGAACAAGTTCCAGTCTGAGAGCGCATTTGGAAGTCCAATTTGTGATTCCAACAGTTAACCTAGGTACCCAACTAACACAATCAGCTATACGGTACTGTAATAGGTGTAGAATACTTTTCACAAAAATAATAAAAACATTTTTAGTGTTACAGTACCTTGAAAAGTACAGTAGTACAGTATAACAGCTGGCACACAGGGGCTAGCTGAGTGGAAGGAGGAGCTACTGACTGGAGAAGGGAGAGGAGGTGGGAGATGGTCTAGAGCTGAAGGGTCGGCAGTGGTAGGAGGTGGAGGGCAAGCCGCAGCTTCACTCACGCCTGAGGTTGAGGGCACAGGTTCTGGTTCCTTGCTGGATTCAATTCTATCTACCCTCTTGAAAAAGCGATCCAGTGTTGTCTGGATGGGAGCTCTCTTTTTCTCGTCACAGGTGACGGGGCAGCACGGGACTGCGTTCTGAACGGCTGCTGCAGCCTTCGCGTGCCGTTCTACGTTCGGGTCCTGTGCTTGAAATAAAGATACTGTACTACTGTAGTCTCTGTACTGTAAAGTGCACAGCAGAACCACCCCCTGTAGAGGGTGCACACAGGTGACAGTGTACGCCAGACAAGTAACCGGCTTATGTGACTGGACGTGCCAACACACGTCCTCGTCTTTGAAAGGGTGCAACCTGAAGGTTCATATGGAGGGGACTTACTGTATTGCATAAAATGAGAAGTTTTATCAAATTCAGTGATATGCCTATGGTGAAAGTCACGTCTATAGGCATAAACATCAAATGTATTTTTGTGTTGTCTAACAAAACCTTAAGAGGTGTAATAAGCCCCTCTTGTATAAAGGGTGAGAGGTGAAGGCTACTGGCTCATATTAATTTAGCTTATATGAGCTACTGCAAATCCCCAAAACATTTTCATATGCTTTACCCATAACAGGAATCCAGAAAATTATGAGTCACGTATTAGGGCAAATATGGATCCTGTAGCTGGGAAATACTTGGCTAGGTAAGGATGTTCCATGTACCATGTGCGCTCAGATCCTCACTGATTTGGTACCAGGGCACGTATTACAGGAGCCACGGGATGGTCACCTGGAGGTTATGTGCTTGCACACCCAAGACACATCCGACTTCTCTTTTGTATTCATCTTACCATCTATCATTGTGTCACCCAAAATTCAGAATGGTTTAAAAGACTGTATGGAGAAAATTAAAGCTGTAATAAAATGAAGTCAAATTACCTGTACATGATGACGTTTACTTCTTCCTCTTTTTCTTTTCACTCCTGAAAAGCAGGCTGAAAAACAAATTATGTAGACACTGGAATTCGTAAAGGAAAAGACTAATGCTTGACTGCATAAAGTGTACAATGTCAAACTTGGATATGTCAGACTTAAGACTAAATGTCTGCAAAACAAATGACAAAAGGGCAAATTTTAAAATATAAAAAGACCATGTGAATCAATATGAAAAAGGCAGCGTAGGCAGAAAAAAGGCAAATGGGGAGCTCTGGAGAGGAGGGTTCATTAAACAGAAAAACAACTTAGGTCACAGGACTGATCAGAAGATAGAGAAATACACTCAATTTCACCCAAAGTAAAGATATTCAGAGGAAAACAATTTTTCACTGGACAGATTAAGATGAAGATGTTTAATATATAAAGTTTGCAAGGATTTGGGTCATCGTGTGTACTGCTGGTGTGGCCTCTAGAAGATAACTAGCCAACAGTTAACCCAGAGTTTCACTCTGCATACGCTTTGACCCAGCTATCTACTTACAGGAAGTCAAACAGTATGGTTACATACCTGCACAAGGATGATTCCAGAAGAATACTACAGTATTTAATGTGATAGAAAAAGCTGGAAACAACTGTTTCAGCTATACAACTGAGTAAGATACACAGTGGAAGACTATGAAGCCTATTTTAAAAAATGAGGTAAGATCTACTCACAGCCACTGACAGGGAAGAATCTCTAAGATACATGAAGTGAAAAAAGCGAAGGACAGTAGTAGATATGTTTGTATACACAGAACACTTTTGGAAGAATTAAAAAAAAAAAAAAAGTTTCATCCAGGGAAAGGATTCATTACAAATGGTATTACAATTTGCTTTTGGAAACACATTATGGTCATCTTTTCCTGTCAGTAAACATTGATTGACAGTATTTTTTATAGTATATCTGATAAGTTGAAAGGCTAATGGTTGAAGAATGAGGGTAACTCATAGGTTTAGAGAGCATTGTTTAACACCGCACAATGCAGCTGGCAGGACAGGGAACTAAGCCTTTACCCAAGGGCTGACTCCCATGAACAGACAGCATTCCGGTTAAGTGTCGGCAAGACGGCTGTTCCAGCAGAACACAAAGGCTACCTAACTCTAAGCAGCCAGGACCCACTGTCCTCAGAACAGAAATGCTAATCATGCATTCTTAGGAAAATCGCATTCAGGGAACATACAGCAATTGATACTCATTTTAGAAGATGAATAGTCACAAAAGCCACAGCTTTTTACCGTGTCTTGGTTTGGTCTGCTCACTGTAGTGAGAATGGAAGACACCAGACAAAGGCTTCACCGATGGTAGATCTAGTTACAGAGAGAAATTTAGTCCATTATATACTGCACACTGCACAGGGACCAACAGCTTAATTTTAAAAGTATTTAACATTTTAACTCAAAAACTTGTATTTTAACTTACTGAGGCCAGTACATCAGATTATTCCATGTCTTACCTAAATGTTTACCTTTTTTAAACCCACAACACTGAATTTTAGATACTTACCATTTTGAGGGTCAGCATGTTGTTGGCAAAACACTCTGAAAACATGAAATTTCAGAGAGTCAGATATTTTGATTTATATTTTTAAAGTATTACGCCTATTGCTTTGTAACTTAAAAGGGAACTAACCTGTTTTTCATGAGGGCTTAACCCTAAGTATTTATTTTAAAAACAAAATTGCTGGGCTTCCCTGGTGACTCAGTGGTAAAGAATGTGCCTGCCAATCCAGGAGACACAGGTTTGATTCCTGATCCAGGAGGATCCCACGTGGCCTTGGAACAACTAAGCCTGTGTGCGCCACAACTACTAAGCCTGTGCTGTAGAGCCTGGGAGCCGCAGTTACTGAGGCCATGTGCCCCAACTGCTGCAGCCTGCTTACCCTACAGCCTGTGCTCTGCAACAAGAGAAGCCATCACAGTGAGAAGCCCCCGCTTGCCACAACTGGAGAAAAGCCTTTGCGGCAAAGACGACGCAGCACAGCCATAAATAAATAAAATCATTAAAAACAAAACTGCTGGGATTTCCCTGGGTTGTTGAGTGGTTAGGACTCTGTGCTCCCAATGCAGGAGGTGAGGGTTTGATCCCTGGTCAGGAAACTCAGATTCCACATGCTACATTAGCATGGCCAAGGGAAAAAACCCCAAAACAAACAAAAAATCGCTGCTCAAGCCTGCATTCATGATTGACACACATCAAGTGCAGATGGAGCCCATACCAGCGTCCCTGGTGCCCTTGAACCACGTGGACCATCAACATGTTCTCTGCAGGGGTGAGTGCTGATGACATATTTTAAACATATGTTTATTACATAGGGGTCAGTGGGATTTTACTGTATAAAGATCCTGAGCAATCCAACAGCTAAGGCACAAATTTTCATCAGACTATACGAAGTTGCTTTTCCACAATAAGCACAAAATTGGACTTCCCTGGTGGTCCAGTGTTTAAGAACCCACCTGCCATAGCAGGGGACACGGGTTATTAATTCCTGGTCCAGGAAGATCCCACGTGCCACAGGACATCTAAGCCAGCATGCCACAACTACTGATCCTGTGCTACCCCAGCCCACGTGCTCCAACTGCTGAGCCCATGCGCCCAGAGCCCGTGCTCTGCAACAAGAGGAGTCACCGCGATGAGAAGCCCGTGCACCGCAATGAAGAGCGGCCCCTGCTCTCCACAACCAGAGAAAAGCCTATGCAGCAACAAAGGCCAGGCGCAGCCAAAAAGAAACAAGAAACTGAAACTGCAAGTTGCATGCATTAATCTGCGGGGCGAGTAGTTCTCTAACTCCACAGACATCGCCCCCAGATCTTTGATCTTCACAAGCCTGGAACTGATCAGCCATAGAAGAGAAGGAAGAAGTGCAGCTGCAGCAGAGGGGTGCTCTGAGTGAAGGAGCTGCCCTGGCCCCGGTTTTTTCTGCAGCCTCTGTTCCTCCTCTGCCCCCAGATCTTTAAGGTGCTGACCCCCAGATGCAGGGTCCCCCGCGCCTAGGAGAATGTATGAATTCTTCCCATCTTATACCAGTGCCCGCCTCCTCCATGCAGTTCTCCCAGCAAACCACCCCCCATCCCCAATCAGTATTAATCTCCTCATCCTTCGGATTCTGGTATCTCTGAGCACTTTTGTTTGCCAGGTATACTTAATTTTTTATGGAAAATTTCAAACAGAGAGAAGTGGAGATGTGATGAACTCCCATGCCCCCACCCATTTTCAACAATTATCAACTGAAGGCCAAGCCAGCTTCACGCAAGTCCCCTCCTGCTCCCATCCTGCCACAGGCTGATAGTTCTGACCTTCTGGTTCTCCCATGAGGTAATGGGTTTAGTCCACATCTTGTTCCTCTTTATATCACAGCACATAACAACGGGTCTTGTGCGTGACAGGCACTCTGAATGTTTCAATTCAATAAAAAATCAATGAAAGTTCACCTGGTACTTGATAGTGTCAGTCGCTCAGTCGTGTCCGACTCTTTGCGACCCCAGGGACCATAGCCCGCCAGGCTCCTCTGTCCATGGGATTCTCCAGGCAAGAGTACTGGAGCAGGTAGCCATTCCGTTCTCCAGGGGATCTTACTGACCCAGGGATCAGACCTGGGTCTCCTGCATTGCAGGCAGATTCTTTACTGTCTGAGCCACCAGGGAAGCCTGATACTTGATAAAAACTATGACAAAAAAGGATTATTTTATGGAGTCTCTCTTCAGTGGTTCTAATATATGATCAGTATTTTTTCAGACTTTAAGGTATAGCAGGAACTTCTTTTTGTTTGACCTTGTAGCTCTGCCAATAATAGTCTTTCACAGTGGGTGTTTCAGGACTTTGGAGAAGTCATAATAAAACAAGCTCTTTGGGAAGGTAAGTAATAAAAGTGAAAGAATATTACAACCCATGGGTTTCTCTGTAAATCAAATATAAAAAATATAAAATTAACATATTCATACATTTCCTGTCTAGTCTCAAGCAAGAAAATACCTATGGAACTTGTAAAATCAGAAGTCAAATTATTTTATAAATTACTTTAGACTTTTTGGAATGTTAGGTTTGCCCATATTTTGGCATATATGGCCCCTAAGCTTAAAGAGGATGTGGTGGCAAAGAGCAAAGCCTCTGGAGCCCTTTAGCCCAGCTCTGCTACTTGCCAAAAGTGTGGCCTGGGTACAAATCACTGTCCCTCAGGGCCTCAGTCTCCTCATAATAGTATGGGAATAACAGTATCTACCTTACTGGGCTATTATATGAGTTTTAAATGAATTAATCTTTGCAAAGTACTTTGAAGTATTCCTGGCATAAAGTAAGTGGGTTATAAAGTTAGTGTTGGAAGATTTTGATAAAATTGGGGGGGGGGGAGTCTACCCTCCATATGGAATTTTAAAATATCATTTAGGAATGTAATAGATCTTAAAAAATCGTATTAAAAGTAACCCTCTGGGAGGGATAAATTAGGAGTTTGGGATTAGCATATATATACTACTATATATACAACAGATAGCCATCAGGACCCACTGTAGAGCTCAGGGAACCCTGCTTAGTATTCTGTAACAACCTGTAATGGAAAAGAGTCTGAGAAAGCCTGAGCTGAATCACTTCTGTACACCTCACACTAACACAACACTGTAAATCAGCTATACTCCCAACTATAAAATAATAATCCTCTTAACACTGATCCTATTATTCGGATACTGTGACTGAAAAAAATGTGTATATTTCCCTGAACTTTAAAATGTCCAGGACTTCCTTGGTGGTCCAGTGATAAAGAATTCACCCGCCAGCGCAGGGAACACAGGTTCGATCCCTGGTCTGGGAGGAGTCCGCATGCTGAGGGGCAGCTAAGCCTGTGTGCCACGACTGCTGAGCCTGTGCCCTAGAGCCCGTGTACCCGGGGCCCGAGCTCTGCAACGAGAGAGGCCACCGCAAAGAGCAGCCGTCTCAGCAACTCGAGAGTGGCCCCCCGTCGTCACAGCTAGAGAACGCCCGTGCGCAGCAACGAAGACCCAGCACAGCGAAAATAAATAAAATGTCCGGTTCGATCAGAATCTATTCACATGCCCCCAAAGAAGTGACAGGTGTCTCCCTGGCTTGTCCACGCTAGACCATCAGTCTCTGTTTTACTCCATCTCATAACGTTAAAAAGGTCAAAACTGTTAAGACCATTATATAACTTTCTTCACCTTTATATAACATATTCTACACTGCATCTATATATGAAAGAGTTCACTTACAATGACCTGAATCAGTTAACAACTGGCTTACTGATTTCCTCTGACTAAACTGTATAATGACTTAACTGACATCTTTCATCAGAAGGAAGATCAAGTTTCTCCGGGTAAAACAAATACACTTGTAGTAGATTTGAAATACGCCTCACTGTGTAAAAATTAACATGACAGAATAACTGAAAGACAAGGAGCAGGATCTCAAAGCCAAAACAAGTTTTTCTTCAAGGACTTGATGTCTGATAACTGTACTTGCTGCCTAGTTTGTCATTTTCAGAGGCTATAGTGAAGAGGGTGGTGACATTAGTGGGAAATGCATCCATTTGGAGACAAGATGGTATAGTGGGGACCTGTGACTAAGAAGGCTCCTTCCTGTTTGCAGACAAGAGCGAGTGTGGACTGGTTCCCAGCCTTGTGGCCACCTGTTAGGTCACTTGCGCCCCTATGACAAGCAGCACTTTCTACCAGGAAAGACACGGTGCAGGGAGAGCAAACTCCAGACAAAACCAACCCTGCTTTCCTTCTTACAACTATTGTTACTGTTTAGTCGCTAAGTTGTGTTCAGCTCTTGGTGACTCTGTGGACTGTAGCCCGCCAGGCCCTCTTGTCCGTGGGATTCTTTCTCCAGGCAAGAATACTGGAGTGGTTGCCCTGCCCTCCTTCGGGATCTTTCTGACCCAGAGACTGAACCCACTTTCACGCACTGGCAGGTGGGTTCTTTACCACTGAGCCACCTGGGAAGCCAGGGATGGTCTTTTGAAGTCAGGTTCCTAACCGGGCATCTCCCAAACCACATTCCTACTTGGAAAGAATTTGTATAAAACTAGCTTTAAAAAGTCTTCTCTTAATCTAACATTCCATATTCCAATCCACCCCTCCCCCAAATGTCGCTTTACAACAGTTTTATTAAATACTTATAAATTCCTGTACGTCCATCAGCTTGCAGAACTGCGTGGTCATTCTTGGCACAGAAAAAGTGGTAATTCTTGAAACAGGATTTTAAGTCACATCCCACGGTGGCTCCTTTTTTCCCGCAAAACGTGCATTTCTACAGAAGAGGAGATTTACTGAGTAAGCACCTGCTTTTTCAGAGTTTTTGTTGAAAATTAAAAGGCAAGAGGTCATCAAGTGCTATTTTTAAGCTGGCTGCCCTCATGTCCTCAGTTACAAACACTGGGTCCTGACACCTGGCTGCTCGTTTTGGAATTTCAGCACAACCTCAGCTAACTGGGATGTTTTGTAATGATCTGATCCTGTCCCCTCTCTTTAAGAGATTTCTAAAAAGCAGGGCTGGCAACACTGCCTGGCTCTAGGCAAGAGGTTCTGTAGGTGACACTGAGCCTGTGGCCAAGGGCAGCTCCAGGGGGTGCCCTAACAGCTGTGCCATCTCGAGCAGGCCCCTTCCCCTCTCCTGGACCTGCATTCTTCCCTGGGGATAACAGCACGTGTATTATAGACGCTTGACTGAGGAGACATGAGAGAAAGGAAGGGAAACCTCTTTGGCATCTATGCAGAAAGGCCAAAAATGTAAAAAAAACAAACATAAAACTTCTGAAGAGTAAGTTTTTTCCTTACTTCAATTCATTTGATCTCTTGCCTCTGTATTAGTCTATTGGCCTGATAGGAAGGTGGGGTAGAGATGGCTAGAAGGACAGAAACCTAACCGTTTGGGGGAATCTGAGCCATGACCAAGGCTGGTTTATATCACGCTCTGGCTGCACGAAGTACAAGCGCAAGGTAACCACCTAGCAAAACAGGAGAAAGCTCACACAGTATCCCAAGAGCAGCACAAACAACTCTAAATAAACAAAATGCAAATATGGGAGAGCAATTAGATTGTGCGGAAGGCAGGATATGAAGTCAGAGTACAAAGAATGATCGTTTAACGTTGGGGGGGCATCTAACTAGATGCACAGAAAAGAAGTAAGAGTAAGATCCCTACCTCACAATATATTTCTCAATAAATTTCATGTGGAATAAGGCTTTATATAAAAAATAGGTTATTTTTAAAAACCTACTGAAATCTGGAAAATATGAGAAAAGAAAAAAAGTATAGTACTGAAGTGAGGAAGGCTGTCTAAGCAAGGCAGGAAACTCAGAAGCCACAAAGAAAAAGACTGATCTGACTACATAAGAAAATGTAAGCGCCACCTTTAAGGTGATAAGATACCATAAAAAGAAAAAAGGAAGACTGTTTGCTGCATAGTTGAAAACGGGTTAAGAATCTACCAACCCACAGAAAAACGGGAAGAGGCAAATCACACCAGAAATACAAACAGCTAATAAACATCAAATCAGAAGACGCTTGCTCCTTGGAAGGAAAGCTATGACAAACCTAGACAGCGTTTTAGAAAGCAGAGACATCACTTTGCCGACAAAGGTCCACACAGTCAAAACCATGGTTTTTTCCAGTAGTCATGTACAGATGTGACCGCTGGACCAAAAAGAAGGCTGAGTGCTGAAGAACTGATGATTTCTAATTGTGGTGCTGGAGAGGATTCTTGAGGGTCCCTGGGACAGCAAGGAGATCAAACCAGTCAATCCTAAAGGAAATCAACCCTGAATATTCATTGGAAGGACTAATGCTGAAGCGCCAATACTTTGGCCACCTGATGCGAAGAGCTGACTCATTGGAAACGACCCTGATGCTGGGAAAGATTGAGGCCAGGAGAAGGGGGCGACAGAGGATGAGGTGGTTGCATGGCATCATCAACTTAATGGACATGAGCAAACTCCAGGAGATAGTGGAGGACAGAGGAGCCTGGTGTGCAATTCATGGGGTCACAGAGTCAGACACATCTTAGCAACTGAACAATAAACACTGCCTCACCGAAAGACCACGGAGTCCCTGTTGACCTGGCAGGCTCTCTTCTAGGACAAGGGAAACAGGAGTGGATAAGGTACCTGCCATTATGAAGTAAACTTTGTGGTGGAGACAGACAATGATCAAATAAAGCCAACTTTAAAACAATGACATATGCTTTGTAGAGAATTAAGGCCAAGTGATAGAGTGTCTCTGGTTCCCTATTTCAAACTGGGTGGTCAGTGATACACAAGGCCTCCCTAAAGGGGTGACATTATAAGGGCTCCTAGTCTACATCAAAGCAGAGGTAAGGACATCGTCAGCAGAAGGCCTGTGTTCTTGTGACAGAAATGAGCTTCCGTACTGGCCAGCTTACAAGAGGGATGGGTAGTGTTGCTGGAACAGAGGGGACGCAAGGGGGAGAGTCTGAGCTAAGATCCAGGGGGCAACTGAGGGCTTGGACATATGGGCCTTATGAACCACAGTGATGAGCTGCAGTTTTATCTTCGTGCAAGGGGAGCATAAACACGCGTAAAGATGCTGTTCTGGCAGCTGTATGGAGGATGGGCTGGGAGGGGTGGGCGGGAGAGAAAAGCGGGACAGGTATCCACAGTGTTCAACAACCATCTGAGAGAGTGGGGTCAGACCCCACCCTGGTGGATGGGTGGTGGTGAGAGAGAAGAGGAGGGCGCAAGGTCTATAGGGTGATGCTAATGGGCTTGATGCGGGGCTGGGGCTGCGGAGCAGATGATGGCGGACAAGCGATATGCTATTTGCAGAGGAGAAGCAGACAGCTGTGGATGGACCGTGTGCAGGTATGTGCAGGGGATGGAACTAGTTTTTTTCTGGGCCAGTTTAACGGAGATGCAATTAGACATCCAGGTTAAGTATGTCAGGCTGGTCTTCAGGGCTGGAGATAAAAAGAGTCCAGGGATAAGAGTGGTCCTGAAGCCACGGGAACTGGATGAGGTCATGGAGGAAGGCTGTTCAGATTGATGAAGGAACCCAGCACAGGGCCTTGGGCACTCCAAACCTCACAGAGGGTGAGCAGAGGAGGAAAAACAGCCCAGGCACCTGGGAAGCAGCCTGAAAGGTAAGACATCCCAGCAGAGTATGTCCGGGACGTGAGAAGAAGGAAGTGCTGCAAGATGCAGGGCAGGGACCGGTGTGAGGGTCCTGCCGGAAGGTCACCTAAGTCAGACAAGTGACCCTGTAACTGACCAGCTTTTGGTGTATGAGGGAGGATTTTTTTTTAAAAGAAGACATGATCAGTTGATCATGTTTATATGCTGATGGGAATAATCAAGTAGAAAGAGGGGACGCTGATATGAAGGGGCAGGGGAGGAAAATGCAAGAGCCTAGTCCTCAGGGAGCGGGTGGGGGGCAGCGGCTCCAAAGCCCAGGTGCAGGGTTAGCTTTGACAGGCTGGAGGTCTGGGGACAGGGGGGTGGAGTATTTGGGAGGAGTTCTTGACTAATCGCTTCCACCTTCTCGGTAAGAATCAGGCAAAGAAATGTATACCACCAGGAGGGTACCCTAACTTCAGTGATGGCCTCCAGGTGTTTCTGATGTATCAGTGTTGTTCATCAGTTGTAACAAATGTCCCCTCTCGAGGGGCGTGGTGTTGATAAAGGGTGGGGCGGGATATGGGAACTCTCTGTACTGTCCCCTCAGGTTTTTTTGTGAACCTAAAACTAAAGTCTTATCAAAAAGAAAAACAGGACCAGGACTTCCCTGGTGGTCCAGTGGCTAAGACTCCAAGCTCCCAAAGCAGGGGGCCCTAGTTTGATCTCTGGCTGGGGAACTAGATCCCACACGCTCTAACAGTTCACACGGTGCAAATAAGACCCGGTGCAGCCAAATAAATAAATAATAAATATTAAAAAAAAAAAAACCAAAACCCAACAGGCAGAGTCATCATCTTGGGAATGAGAAGTTGGGGTGGGGCAAGACTTCAAAGACAGATGAGAGGACATGAATCAGTTCGTGCGGAGGGTGAAGTGCTGACGGTCTGTTTGAAGTTTATGGCTGTGAATCTAAGATCAGTGAAAACATCTGTGGGTTTTCTCGGGTTAACTGCTGGGCTGCCAGCACTACTGAGCTCCTGCAGACATCATACAGACGTGCTTCCCCAGGGAGGGGTTCTGCTCCGTGAGCACGGAGGGCGCCCGGTGGGGTGGGGAGGGCCGCAGGGGAGTGACGGCTGTGCTGGACCGTGGCCAGAGATCACGGAAGAGCCGCTGCAGCTGGGCTAGCCGGGAGGCCAGGACAGTGACTTAGGAGGGGAAATGGTCAACTTCTCCAGGGGTCGGGGAAACGCAATGTAGAACTTGGTGAGACTGGCAAAAATCAACAAGGTCTGTGACACTCATTTTTGTCTAGGGCTGGGAGAAGCGCTCTTTCATCCACGAAGAACAGATGTATAAAGTGGTATAGTCTTCCCGGGGGTCATTTTGTCAGCACGTTTCAAAGATTTTAAAGGGAACTCTCTCTGACTCAGCTGTTTCTGGGACTGTGCCGCACAGTACCCTCACACCCGCACGTAAGGGTGATGCACAAAGACGTGTACTGCCGCTTTGCTGTTCCAGGGAAAACCAGAGTCAACTCACCGTCTAAGGGCAAGGGAGTGGCCTCACACCTTCTATTACATCTATATAATTCTGTGAGGTCAGTAAAGAGAATGCCAGGGAGAGTCCTATGCTTGTGGTTCTATGAACACACCGCATCTTCTTTCCGGCCTTCCATAAGCTTTTGCACGCCCTGTCCCCTCTCTCTGGAATTCCCCGTCTTCATTTTCACCCCCACCCCCAGCGCAGAAGGCTTCCTGAGCCCCAGCTGTGCTGAGCTGCCTGCTCACTGAGCGCCCAGAGCAGGCACATCTCAAAGTGCATCGGGTGCTGCGGAAACTGCCCCCGTATATGCTGACATCGCACAAGGACTAAAAGAATGTTTTCTGGGTCACTAACCTGACTGTGGGTCGTGGTGGTGCTGAGCGTGTCAGTGCTTATGCTTACTGTACTGCTGTCTAAGCTGTGAAGGGTGCTGTCACTGGGGAGTCTCCTGCAGCAGCCCCGGGAGGGTAACTGCCCAGAGTGCTTCCTTCCCAGGGAGCTGACCCCAGCTCCAAGGGTAGATCCTGATTACGAACGGTCGCCTCTAGCAATTGGTGCAGAAAGAGAAATGTGGCCTAACTCAGCTTTCAGGAGGGCTCTTAGGCCATGCTTGGGGAAGAACTTTTTATAGACAGGAAGACGAAAGCCTGATGCTTCAGCAGCTGCCTGTGGCCACCCTAAGATCACAAAGGGACCAGCTGATGCTGTGGACAGCAGGGTGAAAAGGATGATGGGCCCTTGATGACATCATTGAGCCCCTGAATCAACCAACTCTGAAGCCAGTTTTTCCTCTGGCTAAGTGAGAAAATGAGCATTCTTTTTTTTAAAAGCCAGTCTCAGCTGGAGTTCCTTCTACTTTTAGCCAAAGCATTCTGACTCATTATCTATTGATACTTTGCTGATGAAATACATTGTAGCTTATTTTAAAATATTAATATATTCAATTGAATGTAAGTTTCCAATACAGATCCTACTTCTTTCAGCTTTCCAAGATAGATCTGTATCCCTGGTTTATTAATCAAATAGACTTTCTTTTGAAGGCATCCCCAAGGGTCTGTTCATCTTTCTAAGAAAATCATTCATACTTACCAACTTCCTTCCTCTCTTGATTTCTTTCTTTACTGATTCCACATCAAAATTTCTATCATTATTAGATGGATCATAGTCCTCACATTCCACAAGTGCCGAGGAATACAGCTGCAGATTGGGAAAAGAAAAACAATCCAGATTATGTACAAAGAAATGTTGAGAGCTACAAGTCAGAAAATGGTATCAAAAAAGTGTTCACCAGGAATGGAAGCTGACAAACTTTCGGGGTGTGTGAGCAGACCTCAAGCCACCCAGATTTTCTCTGGGAAAAGTCCTGATCCCGGGCATGTTTCACACTGCCTAACCCTGACCCTCAGTGGCTAACTGGACTTGGTCAAGGCCCAGATCCCAAGCTGGGCCAACCAAAGTTCCTATTCTAGGAAAGTTAAATAGGCTCTGAGGCACACAGTCAGAGAAGAGAAAGCCAGTCTACTGAGAGAGGGAAAACAAAAAATGAGGGCTAGACAGGACGTCCCAGGTTCCTAAGGGCTTCTCAGCTCCTGTTTCTTGGCCCTGCCTCTGGAGCTGCCTTTAGGAGCCACAGAGGGGCTCTGCAACTCACAAAGCCTCTTATGTATTCAGGTTGGCTTGAGTTTCTAAGAGCTTTTGGATCCAAAAGAATCCAAACTACTTCCTAATGAAAGACCAACATTACAGTATACTTAAATTATAAAGCGCATGAAAAACATTAGAAAAACATTCTGACCTGACATAGGCAAAGATTTCTAATAAAAGCAGAAACTATAAAAAAGTTGTCAAGCTGGTCGGGACTTCCCTGGTGGTCCAGTGGTTAAGAATCCACCTTCCAATGCAGAGGACATGAGTTTGATCCCTGGTCAGGGAACTAAGATACCACATGCCATGGAGCAACTAAGCCCATGCGCTGCAAAAAGAGACTTCACATGTTGCAACCAAGACTCAACACAGCCAAATAAATAGATAAATATTTTTAAAAGTTAAAAAGTTGGAATTCATCAAAATTAAAAGTTTTTGCTCTTTGAAAGACATTGCTAAGAAAAAAGAAAGGCAAGCCAGAAATTGGGAGAAAATATTTGCAATTCATATACCTGACAAAAAACGTATATCTAGGGTATAGGAAAAACTGTTGCCACTCAATAAGACAATACAATTAAAAATGGCCAAAAGATCTGGACAGACACTTCAGAGAAGAAGAGTTACAAATGGTGAATAAGCACATGGAAAGATGCTCAAAATTGGTAACCCGCAGCCACAGCCACAATGAGATACCAGTACACACTCACCAGATCGGTTAGAATTAAAAAGACTGAAAAATAACCAAGTGTCAATGCCGGTATGGAGCAAATGAAATGCTTACACATTGTTGGTAGAAGTATAAAATAATGCAGTCACCTTTAAAGTTAAACATACACTTACTTTATGACCTAGCATTCCTCTTCTAGGTATTCACTCAAGAAATAAAAGTGTATGTCCACATTTAAAGAAGGCAAGAATATACAATGGAGAAAAGGCAGTCTCTTCAATAAGCAGTGATGGGAAAATTGGACAGCAACATGTTAAAAAATGAAATTTGAACATCTTCTCATCATACACAAAAATAAATTCAAAATGGATTAAAGACCTAAGTGTAAGATGGGGCACCATAAAACTCCTAGAAGAAAACACAGGCAGGACACTCTTTGACAAAAAGCAATATTCTTTTTTATCTCCAAATGCAAGGAAAATATAAGCAAAAATAAACAAATGGGACCTAATTAAACTTAAAAGCTTTTGCATCAACAAACCATCAATAAGACAGAAAGACAACCTATTGAGTGGGAGAAAATATTTGCATATGATATGACCAGTAAGGGGTTAAAATACAAACAGCTCATAAAACTGAAGATCAAAAAAACAACCTGATTAAAAGATGGGCAGAAGATCTGAATGGGTATTTTTCCAAAGAAGACATGCAGATGGCCGAAAGGCACATGAAAAGATGCTCAGTATCACTGATCATCAGAGAAGGGCAAATGAAAACCTGAAAGAGATGTCACCTCACACCTGTCAGAATGGCTGTCATCAAGAAGACTGCACATAAATGTTGGTGAGGATGTTGAGAAAAGGGAACCCTGTGCATGGATGGTGGGAATGTAAGTTGGTACAGCTGCTATGGAAAACAATATGGAGGTTCCTCAAAAAAAACTAAAAACAGAACTATCATATGATCCAGCAATTCCACTCCTGGGTATGCATCCAAAGAAAATGAAAACACGAATTCAAGAAGATGCACATACCACAATGTTCATAACAGTGTTATTTACAATAGCCAAAGTGTGGAAGCAGACTAAGTGTCCATCAACAGACGGACAGATAATAAAGATGTGCGGTGTGTGACTCTTTGTGACCCCGTGGACTGTAGCCCGCCAGGCTTCTCTGTCCGGGAATTCTCCAAGCAAGAATACTGGAGTGGGTAGCCACTTCAGAAGATTCCTTCTCCAGGGGATCTTCCAGATCCATGGATCAAACTCGAGTCTCTCTCACTGCAGGCAGATTCTTTATTATCTGAGCCACTAGGGAAGCTCCTATATGTATATATAATATATATACACACACATATATATGTATGTATGTGTATATTTAGTATGCACACACACAAACGCACAATGGAATACTCTTCAGCCATAAAAAAGAATGAAATTTTGCCATCTGCAACAACATGGATGGATGTGGAAGGTATTATGCTTAGTGAAAGAAGTCAAAGACAGTACTTGTCATCACTTATATGTGGAATCTAAAAAAATAAACTAGTGATATAATACACAAAAAACACGCCTACATGAAGACACACAGTCAGATGTGCACAGCAGAGTTATCTTAAAATTCCCAGGTGGTGCTGGTGGTAAAGGACCCACCCTAATGAAGGAGACACAAGAGAAGCAGGTACCATCCCTGGGTTGGTAAGATTCCCTGAGGAGGGCATGGCAACCCACTCCAGTATGCTTGCCTGGAGAATCCCATGGACAGAGGAGCCTGGCGGGCCACAGTCCATAGAGTTGCAAAGAGATGGACACGACTGAACCAACTGAGCACAGCACACAGCATAGCCCCACAATGAAAATAATACATATGTCTATCAACAGACGAATGAATAAACAGATTAGGACAGATCCATACAATGGAATACTATGCAGAACTAAAAAGGAACAAATTACAGATACAAGAAACACCATGGAAGAATCTCCAAAGACTGTTAATGAGCAAAAGATGCCAGACACAAAGCATACATACTGGTTCCTTTCATATGAGATGAGAAAGACAGGTTCAACCTAGAGGTGCTGGGGCTGGGGGGGAAGTGGTTACAAGGAGGCATGAGAGAACCTTCTTGGGTAACGGAAATGTTCTACATCTTGATGGTGGTAGCGGTTACATTGGCAAATACGTGAATTCATACTCTCTGAACTGTACACTTAAAATGAGTGCTTTTTAATGTAAATTGTACCAACAGGGTTAACTGAACATACAAAATGAACATTAAGAGTATATTAGGATAAACATCACAATCAAATAGTGTTATTTTCAGAATGGCTTAACAGCAGAAAATAAACAAGCACATATCTTATAGTAACAAATTAAAAGGAGAAAACTTGAGACATGAAAACCAAACATATCAGAATCTTCTGCTATAAAGAAAGTTATTGGGACACTTGAACCTGAAACCTGAGTGGTCTGAGGATCAGGTGATAGTAATATATTAATGCTGAATCCCTGATTTTGATGGTTACATTGTGATTATGTAAATATCCTTGTTTGTAAAAAAGACACACTAAGCGTTCAGGAAAGATAATATATCGTGTCTCAATTTCCAATGGTTCTGTCAATGAAAATAATCAACGAACAATCTATAATAAGAATGGATTTGAGCCAAATGAAGGCCTAGCCCGGAAGTCCATTTCCCAGATTACTCTTAGAAACTGCTCCGAGAAAACACTGTTTCTAGTACAGTTTTATACCTTGTTAGAACAAAGAACATTAAACAAGTCAGCGTTACATTTCTTCAAAATTATTTTTAAAAAAAAAAGAAGAAAAAGAACAGACCAGCACATACGCAGTGAGTCAGTATGACCTTGGTACCTGGGAAGGGAGGTTTATCATCAACGAAGGACCTGTGTTGGCATGCCAGGAAGAGAGGCATTTAATCTTTATTTTTAACATGGACTTTTTTTACTTCTGGTCAATGTCCCCTTATCTCTAACAAATAAAGCAGATGTACAATGTATATTTGATAGGCCACAGAAAGACTATTTTAGTTAGCATAAAATTCAAGTTAACTCATGTATAAGCCAGAATGACTTTCCTGTATCTCAATATGTGAATAGTTCTTTGATCAGTTCCAACAAAAAAGATTCTTTGTACTGTATGTGCAACTTTTCTGTAAGTTTGAGATTTAAGAAAGTCAAAGTATGTATATAAAAAAAGAAAGCATCTAGCACTGTGCATGCCCAGAGAAAGAGAGGGAAAGAACCCAGAAGATCATTACAATAGATGCAGAAAAAAGCGCTTCATAATATTCAATACTTTAACTTGTATAAAACTAAAAATAAAAGAGAGCTATCTAATTTTAATAAATTGGAAGTATTAAGAACTTAAATACAAATTTAATGATAAAACCTAGAAGCATCCCAGTAATATAAGAACAATCAAGGCTCACTAAAATGCTTCTAATCACCAGTATAACAAATGTTCTAGAAAAATGTGGTAAAATAAGAAAAAGAAATTAAGAGGCCCAAAAATTTATAGGAAAAAAAAGTCTTCATTTATAGATGAGGACTGCCCAAATAAAATATCCAAGTAAATCTGATTTTTAGATGCAAGAATTTGGCAAGATTTTTGGATGAGTTAAAAAAAAATCAATAGTGTTTGTGTATATCAATTATGTTGTCTAGTTGCTAAGTCACATCCGACTCTTGCAACCCTGTGGACTATAGTC
Source organism: Bos mutus (assembly GCF_027580195.1). Classification (NCBI taxonomy): domain Eukaryota; kingdom Metazoa; phylum Chordata; class Mammalia; order Artiodactyla; family Bovidae; genus Bos; species Bos mutus. The sequence goes on along the minus strand of NC_091628.1, from coordinate 19,021,791 downwards.
TCCTCTGTTCATGGGATTCTCCAAGCAAGCATACACTGCAGCAGGCTGTCATTTCCTCTCCAGGAGATCTTTCTGATTCCCAGATTGAACCTGCATCTCCTGTATTGGCACGTGGGTTCTTTACCACTGAGCCACCCGGGAAGCCAGTATACCAATAATAGTCCATTTTAAAAATGTATTAACAAAAACAAAACAAAAACCAATGCAGGAATAGACCTGACCCAAAGTTCTGACAAAAATTGTTGGGCATTTTTGAAATTCATAAAAGATGTGGCTAATTGGAGAGACAGCCCTGTTAATGGAAAGACATATTGTGAGGGTGTCTATTTTTCCCAAATTTATCTATAAATTCCATAGAATTCCAGTTAAAATTCCAATAGAAATTTCTGTGAAACCTGATAAGCTGATCTCAAATTCAAAGTGCAAAAAAAAATAACTAAGGCTTATCGTAAAATCATAGTAATTAAGAGCATTGTACCAGCTCAGGGATACATAAGTGACCAATGGAACAGAATGGACAGCCAAGAAAGATATCTGTGCCCATATGACAATACTGTTAAGAGCAACAGGTAAGGATGAAGGTTCAAGAACTAGACATCTAGGTGAGAGTCCTGGCTCAGTCACTTACAGCCCCGCGACCTTGGGCAAGTCACTTAATCTCTCTGTGCCTCAGTTGTTCCACCTTTAGTTTGGGCGTAATTACAAAACCTCCGTCTTAGAGTAGTGGTGAGGGTGAATAGTTAAGCACAGGTAAGCTCCCAGAGTGTTACCTTACACACAGTGGACACCAAATCATAATAACAATAACCATTATTATGACTACAGATCAGTAAGGAAAGGATAGTTTGTTTTTTAATAACAGTGCAGGAAAGTGAAAGTGTTAGTTGCTCAGTTGTGTCCGATTCTTTGCCATCCCATGGACTGTAGCCCACCAGGCTCCTCTGTCCATGGGATTCTCCAGCGAAGACTGGAGTGGGTAGCCATTTCCTTCTCCAGGGGACCTTCCCAACCCAGGGATCGAACCTGGGTCTCCCACACTGCAGGCGAGATAGAGCTGGGGGAAGTAGTTAATCACATGGAAAAAACAAAAAAAGTGAGAGAGTCAATTCCTAGGTAGGTTGATAAGAAGTCCAGGTTACTCAAAGAGGAGAGAGGGGGCTGGAGTGCCCAAAGAGGAGAAAAGGACAAATGTTTTTTTCTACACTGCTTTGTCTTAGTCAATATAACAATGAATCTTGCTCAAAGACATGTTTCTCCTTAACAAGAACCTTCTGACTAATCTTGTTATCTTAAGATGTATGTTGTGGGAGTGCATCTGTAAGACCCTTTATTATAATAAGGTATATAGCGCCCTTGCAAAGACCAGTGAGCGGGGTACTCTCCACCCCCCTTCTGATGTCTGTGTCAGAAGCTTTCTCTGTCCCTTTTTCATTTTAATAAAACTGCTACACAAAAGCTCTTGAGTGATCAAGCCTGGCTCCTGGTCCCAAAGCTAAACCATCTTCAGATACCAAGAATCTGGCATTGTTCACCATAAGCTGTCAAAAGTAGATCCCTGTTTTATATGGTAATCCAGATAAATTCAGTTGCATCAAAAATATCGCTTCCCTTAATTATTTCAATCTTTCCTTTAGCTTTCTAATTTGTTGTTGTTTAGTAGCTAAGTTGTATCCAACTCGTTTGTGACCCACAGACTCTAACCCAACAGGCTCCTCAGTCCATGGGGTTTCCCAGGCAAAAGAGGGAGTTGCCATTTCCTTCTCCAGGGGATCTTCTCAACTAGGGACAAACCCACATCTCCTGCATTGTCAGATGGATTCTTTACCAGTGAGCCACCTGGGAAGCCCATAGCTTTCTAATTTACCTCAGTCCTAAATGAGCTGTTTCTAAATCCAAAGGCATTCTTATTATCAACAATAAACTGATTAGCATAAGTTAAAAAAGAAACTAAATGAGAACAACACAATTTTTAAACTTTTTGGGAAACAGAACCTTAATATGGAAAAGAAATTTTTAGGGTGAAAATCCTACAAATTATAAAGGAAAATGACGAATGTTAATTACATTACAAGCTTCCATGCAACAGGAAGCACCATAAATAAAATCAAAAGCCAAATATATGATAAAGCATTGAATGTATTTTTATGTAAATATATGTAAGTGAAATTAAGATCTCAAAAATAAAATGTAGTCTCTGAACAGAAGTCACAGAATCAACAAACAGAACTGCAAAAAGAAAGCAAATAGAACCACATAGAAGAAGCACAGCAAGGGAGGTGCAAGCCCACTATGTCATCCAGGAACTGCAAATACAAACAAGAGACTATCTCACACCCATCTGAAAGGAAAACATTAAATTTCATAGCATCATGACAGACACCAAACCACAGACCCAAGGAGGAACTGTGAAGAGAAAGAAAAGAAAAGCTACAGGCTGGGAGAAAATACATAAAATATATCTGTCAAAGGACTTCTATCCAAAATACAAAGAGCTCTTAAAACTTAACAACAACAAGCTAATTAAAAACTGGACAAAAGATCTGAACAGACAACACCAAAGAAGATACACAGATGGCAAATAAATACATGAAAAGATGTTCAAAATCTCGTGTCATCAGGCCACTAATGATTCAGATACAAACAACATGAGCTCACTCATTTCGGGTGGGGATGTAAAGTGGCACAGCCACCGTGGAGGACAGTTCGGCAATTTTCTACATAATTACGCACACTTTTACCAGATCTAAATAAATAAATAGATCACACAGCACTAAGTGTTGACAAAGAAGAAGTGGAAGTCGAACTTGGCGCAATCCCTTTGGAGAGCAGTTTGGCACATTTCTTGAGGCGCAGAATGCACTCTTCCTGAGCCCAGCAGTTCTGCTTTTTGCTAAGTGCCCCCCAGATCAGAGGAAAGCTCCCATGAATTAGGAGACCTATCCAGGGATATTCATGGCAGCTGGTCAGTCACATAAAAAACTGGAAAACCCCAAATGATCATTCACTTTAATAGTGATTATACGGACTTCCCTGGGGGTCCAGTGACTAAGAATGTGCCTGCCAATGCAGGGGACTTGGGCTCGATCCCTGATCCGGGAAGATCCCACACGTCTTGCAACTAAGCCTGTGCATCACAACGGCTGAGCCTGCGCCCTGCGGAGCCTCTGCTCTGCAACAAGAGAAGCCCCGGCGCTGAGAAGCCCACGTACCGCCAACTAGAGAGCAGCCCCTGCCTGCTGCAACTAGAGAAAGCCCAGGCGCAGCAACGAAGACCCAGCACAGTCAAAAGATAAGTAAATACTAAAGAAAAACAAAATCATTTTAAAAAGACTAATTACAGTCATAAAATGGAATACTGTAACATTTAAAATTAAAGATTAGAGCTACTATCAACATGGATAAGTCTCACTAATCCACAGAATTTGATAGAAATTCTGTAAAGTCCAAGAACATATAAAACAATATCATATTATTATTTAGAAATACTTAAATATGTGGTGGAAGCATAAAATTAAAAACACAACATAATAATAAGTACCAAATTTGTGTTGGTGAAGGAATGCCACGAATGGGACAGAGAAGGGAGAGTCCTTAACTATCTACGTTGTTTTTCCTTAAAAAAAATAAAAGCTGAAGTGAGTATCATATAATATCATTTAATAAGTCTGGGGTAGACATTTTATAAATGTCTATGGGTATCTGTTACATTTGAAATATTTAAAATATCTTTAAAGAAGCTTCTTCACCATAATTCCTTATGTTTGATCAGTTATAAATAAAACCAAAAGTAATCAAAAAATATTACTATCTGAAACTTTAAAACGAGAAAATATGCTCCCCAAATCCCCACTTAAAAGCCCAAACCATGGGCAGCCAATGTGTTGTTCTTTGTTGTATTCAAAGTACATTTATCTATTTCAGGATGTCCTTCCCTGAAGGACTCATGTGTGTTCAAACTTACCAAACAGTTTTCATGAGCAGCTATATTCTCTGACTGTGCAAAGTACAGGACACTACACTCGAGGTCTTTGGGGCAGAGCGCGCATATCCTTTTTTGCAACCTTTCTGCAACCTGGAAGACACCTACAAAGTAACATCCCTCATGAGAAATGGAAAAGTGGAATTCCTTGGTCTGTAACTCCTCCACCCATCTGAAAGGAGAGGGCTGGGCACTTGTTTTTAGAAGAGAGTCTTAGCTCCCAGGGAGAGAAAATTCGGGACCCAAGTAGAAAAGCACCTTTGCAATTATTTAAATTTTACTTTTGCATTTTTTTAATGGCTTAATGAAAAAAAAAAAAAAAAAAATATTTTATTTAAAATGTCCAGGGACTTTCTAAAAACTAAATAAATAAAAGATCTAAACATGAGGGACAATGGGGTTCCCAGATGGCGCTAGTGGTAAAGAACCCGCCTGCCAAGGCAGGAGACATAAGAGACACGGTTTGACTCCTGGGTCGGAAAGATTCCCATGGAGGAGGGAATGACAACCCACTCCAGTCTTCCTGCCAGGAGAATCCCATAGACAGAGGAGCCTGGTGAGCTAACAGTCCACAGGGTTACAAAGAGTCAGACACGACTGGAGACACTGAGCACACACAGACATGAGGAAACCCTTTGCCTAACAAACTTTAGTAGGAATTTAAATACAAAGTTCTCACATCACTTTCCTGCCCATAGGAAGTTCTCAATTATAATCATTGACATTATAAATCAATTGTATTCAAGAAATAATGCTCTAACCACCTATAAAAAAGAATTTAGATTCTTATATTATATTCAAAAATTTGGGGTGAATTAAAGAAGTAAATGAACAATGTACTTAAATGTGATGTAATCTAGCATTATAATAAATTAGGAGAGAAAGATACATGATAGGAAGCAGATTTTTTTTTTAAGAGAAGAATGAAGAAGGGAAAGAAACAGAGAGCGAGCTAGGAAGAACAGGGAAGAGTCAGAGACGGAGAAAAAAGCCAGCTGTTCCCAACAGCCCAGTTGGACGTACCAGTGGGAGACAACCTTTACTCTCTAATCTATTAGTTTGCTGTTAATTTGGCCACAAGCATCCATGTAGTATTTCTTCGCCCTTTCCAATGCTCATCCTCTTTATTCATCTGGTTTTCCATAGCAGAAAGCACTTTCAATTTTACCTTCAAATTTCAGTTCTGAAACAAAACTTCATTTAACGGTGAAAGGGTTTAATTTAGATGAGGTTAAACTGCTTAAGCACTTCTTAAAAGTCTTTTTGGTTACTCCAAAGTGGAAGATCTCGCGGCACCTCTCTTAAATCAGACTTTGCATCTCACACTGTCCAAAGACCTCACTTTGGAGCTAGCATTTGTTTCACGTTCAGATGAGTTTCTTCTTTAATTATCATCTGTTTCCTGGATTGGAGTTCTGCTTAGTGGGGCTACAGATGAGTGATCCTCCTGCTCCTATCAACCAAGAAAACAGGAGTGCGGGAGACTGAGAGAAAATGCCTCAGATGAAATGCAACCAGCGAACTGCTGCTTTTCATTCCTCTCCAACTACCACTGAGTTGGGAGCACCTCTTTGTACAAGAGTCACTGTGTTGAGGACTCTAGACCAGTGCTGACTGTAGAAACACCATGTGAGCCACAGGTGCAAATGAAGAATTTCTAGAAGCCTCATTTAAAAAAGCAAAGGAGGCTCTCCGCCCGACCGCCGCCGCGCCGCCATCATGGACACGAGCCGTGTGCAGCCCATCAAGCTTGCCAGGGTCACCAAGGTGTTGGGCAGGACCGGTTCTCAGGGACAGTGCACGCAGGTGCACGTAGAATTCATGGACGACACGAGCCGCTCCATCATCCGAAACGTGAAAGGCCCCGTGCGCGAGGGCGACGTGCTCACCCTGTTGGAGTCAGAGCGAGAGGCTCGGAGGCTGCGCTGAACTTGTGACTGGGTGCTGGCTGTCTGGGTTGTCGCCTTGGCCCAGCAGGATGATCTGCTGTTAATAAAGTGTTTGTATCGTATGTAAAAAAAAAAAAAAAAAAACAAAGGAGGGACTTCCCTGGAGGTCCCATGGTTAACACTCTGTGCTCTCCATGCAGGGGGCATGGGTTTGATCCTACTGGGGATCTAAGATTCCACATGCTGCATGGCAGGTCCCCCTCAAAAGGAAGTTGGTGAAATTAATTTTAATAGGCTTTATTCCATCAAATATATCCAAAATACTACCCTTTCAACATTTAATCAATAAAACAATTAACTCATCCTTTGTACCGAGTTTTGAAGTCCGGTGTGTTTAGTGCTTACTGCACGTCTCAACTGGACAACCCACATTTTCAATGCTCAAGAGGCAGAGGCAGACAGTGGCTACCGTATGGAAGATATGGTACAGATGGAAGAAGGTACAGCAGAGGATATAAAAGAAACATGAGACAGAACTGTTGACTGCAAGAAGCTTACAAGGTAAACAAGGAGACGCAGTAGCAACTAGGAAAGTAAAATAACAGAATACCTGGCACAGAGTAAAGTAGCTGTTGAGTAGGAAAGACCTCACTTTGGAGCTAGCATAAAATACATGCTATGGTAAGAGGAGGAAATGCTCCCTATAGGATGGGGTGCTAGCAAGGACACGGATTTGAGCCGGTACAACCTGGAGATGAAAAGGGGAGTCAAGGTGGGAGGGACGTTGCAGACAGAAGCACAGACGGGGGAAGAGGCCAAGAGGTCTGACTGGGAGACAGCCCATCAGCGGGACTGAAGAGGAGAGTTCGTGCAAAGGAAGCTGGAAAAGAATTTGAGGAACAGATGGTGAAAGGCTGCCAGGAAGGATTTTTGAGGAGGGGAATAACATGATGAAAGAGTTGTCTTAAGCTCCATTTCAGTACAAGGAGAGAAATACAGTGCACCTGGACAGAAGGCTGGATGTCATAATGCTGTCTGTTCTATCTCAAGTAAGGGCAAACAAAAACATGCTGCCTGCCATCAAGCCATCAGCCACTGCAGCCAAACCCCAAAAAATGGGGTGCCCTCAGGGGAATTCAGGATGGTGAAACCAGAATACTTGCTCTAAATACCTACAATGCATTTCTAAGGAATAATTTCCATGAGCCCAGATTCTTGCCTCTTCCCATACTTAGAAAAGCTCTAAAATCATTAACTTGAGATTTTGTTATTAGCAGTAGTCTTCTGATGTTCAACCACATGTTTGTTTTCAGCAAAATCTACATATCCTGGCTCCTCCCTCACCTCTTCAAAGCAGTTCCTGACTCTGGCTCCCAGGCTACAGTCCTGAGTAAGGTCCCCACATGAAACAAAACTTGCAATTTTTAGGCTGTGTTTTTCTTTGGTTGACATAAGTTTTAGATTTAATACCATTTCAAGTTAAATCTCAAGAAGGTTATTTTAAAGAGGTTTAAAAATGTATTATTTGGAAGAATAAATGATTATGGGCAGTGAACAAAACTTAGGGAAAAATGAGAGAGTGTCTGTCTGATTTTAAGACATACTATAAAGGTACAGCTGGGACAGAAAGTTAGATGACTGAGTCAAAAAAGAATACAAAGTGCAGAGAGAGATGAATCATCATCTCTAATTATGAATATAGGATATCACAAGGTGGCATTTGCGTTTCTTCTCTGGCACTGACATCCTTAGCCCATTCTTCTACTGGGTTAGTCACTATTTCCTTCCTCTTTCCTGACTTATAAGAGCTGTACTGTCTCCTGGTTTATCCAGGCTCACCATCACACATAGGAATGACTCCCAGCAGACATGTTTGTACTATGTGACTCTTTCCCTATGCAGCTGACAGTCCTAGAGGACCTACCTGCCCGTCCCAGATATACAGAATTCAGAATAGAAGATTTTAGTTCAGACTGGGCTGGCTTCTTGAAGAAGGAGATGTAAAAAACTGAGAAGCTGTGAGTGTGGCCATCTTCTATCCCATTAGCAGGAAAACTGGACCAAAGAAAGAGAAGAACAAAGCAGATATGCTCAGTGCTGTCAAAGTTTATGAAGACTTTTCAGGCCCTGGTTCCTGGCTCTTTCTGGAAAACACAACAGCATCCATGCTCCTGCGATGAGTCTGGTCTCCCTGCTTTCCAGTTATAAGCATCCCTTTTGCTTAAATGGTATCAGGTTGATTTTGCACTATTTGTAGCCAGCAGGCCCTAGTGAACACTGCCACTACCATGGCCTGATCTGTGTGTGCAGGCACATGTGCACCTGAGAGTGAGCTCTGGCAGCAGTGTGGAAAAGTGGACTGCCTTGCCCTCACTGTCTTTTATCTGGTCCAGTCTGATAAGCTCATGTCCCTCCTCCTGCTTTCCCTTGTCACACCTCCACTTCCTTCTTCACATTGCTGCCAGAGAGGGCTATCTACAATGTCCACTGTCCATGTTTCTCTCTTGCTAAAAACCCTTCTCTATCACCTGGAGAATAGAAACCAAGCTCTTTACATGCAGACTCACTGGCTTCTTCAGTGCGTGATGAGCACCTATTATGCATCCTTTTAGGCACTAGAAATAAAGCAGGGAATAAGATGTGAATTTCAACACTCATGAAACTTACATCCTAGTAGTAGAGACAGACCCTCAAACACATTATTTTCAGGTAGTAGTAAGTGTATGAAGAAAAGCCGAGCAAGGGAAGGAGGGTGAGATTGATGAGGGACGGGGGACGGCTCTTCTAAACAGGGTGGGCAGGCAAGGCTGTCTGTGGAGGTCACCGCTGAGCAGAGATTTGAATATGGTGGGGGTTTAGAGGACTCACAAGGCAGAGAGGGGTGGCAGGCATCAAGATGGGTAGGGACGGGATCAGATCAGGACACGGGGTTCACGGTAGCCACAGTAAGATTATTCTGGAAGCAATGAGACTACTGGAGGGCTTTGAGCAGGAGAATCATATTTGCTTTTTGTTTTATAAGGTCCTTTTGGCTACCGTGCAGTCCTGTCTGTACGAGAGGCTAGAGTGGAAGCCAGGAAACCCACAGTCTAGGCCTGAGATGATGGTGGCTTGGATGGTAGTGATAGAAGTGGCAAGAAGAGGTCAAGCTTGAGATACATTTTGTTGACAGAACTGACTGGTCTGCCTAACACGTGAGGTGGGAGGCAAGGAGGAAAGAGCGGCACTGAGTGTGGCACTAGGGTCTTGGTCTGAGCACCTGGGTGAACGGAAGGGGGAAGGCTGCTAGTGGTTGAGTAGGTCTGGAGAATGTGGGTGTGTACAGGCAAACAGGAGTTTGAGATCACTCCAGGCATTGATTAAATTGGTTATAGGAGTCTGGAGTTTGGGGGAAAGGTCGAGAAACAACCTCATCTCCAGTAACTCATCTTGCATTCTGTATGATCACTAGTGCTAGTGTTAAGTCACTCAGCTGTGTCCAACTCTTTGCGACCTCATGGACTGTATGTAGCCCACCAAGCTCCTCTGTCTACGGGATTCTCCAGGCAAGAATACTGGAGTGGGCAGCCATTCTCTTCTCCAGGGGATCTTCCCAACCAGGGATCAAACCCAGGTCTCCTGCATTGCTGAAAGAGTCTTTACCGTTTGAGCCACCAGGGAAGCCCACTAGCTAAATGCTCGCTGGCTAAAATGAAATAGTCAACATGTTGCTTCACTTGTGGCTGCCACACTTGATGTTTTGTGGCTGGCGCCTTTATTCGAGTCTTCATCTCTGGACTGCCCTTTCACCCTTTCTACCCCTGGGTGACTGACTCTTGCCTTTTAAAACGAAGACAGGGTGTCCCCTGAACACCAGGCTGAGCTGAAGGAGCCCCTCATTTGCGCCTCTGTGGTTCTCAGCAGCTCACACACGAGTTGCCTATTAGATTCTCTAGGGCAGGGTCTGCCTAGCTCATCACTGTATTCCTGGCACCTGGTCCTGAGCCTAAACTGGGAAGAAGGTCTACACGGGTTAGAAGACCCACACCTGTTGAACTGCAAGAAAGCTGCCCCCTCAAGAGGCTGCTGTCTCACTTAAAGACAGGGCCACAGACTTGAACTACTAAATGGAAAGGAGGGCATGGTTCCAAAACATTACATTCTCTGTGAAGTTTCCAAACTGCTTCCTGAAACCCAGCCAGCCCCACCCCCTCTCCCCGCCCGGCTTCTCCGGTGGCTCAGCGGTTTAAAAATAAATAAATAAATAAATCCGCCTGCCAATGATCCGCCTGCCAAGATACCCTGGAGGAGGGCATGGCTACCTACTCCAGTATTCCTGCCTGGGGAATCCCTTAGACAGAGGAGCCTGGCGGGCTACAGTCCATGGGATCACAAAGAGTCGGACGCGATTTAGCGACTAAACAACTGATCCTGAGACCCAACTGACCAGTCCCTTCAAAAGGGGTCCACCTCCAACCTAGCTCCCCCGTCCCCCGGGCACTTCTCCGACCGCATTGTTTTAAAAGCGGGTGGAGCCGCGCTGGGAAAGGAAACCCACAGGCTTTTCTTTCGCTTTTCCCAGCTGGCTGCATTCCTAGCGCTGTAGGACCGCAGTAATGGGCTGTCCCATCTGCAGTGGGGGAGGCAAGGCACACGGTAAACGGAGGCAAACGATCGCCCCTCCGAGAGGCCCCGGGTAGTGGTCTGGGCGCGGGGCCGCCGGCGGTGGACGCCCGGGGGCCGCGGGGCAAAGACTTCAGCGCGGTCTCGGAGTGGGGGCTGGCGACTCCCATAAGGCGGCGACCGGAGAGCTGCCCTGGGCCCCCACCGAGCCCCATCCGACCGCCCCCGGCGCCGTACTCACCGGTCGGGAGCGGGACTATGTCCCGCGCGGCCTGGGCCTCGGACCAGCTGGCGCCGCGGGTCGACTCGGGCGCGGAAGGCCCGGCCGTGTCCATGTCTGCGCGCTGCGTCCCCGCCGCCGGAAGTCCGCTTTGGCGAAATCAAGCTGATGGATTTCCCCTACCGGGGAAGCGCACCGAGGCTTTGCAGACGGCTTCTCTACCTCCGAGTCTGAATTCGAACTGCTTTAAAAAAAAAAACGAATCACGCCAGGCGCTCCCCACCCTGTGCCCACTTATCCGATGGTCGGAGGAAAGGTGGCCGAAGCCCCTGGACTCAGCTGGAGAACTGATGGGTCTTCCTGAGGGATTACCCGTTATTTTCAAAAAGCCGTTATCACGTGGGGCTTCCCTGGCGGTCCAGTGATTGAGACTCCACACTTCCACTGCAGGGGGCCCGGATTCAATCCCTGATTGGGGGAACTAAAATCCCACATGCCATGTGGCACAATCAAAACTAACACTCCACACCCCCCTCCCCCCCCCCAAATATTAACAGTGCAATGCCAGTTTCCAGTGGTCAGCCATTATTTCACTCACACACACCCCAAGTTTGGGCTGAATACGTCTATCATAAGCGGAGGCAGAATTAACAGTACAATGCCAGTTTCCAGTGGTAAGCCTTTATTTAGCACCCATAATGTACACAGCACCATACAAGATGAGGTTTCTGGCGCACGGAACAAATACACAAAAGAACATAGACGCGGGTAATTAAATCGCAGTTACAAAATAAGTTGCTCTGTAAAAAAGAAACATGTAATAGCTGGTGGTTTGCTGAGGCAATCAAAGGAAAAACTTCTTGAAGTCTTGTTTTTTTGAGCAGGTTTTGAAGAGAGGAAAGGAGGCAAATTGGGGATAGAAAAGAGAAAGTGTTAAAAAGGATAACTTAGTCTTGACCAACACACATGAATTACAGAAGCAGGTGTGTGCAGCAGCAAAACGAGAGAAAAGGGCAGGCTCTGGCAGCAGTGCTTTGCCTTCAAGCGGTAAGACTGACTCATTGCCAGGCCAAAAAGTCCTAAAGAGACTGAAAAAGAGATTGAATAGCTCAGCTGGGCCAAGTGAAGCAGGTGAAGGGCCCCTTCCCCCATTCTCAGATCATAATCTCAGCTTTTCAGTGTTCCACTCTTGAGGAGGAGCAGACTGCCAAGATCACTAAGGAGAGCCTAAAACCTGAAAGACAAAGACCAAAGGAAACAGAAAAACAGAAACCTTGCAGGTCACAGAATATTCAGGAAGAAAATATAGGCATGAATGCCTGTGTGTGATGTACTATATAAATAGTATTTTCCAAGAGATAAGATACTGCAACCATGAACCAAAAATAGGATACTATTGAAAAACAAAATGTTCAGAGAGCTCTAGAAATAAAAAAATGAGACCCCCCCCCTCAAATAAACTAAGAAACCAAAAAACCCACCACAATAGACAAATTGGAAGATTACGTTGAGGAAATCTCCCAGAAAGTAGAGCAAGAAGACAAAGCTGGAAATTAACAGAGAAGGTAAGAAAATCAGAGAACCAATCCTGGAGGTCTACTGTCTGGGTAACAGGAATTCTAGAAAGAGAGAACAGATAAGTTGTCATTAAAGAAACACTTCAAAAAAAGGACCCTAAGAACAAAGTTTTCAGATTGAAAGATCCCACCAAGCACCTAGTATCAGGTATAATAATAGACCTTTACTGGGAACAGAACGCTGGGTCAGAGAGATTGCTGTAAGGTTCGAGAGAGAGAAAGACTGGTCACAAATATAAGAGAGAAAGAATGGCCTCTGACTTCCAACAGTCACTCTGAAGGCCAGAGGTGAAAACATTTTCAGATTTCAAAGCAGCAACACTGGAATGTAGTAGGTATGTTCAAAATTGGGTATGAAAGCTACTCACGAACTCTCTGCCCTGCCAAAACAGCAATCAAGTGTAAGGGCAAAAGAACATGTTGAAACATATAGTCTCATTTTTTCCCTTTCAAAAGGTATTGGACGATGTGCTTCACCCATAAAGTGAGAGTCATTCAGTTGTGTCCAACTCTTTGTGACCCCATGCCCATATGTGGCAGTAAATTAATGAAAGGAGAAATAAGGGGATTTAACTAGAAATAGACCTGACGTTGGAAAAACAAAGGGAATCTCTAGGATGCTGACGGGAGATGACAACTGGGAACCAGTACAGATGAAGGAGATCAAGATGTCAGATCTCTGTACAAATCTCCCATACTTTTCAAGTGTCATTTCATTTCAGTGCGTTGCCTAAAATTCGTGTATCTTTACTGTGACTAAATTAACTTCTCAGCTTTCCCCATTTGTCTATGACTGTCGGGTTACAATTTCTTGCTCACTTTCCTAGCTCTTTGGTTTTCCACTCTCTAAACTACCTTCAAGTTAAATTTTTATTTATTTCAATATTTTTAAGAAATTAAATCCGGTACAAACTTAGATTCTTGTTTGAAAGGTGCTGCTGCTGCTAAGTCACATCAGTCGTGTCCGACTCTGTGCAACCCCACAGATGGCAGCCCACCAGGCTCCTCTATCCCTGGGATTCTCCAGGCAAGAATACTGGAGTGGGTTGCCATTTCCTTCTCCATTGTCTGAAAGGTAACCAAAGGTAATTAAACCCAGAAGCAAGCTAAGAAAAAAGAAAAAAACAAACCCTAAAAAACCCAGAACTACTTCAATTACTCCTTTTTGAGCTAGTATTCCTATGCTGGTTCCAAGGGTGGGGAGAACTTCCTGACAGCCAAATGTACATCTTTGTTATAGATAAAGTTAGTTTTAACTCTTGGAGGCTCTCACCCCCTTTTCACTAGATGATCATGGTCAGGAAACCTACAGCAGAGTAAATCTTTCCCTTTTTCTCTAGGAAAATAATTTGCACATTATGCCCAGGAAACTCCAACGGTCTGTTTCAGACTTTTTCAACAGAATTGTTTACAACAATTCTTACCCAGCACCATCTCTTCTGGCAATAAATAAGCCACATCTGACTATTCTCTCAAGTTTCCTTTTCTTACGGTTCTACTCTGTTTAGAACAAAAATATTTCAGCTCCTCCAAGTTTGTATTCCCTCTTTTCCTGTGTTTGTATAGAAGGAGTGAAGAGAATCTGTGGAAAAGAGGTTTCATTTCAAAAAATGTGCCAAAACTTTCCCCTAGGAGAGTTTTCTCTTCTTTCTCACTCAAGTGGACTGACGGGACATTATTTCATGGAGCTTATCCAATTAATTTAAAATACTTGGAAGTAATTTGCATAATATTAATATTCTTCAGGCTCTGATGCCCAGCTTATGGCTCACAATGGTAAATTATTTGCCAGGAATTAAACATAAATAAATTTTGCAGGTAAAGAGGTGAAATTTGGCCCTGTGGGGCCCTGAAAGTCAAAGATAATAATTACAAAAGCAGTAAGAAGTGCTGAAATTAACTATGACATTTGTTCTTTTGAATACATAATTTACAAATAAGTTACAAATTATATAGTGGTATTTCATATAAAATATATACATCCATTCTACTCATGTATAGTTGAAGAGCAGTAAGAATAAAGAGATAGACTATGCGTATGAAAATGTCCCTATTTTGTTCCAAGCATTTCTAAGTAATGAAAATAAACTCTCCCAATAAGGGTAAACTGAGAGGAATTCTCTTGACAGATCGTAATGTAAATTAATTCCACTGACCACAGGGGGTTCTTTTGCATGGCCCTAGGTTCAGCTTGATCAGCTGATTTCATGAGCAGGTATTAACTACAGATTTATAATATTTTTCTTCTGCATTTATTAACCCCACATTGGCAGAGGATTTCTTTCTCAGGCATAGTCCCAGCTTCATAACCATAATCCCATGTTAGTTCTGTTCTTGCTTTCACATACCTAGAAAGTAGAAATTTTAAAAATAATCATAAATTATCCTGAATGAACCACATTTGATTATAATCAATTTTCATATTAACATCATTAACCCTCCTCAACAATATGGTTTTCTCTCTCCAACATCCACTACTTAGGAATGCTCTTTTTATTTGAGTTTTATTTCAAATCTACTAAAATCCCAAATAAGAAGAAACTTGTCAATATCCACAAGGGAGGAAGTGTGTTTTTAAAAAGAGTGGGCCCCAGCAATGCACTGAGGCCCGGGGAAGTAATCGGGGGTAGTTTTGACTTAAAAGATGTAGCATTCTGCATCATTTATTCTCTGAACTGAACTGGCTGAGACCTGCCATTTTTAGCCTTTTTGGACATTAATTCTAAGAGGAAATAAGAATTAAAATTTCAACTATTTAAAATTTTATCGCCTCTAAACAGTTTGGGATGACTGAGTATTCTAGGGTACCAGAGAGTTGGGGCTATAGCATATATCTTCTTTTAATATTTTTGTACTGTTATTTTTATAGTCACAATTTCAAAATTAATCATATTAAAAAAATTTTCAAACCTGTTGGTGAAGAACGCCACCAAGGGAAAATTTCTGTCATGTGTTTCTACAAAAACATTCTGTACCAAAAGATTTGGGCAACAACTATGCTGTCAACAAAAATAGACAAATACATGTTAGATATAGCATAAAGCCTGATACATTGTTCTTTGAAGCATTAGAATACCATTCTGTTTCCAACACATCTTATTTTTTTTTTCTGACTAGTATGCGAAATATCATAGCTCATTACAATTTTGATGGTAGGAATTCATTCAGAAAGCCGTTTTGACATTCTTACATCTTGCCAGTAGAAATGCAAAATAGTAAAAACTCCTATTTATCATTATTATAAATGCATTTATCTTTTGATTCAACAATCCAGTATCTGGGAGTGTATTCAACAGATATATCTGCATATGTATCCGCATAAGATAATTTACTGAACATTGTTTTCAACAGTAGAGGTTTTGAAGCAATGCAAATGTTTATCTAAAGAGGATTATTTAAACTTCTGGATAGCCACACATTGGAATCATATGCGCCTATAAGCAAAAAAAAACGAGGAGCTCTGTGTACTCATACAGAAAGATCTCCAGGGTATATTGTCAACTTAAAACACAAGGTATAGGACACTGAATGTAATATGCTCTTTTAGCTAAGGGGTAGGAATAAGAACACATCCTTACATTTACTTGTATTTGCATAAAGAAAAACTATAATAATATACCAAAAAGTAATAAAAAATGATTTTACTATAGAGGGTGAACAAGGGCAGAGTACATTATTTTTAAAACAAAACAAAAAGTTTAATATGAAGAATATGTTATGACCTGAATTTTACATCAAACAGATCCTTTGGAAAGGGTATCTATGTAAGTAATTGATTTCTCTGCTGAACACAACCATTATTTATTGTTTTTCCAAGGCTTCTAACATGGTGATAACTATCTCCTATCACCACCATTTCAGTGTTATTTTGCTGCACATGAGCTGTTATTGCTACACAGTCATCTATCACCAGATTCATAAAGGGATCGAATCCCAGGAATATTCCTCAGACACACTGACCACTGTTAGATTTCAATGATAACTTCCCATCATCCATACATTTTTTTTCAGTTTGAGCCTGGTAAGCTTTACTCAGGGTACCTACTTGGCAGCGTCAGAGCTGCTGTGAAACAATTCTGTTTGTATTTTCTAAGGTGTTTTATTTAAGTTTTTAAATCACGAGAATGGATTATCTATGTAGAAAATTAAATTTAAAAAGACAGAAAAGCCTTTTTTTCTCCCCCTATAAACAAGGGGGGATCCAGCTCGTGAGACCAACCATATCATTCCAGTGCAGCCACTATTCAACGTAACTGACTGAAAAGAAAGCCACTACCAGTCCTTTGCTAGGGATCATTCTTTACTCATCTCCTGGCTCTCCTGGCATGTTTAGTAGCTTCCAGCATGTTTGGCAATAGTGTAGAAGTAGTGAAAGTGCAGGAGACCCAGGTTCGATCCCTAGGTCAGGAAGATACCATGGAGAAGGGAATGGCAACCCACTCCAGTATTCAGAGAGGATTCTCTTGTTAACCAAGTGTCCTTCTAACTGGGAGAGAGAAAAAGAAAAAGGCCAAACAGATTTCTCTAGCAAGGAAAAAAAGTTCTTTGGTTTCAAAGATTTTCTGACTTGAGAGTACTTTTTCTTCTGATGGCACATGAATTACATGTAAGATTATCATGAAACATCAAACCATTCAAATGTCACATTTTAAAGAGGTGTTGAGGGAATTCCCTGGTGGTTCAGTTCTTATGACTCTACTTTCACTGAGAGGGCACAGGTTTGATCCCTGGTCAGTGAACTAAGATCCTGTGAGCCAAGTAGTACAGCCACAAATAAATAAATAGGTCTTGGGTTTAGCAAAGGAAATACATAAAGGAATCTTGGGCTATGCATGCTTCCCATTATTTTAAGGGAAAAGTCAAAGCTGCCCATCCCACTAACTGAACCCCGCAGAGAGTAAGAAGAGCTCTGATACAGAGCAAAGAGAAAAATTAAGGCCATATCCAGAGATCAGTGAACCTGAATGGACCTTTCCAAAGGATATGCGGAGGCTATCATAAAGTTCCCGTCCTGCTTCCATGACTCCTTGTCACCCTCCTGGGTAGGATAAGTCAGAACAAAGTGGAGCCCAGAGAGGAGGAGGAATGCAGGTGGCTTCTGCACGGTCCAGCTGGCCAAAGACAGGACAGTCTATACAGACACTGAGACTAGTGGTGAAGGTATTTTTCTTTTTTCCCCAGGAAAATTTCTGGGACTATACATTCTTTGAAAAGCATGTATGATGGTAGGAGGCAGGAGAGACGAGACTGGCAGTCTGATGGGAAAATCTAACTCCAATTCCACCCTACACAGTAGTTATGGCCAATAATACAAAGTTTCCCTCTCATCATGAAGATGCCAGGAGTCTTAAGTGTCAATGAACCTTGTGAAGTGAAAGTTGCTCAGTCGTGTCTGACTCTTTGTGACCTCACTGACTATACAGTTCATGGAATTCTCCAGGCCAGAATACTTAGAGTGGGTAGCCTTTCCCTTCTCCAGGGGGATCTTCCCCACCCAGGGATCGAACCCAGGTCTCCCGCATTGCAGGCAGATTCTTTATCAGCTGGGCCACAAGGGAAGCCCAAGAATGCTGAAGTGGGTAGCCTATCCCTTCTCCAGCAGATCTTCTCGACCCAGGAATAGAACCGGGGTTTCCTGCACTGCAGGCAGATATTTTTCCAACTGAGCTATCAGGGAAGCCCAATGAACCTTAAATCAGAGAAATCATAAATATTCCTCTATATAAATGAAAATAAGTCTCATTACATATATCCCAAACATATACAGAAACAGCAAATGACTATGGCTTAGGAATAAAAAAAGAGTAAGATAGTAAAATGCAATATTCTGATAAATAGTTTTCTGTACTAAGCCACTGCTGCTGCTGCTAAGTCGCTTCAGTCGTGTCTGACTCTGTGCGACCCCAGAGACGGCAGCCCACCAGGCTCCTCCGTCCCTGGGATTCTCCAGGCAAGAACACTGGAGTGGGTTGCCATTTCCTTCTCCAATGCATGAAAGTTAAAAGTGAAAGTGAAGTCGCTCAGTCGCGTGCGACTCCTAGCGACCCCATGGACTGCAGCCCACCAGGCTCCTCCGTCCATGGGATTTTCCAGGCAAGAGTACCGGAGTGGGTTGCCATTGCATTCTCCAGTACTAAGCCACTAAATCAATCAAAATTTAGTGAGAGCAGTAAAACATAAGTGCTCCCAACTAAATTTTTTTAATAGAGGCATTTCTGAATAAGACATTCTATTATATGACACAAAAGAAAAACTTATTCTATGTGCCCCATTGTTTTTTTTTTTTGAAGGAATGCATCTTAAAAGCCTTTCAATAAATATATATATATATTCTTACTTATAATTTCTTACAGTTTCTTTAAGCAAATGTTTACTGTGTGCTAGATACCGTTTAAGCACTTTATATATAATACATTTAATCTTCACAACACTCTAGACAGTTATTAACTCCATATTATTGAAATGGGAAATACAGCCTGGAGAGGTCAAGTAAGACGTCCAAGGCCATGTAAGTAGAGGCCTGGGATTCTAATCCAGGTAGTGTGGCTTTGGAACCCGTCAGTCACATTTTCCTCATGATTTTGTGAAGAAACCTAGGGAAAAAATGTGTTTAGATATAGGAATCTCAGCCCACATACTCACATTAAGGAAGCGGCCCACATTTCCTTCTTTTGTGGCATCCAATAGAAACACATTCCCTTTATTGAACTTCTCTAGAGAATCAGATGAAGCATCCTTGGTTTCATTCGGTAACTCTTTACCACAAAAGACCTGCTGGTTTTGACATGCTGGAGATTTTTCCTCTTGGGGCTTTTGTATTTGAACCTCATTCTTGTTATCCAGTGTGACTGCTTGGTGACATGTGTCCCCTGGCGGAGTGTCTTCTCTACACTTGGTTATATCTATCACATCGGAATCAATCACAGGGTTGTCTTTACAATCTTCAACTTGGTTTGAGCTTGAGTCCTCTAATAAACATTTTGGAAGAATTGTCAGGGAATACAAATGGCTGAGCAATACTGCTGAGAGTAACAATACTAATTAAGTGCAAGTTGTGTTAATTATTGCTAATCCATACAATGTATTAAGGTACACAGTACTTCAATTTTACAAATGAAAACTCTGAGCTTCTGAAGGCTTAAGGGATTCACTCAACTAACTAGCAATAATAATGAGAATCAGAAATATCTGATTCTGAAGTCTACCTTCTTTCTACTACCTAACAGTATCTTTTTATGAATCTGTATACATGTTGCTTCCTGTTACTATAGTTAAGCTCTACTCCTTACAAATTGACTTCTCTTCAACTTTGGACTCTGCATTTAAATATATATATATTTTTTTAAATATATTCTAAACAGCTGTAACAGAGAGGGTTTAGGGAGCATTTTAGGCCTTTATGATACCAATGAAAGGCTGGGGAGACCCTGATTAAGAGTCAGCCGCTCTAAGGCCCAGTAGCAACAACTACCGCTATGGGTTTTGTATATGTGTTTTTGCTAGATGATCATTCAGTAATTACACTTTTACAAACAACAATACTTTAGAAGATGAACTGCTTATTTTTCTTATCCAGTAATGCAAATAATTTTCCAAAATATTCAAAAGTATGAATGCCTGTCAAATGGAATAAGTAAAATTATTTATTGTTAAAAAGTCATTTGTGCCTCCCAATTCAGTGGCAGAAAGAAATTATACTTTTCTAAAATTAATGTTTTTGATGTAATCATCACTGTTTCTGGCTGCTTTTTCCTATCATAGGTTACTTGCAGTAATATTAATAACTGATTTTTTAGTGCCTGCTGTATGTACTATAGTGGTCAATGAAAACAACAAAAGAACCAAGAGCAATAGTTCTCAGATGACTTTCATACATTAATGGTGATATATGAGACTGTTGTCCCAAAATACACATCTTTGACATAAGAACTATTTTGAGCTAAGGGCAATTTGAGCTAAGCAGTAATACAGGAAAAGCTCTCAGTCCTCTCCTCTCTCTGCCTAAAAACAGGATATAAATTTACAAAGGTGTCCCTCTTTCTGTTAATACTAGGAAGGTGGGGAGTTGGGCGTGTATATGCCAAGGAAGCCCAAAGGGAGAAGAGGCCACGGTCAGTCAGTTCTTCACAAAGGGCCATGTCTCAGCAACATCTCCCCACTGAGGGGTATACTGAGATGTAAATGAACTCAAGTCCAGTTTTGTCAGGTTTTAATATTAAATTGGCTTCCCTTGTGGCTCAGCTGGTAAAGAATCTGCCTGCAGTGCGGGAGACCTGAGTTTGATCCCTGGGTTGGGAGGATCCTTGGAGAAGGGAAAGGCTACCCACTCCAGTATTCTGGCCTGGAGAATTCCATGGACTGTATAGTCTATACCATGGCAAGACTGGTAACACTGAAAGATGAGCACTCAGGGTAGCAATATTTTCACTTTTTGCTAAGCATCCTCTGGGGCAGCACTGGCTGGAATATTGCAGGAGAATGTCATGTCTTTATTTTTAAAGGAGCCTAAACAAAGAGTCAGGAAATGGCTGCGCTGGGCAGGGCTTCCACAGCCAGAGATGGCCTGTGAGTTGTCCACGCTATTCTCCTGCCCAGCATCAGGTCACAGTTGGCATCTAGACCAGGGGTCAGCAAACATCTTCTGTAAGGGGCCAAACAGTAAACACTGTGGGCCACCATCTCTGTGTGAGTATTCAGCTCTGCCACCATAGTGCGAAAGCAGAGACAATACTAAATCAAAAGAGTGTGGCTATCTTCCGATACATTTAGCAACACTGAAAATATAATTTCCTGTAAGTTTCGAGTGTCACAAAGTATTATTTATCTTCTCATCTCTTCTCAGTTATTTTAAAAGGTAAAAATTATCTTAGCTTACAGGCCATACATAAACTGGTGGTGAGCTGGATGTGGCCCATAGATCACGGTTTGTCGACCTCTGATCTAGACGTAGAGAAAGCCCTGTGATGAATGCAGCATTTTTGTAATAGTGTCTGAAAAAATGAGCTATGAGTATTGAGCATGAGAGACAAAAAGCAGAAGAGGCAGACAACCACAGAATGAAACAAAGCCTACTTCTCATTTCCTTGGCTTTAGAGTTCAGATGTACTTGAGCTGGATTAAGTTCCCCATTATCTTCTGAGGTGACAGACTCTGAGGAAGTAAATCCCTTAAAAGAAAACAAGGAAGATGTCTTTACTTTCTAGGTTAGGAAAAAGAATTTAAGTTAACAGTAAGGCCTCTTTCATCAAGTATCAATCTTCATAGGCTGCAGCAATTAGATTAGTTTTCAAAGACTCAAAGCTGATACCCTGAGGAATCTCTGACAGGATGGAGCCCTTTTAGCTGTGTTCTACTCCCAGGCACTTTCATGAGCCACAGCTATGACAATTATAAGGACTGTCAAGACATTCTTGAGGCATTATAAATTCAAAATAAAATACAAATATATCCGTCGGTATACCTCAATTCTGATACCAGATGATAAATTTGGCTTCCACTATAAGATGTGCAAAGATTAAAAACACTCTTTGGGTAGTTACTTGAAAGAAAAGGCTAAAGGAGCTGCCTATGTCCATGAGTTGAGGACACTGCAATCACTTTATATGGTAATGATAACTTTCAAAAAGGGGTATTAGGTTTAGCACAATGCTTGGCACGGAACACATTTGACCATTATTATTCTTTTCCATGGACTTCAACGTTCAACATGTGTTGAGCACTTAGCTGGGTGTCAAGCATTGTGCTACACTACGTTTCTGACATTATCTCATTTAACCCTCTTAATTCTGACATAGAAATTATTATTCTAATTTTTCAGAAAAAGAATTGTAGACAGAAGACGTTAACCAGCTAGTTAAGGTGCAGTGTTGGAGGGCAAACCAGGTCTATGTGATCTCCTGGCCCAATCTTCGCATAATGATGTGGTATTAAGGAGTTATCTTCTGTATGTTACTAGGCAGAGGGCAAGTATTTGTGTACCACCTACGTTAGAATTTTTTTTTCACCAACAAGCCATGAACTACCATTTTGTCTGCCTGTTCTGTTTCTTGCATCATTCTCTTAAGTTATAGTCTCTGACTAGCTATTCTTCTCAGGACAGACTGCAAAGTGTATCTTCACAGGCTATCATGTAAAGTGCTGCTTTCTGGATGACTCTCTCATTAGACTGCTTCTGTTCTTTCTCCTACATCTCACAACCATATCTCCTCAACCTAAATTACTCCATCCTTCTTTCTTATGTAACACTATCACTTTAGCTTCTTCCATGAATTCTTACACTGTATAGCTCTAAGTCTCAGTAGAATACACTGTCAGATCATGATCAACATTCTCCTTCTGTATCTAAGTTGGGAACATGCCAACCGTTACTTAGGATACAAAGTCATTAAAAAACATAGTCCTAACACTTCAACAGCACCACATTACAAAATAATAAAAGAAATCCTACACATCATTAACTAACACAAACAATTTGAATTAAGTAGTAATGTTCTCAGAAGGGCACCATCTATGTTTTACAGTTTTTACCATATTTTTCCCATTGTGTTGAATAATGACGGTCTTGGTTTTAGGACTTCTTATGACAGAATGATATCGAATTCTTGAAATGCTGTTATATTTCATTCCTCTGAAAAGGAAAACAAAGTTATTCTGTAAATCACTAAAAATGCTCTTTATTGTGCCCCGAAATATAGACAGCATCACTGTTATGTAAATATTCATTAGAAATTAATCTAAGTTATAACACCTATGCCTACTCCTCACTAGAATAGTCATATTTTAAAGCCAATCATTCTGGAAGTATATTTAAAAAACGAAGAAAACCTTTGCAAATAAAATGGTTATAGAAAATAAAAACAACTGCCAAAGTCATGACATCCATAAACAATCTGATTAAAGTCAAAGTTTTTAAAGATGAAGTTCCACAGATGGAAACTGAGAAAATACAGTATGTTGGTTAGATTTTTAAATTTAAGTGCCCTAGATTTCTCAGTGTGAAATTTACAACTGGGAAGCAAACTGATATACAGGAGATACAGAAGTTGGAGTGGAAAATAAGAAAGAAGAAAAAGAACTACTCTTAATTGGTATTAAACAGTATAGGTCAATCTTGACTGGGTTCCTATGATCTCACTCACGTAATAGGCTCTTTGGTATTATTATGGAGCTTAGGTGGATACTCCTGAGTCTCCATACTTCTAGGACGTGCTTCCAGTTCTATTGGGATAACTTCAACCTCACAATCTGCAACTTCTATTTTCCTCTTTCTGGAAAACATATTTTTCATAATATTCTCTTCTTTTCCATTTTCATCAATAGCATCAGGTTTCTCAGTGTCAGATCTGCTTAGTAATCTTCCTAAAAGAAAAAGTAAAAGAGCTAAATATGACAAAAAGTAATACAGTTACTAAGCAACAAAAGGGCATCTCTTCTGCTCTATTAGAACCGTGTATGGAACCTCATTTCTAGAATGAAGAGAAACATTAATTCATCCAAGAAAACTACTGTGAGAAATAATAAAAGACCAAGAAGAGACTTCGTATCTTCCAGTACATGAAAAAACGTAGGAACAAGTATTTGTCTGAAGTGGAGTATCACAGAAGACAAGAGATTCAGCTACAATATAAAACAATACAGATCAGAAAGCACTCTAGAAAATTAGAGAGGTGAACTCTAGTCTTACAATTATAGCTTTTGTGTCTAGTTATGAACGCTTTATCATTTAAAAACTTTATTTATAAAGTGATGTATTTAAATCTGTGGTGATATGTGCCTGTTCTCTTCTTAAGCCTTAATGTAATCAAAATGTTAGTCTGAAGTTTATGCATTTTCTTTCAAGGAACTTAAAATTACAGTTAATAAGTCAAAATTAACAGCTAGATTAGAGAGATACCCTTAGGTGCATTTTCTAGCAATGCAGATAAAGTCAGTAAATGATACTTCCTGGACACCATCTGGCATTTTATGGTAAGCTAACTTTTATCAAAGAGTTATTCTGAGAAACATGAGAGACAAATGTCCAGGCAAGTTGTGCAGTATTTGTGTCTGTAAGTGGGATGTGGCAGGGATCCAGCCGTGACCGTTCTGAACTCTGAGGATTCTTGCCCTCACTAAAGTGAACCTGGAATTCCAGATGAGGAGGACTGCTCTGGTCCCTGCTGCCTGGCACATCTCCTTCAGACTGCCTTGACAGCCACATTTCACCAACCTTTCTCACTTCGTGGTACACACACAAAGTGAGGACTTTTGCCTAACACTCTGGGGTAAAAGGAAAAGACTACTAGAGATGGACCTGTCTGGGCTGTGGGCTATAGCCTGAAAGAATCAGTAATTTGCATAACCGTTAACACACAGAGAATTGATGCTTTTGAACTGTGGTGTTGGAGAAGACTCTTGAGAGTCCCTTGGACTGCAAGGAGATCCAACCAGTCCATTCTGAAGGAGATCAGTCCTGGGTGTTCTTTGGAAGAAATGATGCTAAAGCTGAAACTCCAGTACTTTGGCCACCTCATGTAAAGAGTTGACTCACTGGAAAAGACTCTGATGCTGGGAGGGATTGGAGGCAGGAGGAGAAGGGGATGACAGAGGATGAGATGGCTAGATGGCATCTCCGACTCGATGGACGTGAGTTTGAGTGAACTCCGGGTGTTGGTGATGGACAGGGAGGCCTGGCGTGCTGCGATTCATGGGGTCGCAGAGTCAGACACAACTGAGCGACCGAACTGAACTGAACTGAACACATGGTGGGGAGGCTTTGCTCAGAACATGGGCAACTCTCTATAGAATCCCTGAAATGGAGTGAACTGCCTTGACTGATTTGGAGAAGGCAGTGGGGTAACCCACTCCAATACTCTTGCTTGGAAAATCCCAGGGACAGAGGAGCCTGGTGGGCTGCCGTCTACAGGATCGCACAAAGTCGGACACGACTGAAGCGACTTGGTAGCAGCAGCAGCAGCAGCCTTGACTGAATCATCACCTAAAGGTATTCATTATAACATTAACTTTTGTTAAATTCTAATAGCTCAAGATGTTGACGAAGACAGTCTCTGACCAATAATCTTTACCTTAGTAAATCATTTATTTTTCTATTTAAAAGTTTTCTTACTTTACCCCGAAGCATCTGCAGCCACAGAGACCAAAAACACATCTCATGCAGTAACCCAAGTTTTATCCTTTAGCCTTTCTTTTCTGGAACACCTGGTACCTCTTAACGCATGTCATCCCTTCAGTGCTCAATTTCCCAGTCACTTGCCTTCCTCTGATACTCCTCCTATATTGTTGCTCTTATCCTTGCTATAAGATCTCAGTAGCCTTGACTAGTAAAATGGAGATTCAGAAATGTAGATCTTACCACAGCGTAATGTGAAAGTAAACCTTTGCTTTACCTGAATAAATGCAAACAAACGTCCCTCTGTCAATGTCATCTAGACAGCGCACTCCCCATCCCTTCTTCTCAGTTTTGAACACTTGTAGCCTCACTTGAGGTCCATGCTGGACAACTCGGTTTTGACATATTCGTCGATCACACTTGCATAATAGGCTGCATTCATAAATGCTTGTCAATAAAATATACAAAAGAAAATCAATTAGACAAATTAAAAGCAAAAGCACTTTCTATTGCTACCTCGCTAATAATCACTGAGGGAAAGAGACTAAGCGTGAAGGCTCCCAGGGCTAGACTGCCTAGTTCCCATCACAGCTCCAGCACTCACTAGCTGTGTGCCCATGGATTTAATCTCTTTGTGCTTCAATCTTCCATTTTTAAAATGGGGATTATATGGTACTACCATGCAATACGGATTATATGGCATAGGGTGGTTTTGTGAAGATTAAATGAATTGGGTAAGTCAGACAGAGAAAGACAAGTATCACCTGATATTGTTTACATGTGGAATCGAAGAAAATGGTATAAATGAACTTATTTACAAAGTAGAAATAGAGTCAGAGATGTAGAAAACAGACTTAAGGTTACCACAGGGGAAATTTGAGGGGGGAAGGGGATAAATCGTTAATCAGGGTTGACATATACACACTGCTATATATAAAATAGACAACTAATAAGGACCTATTGTATAGCACGGGAACTCTACTCAGTACTCTATAATGGCCTATATGGGAATAGAATCTAGAAACAAGTGGATAGATGTATAACTGAATCACATTGCTGTATAGCCACAACTAACACAACATGGAAATCAACTACATTTCAATAAAATTTAATTTTAAAAAAAGATTAAATAAGTCAGTATTTATAAGGTGCTTGAGACAATGCCTGGCACAGAATAAGGGTTAGCTCTTTTAAAATGTCTCCCAATGTCTAAGAAGGGAAAATCTAGTAAGAATACTTTTCTGTTTGTCTTTTAGCAATAACCACCTTGAAAAGACGAAAATTCCCAATTCTCAAATGACCTCTGCACAGTATATGTCTTAATGGGGAAATGTCTACCCAAAGTAAGCTAACCCAACAGGGGTAAGAGTCAGAGGAAAAGCAGATGAGTGTCAAGTACAGTCTGCATGTTACATGTGTGCACTCTGACTTCCATTTCCAAAAATGATATACAGGCTTTAAAAAAAATTCTTTAATTTAGATTTTTGGTATAAGAAATTAATTCCAGCTGAACTATTTAAAATCCTAAAAGATGATGCTGTTAAAGTGCTGCACTTAATATGTCAGCAAATTTGGAAACTTGCCAGTGCCACAGGACTAGAAAAGGTCCGCTTTCATTCCAATCCCAAAGAAGGCCAATACGAAAGAATGTTCAAACTACTGTACAAATGTACTCGTTTCACATGCTAGTAAGGTAACGCTCAAAATCCTTCAAGTCAGGCTTCAGCAGTACAGGAACCAAGAACTTTCAGATGTATAAGCTGGATTTAGAAAAGGCAGAGGAACCAGAGATCAAATTGCCAACATCTGTTGTCGGAAAGCAACAGAATTCCAGAAAAACATCTACTTCTGCTTCACTGACTGTACCAAAGCCTTTGACTGTGTGGATCACGACAAACTGTGGAAAATTCTTAAAGAGATGCGAATACCAGATCACCTTACCTGTCTCCTGAGAAACCTGTATGCAGATCAAGAAGCAACAGTTAGAACCAGATATGGAACAATGGACTGGTTTCAAATTGGGAAAGGAATACATCAAGGCTGTATATTTTCACCCTGCTTATTTAACTTATATGCGAAGTATATCATGAGAAGTGTCAGGCTGGATGAGTCACCAGCAGGAATTAAGAATGCCAGGTGAAATACCAACCACCTCAGATATGCAGATGATACAACTTTAAAAGCAGAAAGCAAAGAGGAATTAAAGAGCCTCCTGATGAGGGTGAAAGAGGAGAGTAAAAAAAGCTCTCTTGAAACTCAAAACCCAACAAAGATCATGGCATCTGGTCCCATCACTTCATGACAAACAGATGAGGAAAAAGTGGGAACACTGACAGGCTTTATTTTCTTGGGCTCCAAAACCACTGTGGACAGTGACTGCAGTCATGAAATTAAAAGATACTTTCTCCCTCAAAGGAAAGCTGTGAAAAACCTAGACAGTGTATCAAAAAGCAGACATCACTCTGCCGACAAAGTCTGTATAGTCAAAACTATGGTTTTTCCAGTAGTCATGAATGGATGTGAGAGGTGGACCATAAAGAAGGCTGAGGGCTGAAGAACCAATGCTTTTGAACTGTGGCAAAGAATTGATGCCTTTGAATTGTGGTGTTGGAGAAGACTTGAGAGTCCTTCGGACTGCAAGGAGATCAAACCAGTCAAATCCTAAAGGAAATCAACCCTCAATATTCAATGGGAGGACTGATGCTGAAGTTGAAGCTCCAATACTTTGGCCACCTAATGCAAAGAGCCAACTCAATGGAAAAGATCCTGACGCTGAGAAAGACTGAAAGCAAAAGGAGAAGGGGGCAGCAGAGGTTGAGATGGTTGGATGGCATCACCGACTCAATGGATATGAATTTGAGCAAACTCAGGGAGACAGTGAAGGACAGGGGAGCCTAGTGTGCTGCAGTCCATGGAGTTGCAGAGTCGGGAACAACTTAGCAACTGAACAAGAACAACAAATAAGAAATTAAGCATTCAGTTCAGTTCAGTCGCTCAGTCATGTCCGACTTTTTGCGACCCTATGAATCGCAGCACGCCAGGCCTCCCTGTCCATCACCAACTCCCGGAGTTCACCCAAACCCATGTCCATCGAGTTGGTGATGTCATCCAACCATCTCATCCTCTGTAGTCTCCTTCTTCTCCTGCCCTCAATCTTTCCCAGCATCAGGGTCTTTTCAAATGAGTCAGCGCTTCGCATCAGGTAGCCAAAGTATTGGAGTTTCAGCTTCAACATCAGTCCTTCCAATGAACACCCAGGACTGATCTCCTTTAGGATGGACTGGTTGGATCTCCTTGCAGTCCAAGGGACTCTCAAGAGTCTTCTTCAGCACCACAGTTCAAAAGCATCAATTCTTCGGCAGTCAACTTTCTTTATAGTCCAACTCTCACATCAACAATATTTATAAGACTAAATAGGCCACAATGATAAAGCACCCTCCTTCAAAGATATAAACACCCTGCAACAAATCCACAGCGTATCTTACCCAGTAGGTATCTGTCTCTCTAGTCTTTTATATTTATATCCAGTGGTTATTTTATTATTTGACAAGGGGCAAGTCTTGGCATTCCTTGCTGTCAGTTGAAGACATGCACATTTTGTTCTAGGAGGAAGACAATGTATGGAGAAGTCAGAATAAAAAAGCATCAAGTTAAGAGACTCTCTTGACAAAAGTATAAAGACTATAATTGTATTTAAAACAGTTGTTTGGCGCATGGACAGTCGAGACTTCTTCCCTAAATAAAATACACCTCTTTGAAAGACAACATTTACCACAAGTTCATAAATAAACTGCCCTGTACCTCGACTTGCTCATGAAATAGTTAACTATGAGTTTTAACATTTCAAAATGAATTCCTTTCATTTCCTATTCAGCAGAAGCTTCATTGTGAGAATTCTCCCAGGTCCGCCCTCCTACAATGGATAAACTTAAACATGTCAAGCTCAGAAGAACTTACATAGTTTTGTGTATGTTTTATATTATCTCTGTCTCCAATGACATAAAAATAGATTGAGGAGACTGATGCCATGCATCCGGCTATTTTTCATAGCACTGCTAAGCAGTAAACATGAAAACCTAAAAACAAATTTCCTCTCTAACTACTGAGATGACTATCTAACATGACAGGGACTTAACACTCTATAGGCGTAAGGAACCTGGGCGTCTCAGTTACAAACCTGATGTGTGACTACTGGTTAAAAACCTCTGACTCTCATCTCCTGTGTTAAATGGCAAGTAACTTAGATTGTTTCGTCTATGATTCACTTCAGTATTTTTCTGTATATATACAATACATGTCAGAGTGGTAACTACCGTTTGCAACAGAAAAAATAAGCAATATATTGACTGACTTGGATTCTATTTACAGATGTAGAAATCTATTGTTGCTTTTTCAATATAAGTTTGTTTGCAAAGTTTACAAAGTACAGACAACACAAACAATAACAAACACTCATTTTGACCAGACAGAATCAGCTGTCATCGTTTTGTCTAGTCCTTTCTCCGATGTATATACAGCTGACCCTTGATCAGCACGGGTTTGAACTACACAGGTCCACTTATATGTGGATATTTTTCAATAGTAAATAACACAGTACTACCTCATCTACAGTTGGATGAAAACTTGGATGTGGAATTATGGATGCGGAACCACTTATGTGAAGGGCCAATTATGTTACATGTTGTGTTTTCGAGGGCTGGCACCCCTAACCCCTGCATTGTTCAAAGGTCAACTATAATTTACAACATATATACTGTATAAATGATCTTCTTTAAAAAAAAAAAAGATAAAACTAAGCTCTTAAGAGGTTTGGTGAGGCATCCTTTATACTTTTGCATATATATTTACCCACAAACAATACAATGTATTGTTTTAAAAAATTACCATAGCTATTATCCTACAACTTGTCTTTTCATTCAATATAATGCTTTTGAGATCTACCTTCTTAACTTTTCCACAGCATTTAGAATCACAATTAAACTGCTTCTAGTTTTCAATACAACAATGCTGCAACATCCTTATTCTTATGTCCCTGTCTAAGCATCTTTTGGGTAGCAGCTTTCAAATATTTTTGACTATGACTCATAGCAAGAAATGTCTTACATTTCTAAGAAAAGATCCTACAAGAGGCATGCATATTTATATGTGTGTATATGTAAAGTAAGAAATAGCAGTCACATATAAGTACCTTATCACTGTACTTCCTGTACACATGGTACTTCCTGTACAATTTAATTTTTAAGATTCTAGTTACAGCCCTTTAAGTGATTTTACATCCTACTAAACTTAGAGCTTAATGATGCTAAAGCTGAAACTCCAGTACTTTGGCCACCTCATGCGAAGAGTTGACTCACTGGAAAAGACTGATGCTGGGAGGGATTGGGGGCAGGAGGAGAAGGGGACAACAGAGGATGAGATGGCTGGATGGCATCACTGACTCGATGGATGTGAGTCTGAGTGAACTCCGGGAGTTGGTGATGGACAGGGAGGCCTGGCGTGCCGCGTGCTGGGGTCGCAAAGAGTTGGACACGACTGAGCGACTGAACTGAACTGAAACTTAGAGCTTGGAAAACAATGCTCTAGGTAGAAAAATACTATTGCTGAAAAACAGGAGTGCATATCTTCAACTGCTGTGTAATTGTTTGAACACCCTCTTAACACCCCCACCCCCTACCATATAACTGGCTTGTTACAGAATTCTAGTTTTATATTTATTTTCCTTCAGCATTTTAAGCTAATATGCCTTTTTGTCTTCTATTTTTGATAAAAACTGCCCTGTCAATGTATTTTTTCTCTTTTCCATCTGCTAGCATATTTATTCTTTGCCCTAGATACTTGCAAAGTTGCATCATGATATATTTAAATGTAAGTTATCTTATTTTCCCTTCCTAGTACACAGTAGGCTTTTTCACTCTGAGGACTCCTATCTTTCTTCAGTTCTGGAAAATTCTCAGCTATTGTCTCTTTGAATGATGCTCTCTTCTCAGAGGTATGTTGGAATTTCTCATTGACCTTTCATATTTTTTAACCTCTAAGTTTTTTTTCCTCATATTTTTATCTCTTTGCATTCTGGGAGAACTCTTCAGTTTTGCTTTGCTATTCACTGATTGTTTCTCCAGCTATACCAATGCTACCACTTAGTCCCTCTACTTAGTTTTTTATTTCCATAACCATATGCTTTATTTCCTGTATTTCTAAATGGCTCTTTTACTTATACAGTATAGTTAAAAATAATCACCTCCTCATTCCATGGATATTAATATTTTATCTCTTTGGACATTTTAAACATACCTATTTTAAAGTCTCCTTCAGTCACATTCTACATTTATCTCTGATTCCTCAGGTGTGAACTCTGCCATTTGTTGGAACTTAGGCTGCCTTCATGATCCTAAATGCCTCTGTGTGCTCTGACTATGCGAGATTACACTTCTGTACAGGTTACTCCTGGGTGTTCCTCTACACTGGCTGCTCTGGATCCGACCTATGGGTTTTACAGCTCTAAGCCTGGTTGTTATCAATACAATTATACAATTGCAGGCCCTGTTATTAGCCAACCTCCTAGCCTTGGGTAGGTCCCTGTTTCTGCCCCCTTTCCCTGAGAGCTCGGTGCCCACTCTCCACCATGCATGAGACACGTTTAATTCCCATTCCCGTCAGGATTAGAATCCCTGGCCACAGTGCTTGTGTCCAATTCCAGATTCCCGTGAGCCTCAGCTTTTGCTTATTTTGTGACTTCTCTTGTAATTTGTGACCAAAAAAACGAACATATGTATGCTGGTGGTGCACGTTACATGGGGATTAGTTTCTATGGTCTAAGGCAAAAATCACACACCATCAAAATTATTCTTGAAAAACACCTTGTTAAACTAACCATAAAGTTCAGTAAACATTGTCCAACCCAACAGTTAGTTTTTTCCTTTACACTGAAGGAGACTGGGCTTGGCCAGATGTAGACAGGTTAGAGGCAACGCTTAAAAACAACAACCTATATTTAAACAGAATAAAACTTGGCACAGTGAGAGGTTTCCTCTATGACAAAACCTAAAGCAACTGGGCCAAACTGTATTTATGTACCTCATCTCACACTCCTAACTGACAGGATGGTTAAAAACTACTATCTATACAATTTAAATTAATTCTGTTTATCTCTCTCATGCATTTTCTTTTTCCTAGTATAGGCAGCTACATTTGCATTAAGTTAAATGTACATATTGCCTAGGAAATCCCATGGACGGAGGAGCCTGGTAGGCTATAGTCCATGGGGCTGCTAAGGGTCAGCACGACTGAGCGACTTCACTTTCACTTTTCACTTTCATGCATTGGAGAAGGAAATGGCAACCCACTCCGGTGTTCTTGCCTAGAGAATCCCAGGGACAGAAGAGCCTGGTGGGCTTCCGTCTGTGGGGTGGCACAGAGTCGGGCACGACTGACTCGACTTAGCAGCAGCAGCAGCAAATGTACATATAATGCAACTCTGTTCTACCGATGCAAACCTACAAATACCAGTAAATTATACACCTTTAAAACAAAATGGTTTTCAAAGTCTTGATATATTAGAACATGTTTTCATTTTTTTATGGAATGTCAATTTTAGGATCAGGACAGGCACCATTAACTGTCTAAAAAAGGAGCAAGGAAAAGATATGTGAAAAGTAAAACATGACATATAACAGTTAAGAGCATAGGAGAAGGAAATGGCAACCCACTCCAGTATTCTTGCCTAGAGAATCCTGTGGCCAGAGGAGCCTGGTGAGCTGTTGTCCACAGGGTAGCATAGAGTCGGACACGACTGAAGCGACTTAGCATGCATGCTTGCACTGGAGAAGGCAATGGCAACCCACTCCAGTGTTCTTGCCTGGATAATCCCAGGGACGGGGGAGCCTGGTGGGCTGCCGTCTGTGGGGTCGCACAGAGTCGGACATGACTCAAGTGACTTAGCAGCAGCAGCAGCAAGCAGCATAGGTTCAAATCCTAGTGCTTAAATTTGTTGACCTTACATTTGGTTTCTCAACTTCCTCATTTGTAACATGGAAATAATATTAACTACTCCATAAGACTTTGTGAGGACTAAACAAGAAAATAGAGGGAAAGCACTTGTCACAATGTTTGGCACAGTTACACAACATTAGCTCTAATTATTGCTATTAAGAGTTACAGTAACAGATTAAGGGAAAAACTTATCTCTGCAAGAAATAATTCCCAAATAAATAAAATAACAGGTGAAGAGTTTCCTTCCTATTGCTAAAGAGAGAGTGCATCTATTTTCAATTCTTGATGAACTGGTTTTAGATAAGACAGACAAACAAACTGATACACAGCAGCATTTCTTGACAAGTGCCCCTACATTCAGAAGATTTTTTTGAAATGCCATGTTCTTCTACTCACATGTCTATGCAGCCCTCAGAACAGTCACATGAATCAGTAAACATGTTGGAAAAGCTGTTTAGATAATATGCTCGTGGCCACATAGTCTTTCTGTACTTAAACTGTGGAAGTTTTCTATTGTCAATTTCATTACAGAAAGAAATGGGCACCGATTCCACGCCATTGCTAATATCCACATCAGAAACAATTTCTTCTTCCTTTGGGTAATTCCGAGTCAACTGAGCATAGGTATTGAAAGAAAAGTTATCTGTAAATAGAAAGTTACACTCTGTCTCAAGCAGGTAACGAAAAACTTCCTCCATGTTTCGCAGACTCCTTCCACAAGGGGTTTTATAACTCACGTGGAGTGCTGAAGAATGAGAGTTTGTCTTCGCGTGTCGTCTTTGGAAATGGCATTTGATTGGTAGCTGCAGAGGGTTTTCCCCCTTGAAGGTAAATGGCATTTTCATCAGACAGGAGCCAGAGCACTGATGCTTTTGGTAAGATAAATTTAAAGAAGATTCTTTTTCTCTAAAGTCTGCAACTTTATTTTCCATAGGGGGAATTTCCTGGTTTTCTGTAGATCTGTTTAAAATTAATTATTTATTAGAACCTCAAATTTATAGCACAATTCCCCATATTCAAAAAAAAACCACTAAGATGATATTTAATTCCTATATTAGTTTCTTCTCAGACAACATGAAAATAAGCCAGACCCTGAAATAAAACATCTATGTTTTGCAGTTATAGAAAGTTATGTAAGTGTTTTTTTTTAATCTTCTTCTGAGCACCTAATACATGGTATTTTTTTTCTAGCACCACTTCTTCAATGAGTGTCCAATAATTCAGTTCAATTCTGGCATTATCTACCTGGAGTCAGCATCAGATTCCACAAATTAAAGGGTTCAGTCCCATAAAACTGCCCCCAATCCAGATGCGAAATGCAATTTCCAGGTCACCACACTTCTGACCAATCCATGAGTTCCCACAAACTCCTCCTCTTTGTTAATGGGCTGGAAAGACTCACAGACTTCAGGAAAGCACTTTAACTACTATTACCAGTTTATAATAAAAGATGCACTCAGGAACAGCCAAATGGGAGAGAGGCATGGGGCAACGTAGGTAAGAAAGGGCATGGAGTTCCCATATGCCCGGTCCAAATGCACCCCCCTCCCAGCACCTCAAAGTGTCTGCCAACCAGGAACCTCCAAGAGCCCTGTTGCTTTTTATACTGGTTTAACTGCTTAAGCATGAAAGATTACATCACTTGCTACTGGTGATTATCTCCACCTGCAGCCTTTCTCCCCTCCCTGGACGCTGGGAGGTAGGGCTGCAAGGGCATCAAAGATTTCTTGAATGCCTGCTATGTGCCAGGTGCTATGAAAACAAAGATGAGAGCTCTGTGATCAAGGAACTTACATTCGTGGCAGAGAATTAAGTATTTATAATAAAGTATAAATGATTTTATGAATAATGCCATGTTAAATAATGTTATGGAAAGACATCTAATCTTTTATTTTTCTGATTTTAAGGTTTCTAATTTTATAATTAATTTTTAGGTTTGAGAGTTCAATTTCATCTGGAGTTTATATTGATGTAACATGAATATCTAACTTAAATTCTCCAAATGATATCCAATTGTTCTAGAGTCTTTTACTGAATACTGTAAAGAGTCCTTTCACCTAACTTTGACTTACTAGCTTAATATCTTTAAGTTTTTATAAATACACAAAAATGTTCTCTTATTTTCTAGACTCATTCTGCCTTTCGATTGAATTCTTTTTTTTTCTTTTGGCCATGCTGTATGGCGTGTAGATCTCAGTTCCCCGATCAGGGAAAGAACCCATGTCCCCTGTACTGGGAACATGGAGTCTTAATCACTGGACAATCAGGGAATTCCCTAAGTAACAAATTTTTAAATGAAAAACATGTATTTTCATTTTCTAGTTGCTGGAACCATCCTGAAGCCTAGTTTAGATATTGTGATTTCCTTCACTAGAGCTATGAGCAGCAGCACAGTGGCCCTAACTCTATCATCTTAGCTTGAAACTCTTAACATTTTCTAAAAAAACATTATAACGTACGGATAATCCAGAAAATATTTCTATAGTGCTCATTAAAATCATTGGTTTTCTGGTAATGGCTTCTTTTTAAGAACACTATTCATCATTCTCTTCTTTTTCTCAACCATTTGCCCTTTTCTTCTACATTTTGGGTAATCTTATAGATTCCAGACTAAACCTTTGGGTTCCTTAATAGCAACTTTCACAATGAATACTTTCTTAAAAAAAAGTTTGGGGTAAAACTGATCACTATACTACTATTTACATTAGGTAATATTTAGAATGATCTATCCATCCTTAAAGGAATGAATAAATAAAATGTATTTTCACATTACGGAAATCCAAACAACAGTTAAAGGGAATGAAACAGATCTATAACACAGCAAGCAACATGATTAGATCTCAAAACTAATGCTGAGTAAAGTAAGAAGGTACATATATGAATATTTATGTAAAATTTAACAACTATAAGTAACAGCACTAAATATTACTTATGGCTATGTAAATATTAAAAAAATGAACTAGAGAAATAACTGATGACAGTGACTGCTCATAAAGGCAGAGAGGAGAACAGAACTTTTTCAGGGTGAGAAGTCAGGTATGGCTCAAAGAGACTACAGTGTTTTGTTTTCTTTTAAAAAAAGACACTGGAAGCAAATACAATGAAATGTTAATAGCTGTTAGTTCTGGCTGCTGTTAGTATAGTTTTTGCTATACTCTTTTATATGTTCTCAATCTTAAAAATTCTCAGATAGTAAAAAATATTGAATGAGAATGCAGCTAAAAGATCAATGCAAATCTATCATATCCATGGACTACAATGCAATAGCACCTAATACATTAAAAATGAGGGAAGAAACAAAAAAAAAAGAGGTAAGGTTATGATTTTCCTTAAATAACTTCAATCTATCTTAGTAGTTTTTAAATAATACTGGGGTACATTCCATAGTAAAAATATAGTCTATTATGCATTTTTTGCTTTGTTCTTCCATTTTGCTTTGTTTTTCCATTTAACTTCTATCTTCTTAGCCTAGTCCATTTTAATAAGTTTTTGATTTCTTTCTTTACTTTGGTATTCAGTATTTCCTTCTTTTTTAAAGACTGTGCCTGGAATTACTCTTTCCTTATTATTAAGTGCCAAGTTCCTTTCTACCACTTTTTCTTATAAAGCATTATAGTATATTCTGAGCTAGGAGCACTACTATTTGTCTACCTGGGATATATATACCTTTGGCTTTATTCCGTACTTACTGAAATAAATTCTCTTAAGCTCTCATAGCTTTGTTCTTTGTTTTGTTCTAGACTAATTTACTCTTGAGTGATTTACATAGCTACGGTGTGGCTCAGAGGGTATAGTGTCTGTCTGCAACGCAGGAGACGTGGATTTGATTCCTGGGTCAGGAAGATCCCCTAGAGAAGGAAACAGCAACCCACTCTAGTACTCTTGCCTGGAAAATTCCATGGATGGAGGAGCCTGGTAGGCTACAGTCTGTGGGGCTGCAAAGAGTCGGACACAACTGAGCAATTCCACTAGGGTTGTATAACCAGTAAACTAAGTGTTTCATTTCCCTTTTCAACTTGATTTTGAACTTTAAAACAAATAAATTATGTTTCAAGCTGGGTTCTGTGGCATTCTTTTCAACAAAATGTCATCAATTTATTTCTCCTATTTTTGGGGAAGGGAATATGAAATACTGATGATTCAAGAAGTTCTTTGTTATGAAGGGATTAACTCAGCATATTTTCAAGAGAAAAAATTGTATCTGGGGTATCCTTAGTTCTAAAGTTTATTAAAAGATTTTATTACTTACAGATTTAACAAATAACCTATGTAGAGAATTATGAACCTACATAAAATACACAACTTTTAAAACTTTTCCAGAAGGGTAGGGGAAATGGATGGTTAGAGAGTTTGGGATGGACAGGTATACACTGCTATATTTAAAATAGATAACCAACAAGGACCTATTGTAAAGCACAGGGAACTCTGCTTAATGTTATATGGAAGCCTGGATGGCAGGGAGTTTGGGGGAGAATGGATACATATATATGTACGGCTGAGTACCTTTGCCGTCCACCTGAAACTTTCACAGCATTGTTAATCGGCTATACTCCAATACAAAATAAAGAAGATTTTTTAAAAAACTTTTCATGGGAAAGAATCCTTTTTTAATATATTTTCCCCTGGTGGCTCAGACAGTAAAGCATCTTGCTTACAATGCGGGAGACGTGGGTTCGATCCCTGGGTCGGGAAGATCCTCTGGAGAAGGTAATGGCAACCCACTCCAGTACTATTGCCTGGAAAATCCCACGGACAGAGGAGCATGGTAGGCTACAGTCCGCAAAGAGTCAGACACGACTGAGCAACTTCACTTTATCTACTCTTAGGTCAAATGATTAGCAACAGTAAATCGCTTTCTGGGAGCAAAAGCACTAACAACATAAATAAATTTAACTTCTATACATACAGAGAGGTGTAGTCTTTTGGAAAGAAGTCTTCATATGATGTCGAGGGCAATGAACTTGACTTGTTTTCTTCTGCGTTCTTGGTCACAGATCTATGATCTACATGAAAAAATTACGAACAAGTTAAAAATGAGTCACTGTAATATCTAACTAATAACTCTATTAACTAGAGATATAAGGAGCCCTTAAATCTGAAACCATTAAGGTTTCAAAATTGAGGCAAAAATTAGGTATCAACATTTTCAAAAATATTAAGAAAATAAGATAGGATAAAATAAGACATAGAAGAAATTTCTACTGCAGAAATTCTAATTTGGCCCAAACTTTATCTGAATTTTAATCATCCTTTAAAGCAAACATCAAGTATCCCTATTTCTGCTTGTATTTTACAGAAAAAATAGTGTAACTCTCAGAGACTCTATTAAGGTCGCAAAATAGGAAGCCTTTACGTTTCTCTTGCTTTCTCATTATTCTATTACTTTCTATTTTTGTAGAAGAGGGAAAAGTATTTGGGCTGCTCTTTTTGTCTTTTCATTTGTTCATTCATAGTTCTCTTAGTCTCCCCTGTATCTTTCTGCACTTAATTTCATCTTGAGCCAGGATGTCCCTGGTTCATTCTTGTCGCTGTGTTTTCCAACTTCACCTATTCTTACTCTCTAACATGACTTCACTACACAAATAAGCTATGCAGTTAATGAAAAAAAGTCATAGATTTCCTGCTCTTATTTTGGAAAAAAAAAAGTGAATATGCAGAACAGTCTATGTTTGTTTTTTAAAAAATTGTTTTTAATCATGCTTTTTCCTATGCAGTGGTAGACCTTAATAAAAAAGTGATTCTTTTCCTGCCTTATTATTAACTTGCACTGGTCCTTCAGTGTAGACCAGTCTTATTAAACAGAAAAAAAAAGTTTAAGAAAATAAAAGAATAGTTTAAGTTATAATCCAGGGTCATGTGTGTAGATGCATGTGTCGCTTCAGTCATGTCCAGCTTTTTGTGACCTTAGGCCACCAGGCTCCTCTGTCCATGGCATTCTCCAGGCAAGAATACTGGAGATGAATACAAGAATATTTGCCATGCTCTACTCCAGGGGATATTCCTGACCCAGGGATCGAACCTGCGTCTCATGCTTCCTGCATTGGGAAGCAGGTTCTTTACCACTAGTGCCACATGGGAAGCCCTAATCCAAGGTCATCCTTGGCTAACTGGAAAGCAAATATCCCTCTTTAGTTACTGAGGTAAAGAAAGAAGATTTAAAATCTGATAGATGAAGAGAGCTACAATAACTGATTAATAAATAAGTTTCGGCCAGTGGCTAAGACTCTGTGCTCCCAATGTAGTAGGGGGCAAAAGTTCAATCCCCGCTTGGGGAAGTAATAACCCAATGCCACATGGCACAGCCTTTAAAAAAAAAAGTAAGTTTTTCAAATTAAGAATTTCTGATTTTTCCCAGGAAATTTCTTTGAATGAGCCATATAATGCCATACTAACAGATAACAAATATAACAAAGGTATATAAGCATAGTCAGAAACAACATTTACCAAAAAACATGGAGATTTTATATTAACCATTAGATAAGAGGAGAAAGGAGAAATAATTTCTTTCAAAAAAACAGTATCCAGTTCTTTGTATAGGGATCAGATCAAATCAGATCAGATCAGTCGCTCAGTCGTGTCCAACTCTTTGCGACCCCATGAATCGCAGCACGCCAGGCCTCCCTGTCCATCATCAACTCCTGGAGTTCACCCAGACTCACATCCATCGAGTCAGTGATGCCATCCAGCCATCTCATCCTCTGTCGTCCCCTTCTCCTCTTGCCCCCAATCCCTCCCAGCATCAGTCTTTTCCAATGACTCTGTATAGGGTCATTGTATAGGGACACAGCAAATATTTATAGAATTATACACAAGCAAAGAAAAATCAAACGTAAATTAGTGGTTTGGGGAGTTCAGGCTGGATCTGGGATGGCTTGTTTTGACCTCAACACCAAGTCCTTTTGTTTCTCCCAGTCTTAGTATTCCTTTTAAAATAAATACTAATATGAAACCTAAAGTTTAATAAAGTTACTATGAAGTGTTTAACCCCTACATTTGCTAGTAATGTCACTACATAATTCCCTGATTACTTTAAAAACATTTGCTAGCTCTACCACTAGCAAACATATACTTCTATTTTGATAAATTTATTATACTTCAGATGAACATATAAAAATATGAAACTAGAATACTCTGCATTTCTACTAATGAAATCATTACTTTAAAAGAACCAAGACAAAAACCCAACTTACTTTCTTTTACTGGGGAAGATTATTTAGAAAGAAAAAAGCTGTTTAGAATTATTTCTTCTTACCACCTCTTGCACTTATAGGGTTCTCTCTTAGAAAACTAATCTAACCCCTTAAGGGTATGTTGATTCTAAGTACTACTGTAGGCCACTGGGAGAAAGACTGTTTTCTTGAAAGAATGTACTCTCTTCTGAAACTTTACATTAGCGACTGAAACTGAAAACATTTCTGAATAACAAAACCTTTCTTTAAAATAAACTGATGCATATACACAATGGAGTATTACTCAGCCATTAAAAAGAATACATTTGAATCAGTTCTAATAAGGTGGATGAAACTGGAGCCTATTATACAGAGTGAAGTAAGCCAAAAAGAAAAACACCAATACAGTACCGCATATATATGGAATTTAGAAAGATGGGAACGATAACCCTGTATGAGAGACAGCAAAAGAGACCAGTCTTTTGGACTCTGTGGGAGAGGGCGAGGGTGGGCTGATTTGGGAGAATGGCATTGAAACATGTGTAATATCATATGTGAAACAAATTGCCAGTCCAGGCTCGATGCATGATACAGGATACTCGGGGCTGGTGTACTGGGAAGACCCAGAGGGATGGTATGGGGAGGGAGGTGAGAGGGGGGTTCAGGATGGGGAATATGTGTACACCTGTGGCAGATTCACGTTGATGTATGGCAAAACCAAAACAATATTGTAAAGTAATTAGCCTCCAATTAAAATAAATATATATTTTAAAAAATAAAAAATAAACTGATGATGTTAAACCATATTTTCAGAGATTTAAAACTCTAAGGCTCCAAATTATGACAGTTAAAATGATTACAATCTGTTGAAAATATTTAGCAGTATTAAAATTTAGAAAATGTACTTCCTCAACGCTTTAGCAAATTGGTGATAGTCTAAGATTTATAAGCTAGTGATTCTGATAACTTTTTAATTAAAAAGTTTTTAAATTGAAGGATAATTGATAGACAGTGTTGTGTTTGTTATATAGCAATGTGACTCAGTTATACACACACACACACACACACACACACACACACACACACACACATATGTTCTTCTTCATATTCTTCTCCAATATGGACTATTATAGCATATTGAACGCAGATCCCTGTACTACACAGTAGGACCTTGTTTTTTACCTACAATAGCTTCTCAATTTTTCTTTTTCTAATCCTAGTACATCATCTTTGTTCAATTCCTTTAAAGTTGATACACTGATGTTCTAATAATAATCTAGAAATGAAAAAAGTTTCCATCAATTTATCTATACCAAAATATATCTTTCTAGCATTGTTCTTTACACAAAGCAGGTTTACAATGGTTTGGAGTCTTGGATTCTGTTTGTGCTTCTTATAGGAGAAGCTTTTTTGAAGAAGAGATACATTTGTTCTTCCTGAGAGGTTTAATAGAGTGTGCATTTCCTATCTCTGGATGGGCAGGACTTTTCATTGACTAGGAACACATGATTTCCATAACTTACCTATATGGATCCTGCAGTTTTATCTTAAACTGTCTTTGCTTAATGCAACATAATTAAGGCTGGCTTGCTTCAAAGCAAGAAAACAGCAGAGAATATTGTAGGTTAGGATTAGAAATGTACATACCCTTTATCAATGTTGAATTGTGGTTTATAATTGCATCTTTTACTAGAATCATTGCTTGGATGTATTCTGTTAAGGAAGGGAAAAAAGAATGAAAACAATCAGCAGCAGCATCACCTTTATTCAAGATGTCAGCTCCTGTGCTATGCAATTCACTGACACATACTTTATCTCATTCAATCTTTGGAACTCCTCTGAGAGGTTTTTATGAGTATCTACTTTAAAGACAAAGAAATTAAAAAAAAATAAATAAAGACAAAGAAATTGAAGCTTAGAGGTTAGTAGCTTACTGTTTACTTCAGGTCAATCAGATAGGAAGAGGTAGAAGTGAATTCAAACCTAGATATATTAGATTCATGAAGGAATGAGAATATTAAAATGAAAGACAGTATTAATTTTGTAGACAAACACACAACAGATTAATGTCATAGAATATCCAAAAAGAATTAAGAATATCCTGGGGAAAACAAAGAATAGGAGGGGGGAAATTTTGCTTGAAAATCATGTATTCTGATGGAGTTTCCATATAAAAGTCTATATTCTACAACTACCTGGGCTGAAGACAAACAGAAAAAATAAAAACCTGGATGACTGAACTGACTGCCTACGTAAAATACAAGGTTTGCTCTCTGAAGACTACTAACGCAAATGTGTTTAAAGCAGGCAAAACATATCCATATATGTCTAAGCTGTCTCTGAAAGATTGGGTGATGGATAATCTGTTGTATTTTTCTGTATGTACCAAATGTTCTACAAGGAGCACATACTAGTTTTGTAATACACCCCTTCCACCCCCGCATAAAGATAAAGTGAGGAAGAGAAAAGTAGCCTGAAATAAAGAGAGATTTATTTATCTATTCATAATTTATTATTCAAAATAATCATCTTCATCCACTTTTACAAGTGTTCATGCTATGCTATGCTAAGTCACTTCAGTCGTGTCCAACTCTGTGTGACCCCATAGACGGCAGCCCAACAGGCTCCCTCATCCGTGGGATCCTCCAGGCAAGAACACTGGAGTGGG
Source organism: Bos mutus (assembly GCF_027580195.1). NCBI lineage: Eukaryota > Metazoa > Chordata > Mammalia > Artiodactyla > Bovidae > Bos > Bos mutus. The sequence continues at coordinate 18,978,590 of NC_091628.1, read as the reverse complement.
TTGCCATATCCTTCTCCAATGCATGAAAGTGAAAAGTGAAAGTGAAGTCGCTCAGTCGTGTCCAACTCTTAGCGATCCCATGGACTGCAGCCTACCAGGCTCCTCCGTCCATGGGATTTTCCAGGCAACAGTACTGGAGTGGGGTGCCATTGCCTTCTCCGACAAGTGTTCATAGTATAAAAATGAGTTTTTATAGAAACAGAGCATATACACAAAAAAAGCAAACAGAACTGATGTTAGGTTCTTAGAAAACAAAAGAAAATATTTTGACTTTTAAAAACAAATAGCAATACTGGAATTAGAACTAAACTGTATTACCAGTGGGTAATATTTAGCATTAAATGTGTTGAAAGTTTTTATTGCTTCATACCTTTATTTGTGGCAGACCCATCTTTGATCTTTTGTTTCAGTGACTGCAGCACATTTTGCACTTGTTCAAATATGAAATCCACTTTCCCATCATCTTCCAGCTCCATCCAGAAAGTTTTTGCATCACCTAAAGAAAAAACAGGTGAATAGCCTAAGAGCTCAACAGACATAGACTGTAAATTTTCTAAGGCACATGCTATTAAAAATCCACCTGGTTTCTAAATAAAATCAAGATTTAATTGGGCTATTACTTTCCTTCAGGAAAAAGATTTTCGTCACTGTTTCTTCTTTTCTCTTTTGGCCACATGATCTTAGTTCCCTGACCAGGGACGGGACCCGGGTCCTTGGCAGTGGAAGTGTGGAGGCCTAACCACTGGAGTCCTTGGTCACTATCTCTTTAGAAAGAATGAAAAACAAAGAAGATGACCTAGGCATCTCCCTTATTTCTGCTAATGAAAAAAAAAAAAAGTGTTGAAAACGTTAGTGAAACTATTTCTTGACTGGAAAACAGAAGGAATGATTTCATTCTGGGGTGGAAGCGCGCGTACTTATGGACAACTATACATTTAAATTTTTTCAAGGATGTAACCTCCAATAAGTATGCGAGTGGATGGTTTCAGAATGAAACATCTCAACAAGTGTTGAAATAATGAAATATCTAACACTGATGCTTTTAAAAATATCTTGGCTATCAACTTTTTAATAGTTATGTTGACTGAAGAAAAACAATCTAAAAGCTGCAAATTATATTTTATTTGGGGAACTACTGAGGACTACAGTCTGGGAGACAGCCTCTGAGATAGCTCTGAGAAACGGCTCCCAAGAGGTAAGGGAAGAGTCAGAATAAACAGTTTTTGCTGAGAGGTAAAAATAAAACATGCAATTAAAGACTGAATGATTACTGCCAATCACAAAGAACAGACGTCTCAATTTAACGATGTTAGTGCTTTTTTACGTCTAGGGAGATACAAGAGGCTGGGCTCACTGAAATTATTCTTCAGATATGCATCTTAACTATCTACGTCAGTATCTAGTTTTTCTACCTTCTGAATTCTCCTCAGGGAGTGCCACTAGGGGCGCATGTAGATGTTGGCTTGATGGCAGGCAGCACTCATTATCTTCTGAAGTGGCAATGTTTTTTGTTCACAGTGACATGAGGCAAAATAATGTTTAAAGCTTTTATAAAGTTATATAGATAAACCAACATTTCAGATGCTCAGCAAACTAACACTGTAATTAAAAATTTCCATCCTTTCACAGCTGAAAACAGAAATGTGAGAAATGCGATGAAAATAAACTGACAAAAGTCAAATCTCACACCATGTTTAAAAGTAATAAAAATACCCAAAATGTTAAACACAAATTATTTCTAAAATAGATAACATTAATGTATAAAATGCTTAAAATGAATTGGACCTTAAGCAGAGGAGGAAATGCACTGTAGACAGGTCACTTGAGAAGCCACTGGGAGGATTAATGAGCAGACAGCACAGTAAGTTGACCAAAAAATACATTTTCCTTCATAAAATTTAAACCCAGAACCTCCCAGTTAGTAACGGTGGGGAATTCTTCAAAAGAGGCTTAGACTTCAAAGTCCCAATTCTCCCTGGCAGTCATCTTACCCAAAGGGGACCTCTGGCTAATGAGGGCCGCTGCTCTCCAGCAGCCTCAGGAGGAGCACTGCTTCCCTGTTAACTCTCTGGCCTATTGTGTACTACACAAGACTAAGCCTACTTTTAATTCCCCAAAGCACAGTTCAGACAAAGGTTTCAACACTTAAAAAAAGAAACACAATGTGAAAAGGCAAAAGGGATGAGAAATGATGTTTTAGAGAAAGGTAGGGGCTGTTACAAGGAGGGCCTTGTGTGCCATACTAAGCAACCTTATTTTTACATGGAAGGCAATGGGGAGCCACTTAAGAGGCTTAAGCATCTTATCATTATGTCATTAATTTGTTTTTAAAAATCTCACTCACGGGGCAGTGGGAAAAGGGAGTCAAGATTGATTTCTCTGTTTCTGATTTGGTCAACCATATGTATAATACTGGTATTATTTGCAATAGTGAATAAAGGTAGAGCAACAAGTGAGAAATTCAAGCAGCATAGGTAAAGTGGATATGTAGGTTCCCGAGTAAGATCTGGTCCAGCTATACAAATTAATTTTGGAGTCAATAATACAAAAATTCTTGATTGAAGCCACAAAGGAGATGTGATTAGAGAGAATGCGTAGAACGAGAAGGGTTTTCTGTAAAACATCAACATGTAAGTGATGAGAATAAGAAAAAGGAATCATGGAGACTGAGAAGAAATATAGCAGCAGATACTTGAGTTGAAACTCAAATCAGCAAACTAATACTGCTGCTACTCGCCTCTAGAAATGAAGAATATCATCTTACAACTCCACTGTCTATCCAAGCTTGCTCCATTATTCAGCTAGATATTAAGATTTATTGCAAGAACATAATCATGAAGAGGTATGCACCACTGCAAAGAAGGAAGACAAGCAAACTATACAGTTATACTGTATGTCTTCTAATCTCACATGAGCTAGAAAGTCTTTGTAAATAGGCAACACTTATGAATCACATTGACCTGAGCTCATTTAGTAGATGAATATTTATGAACTGCTTACTAAACACATTGATAATGACCTAGGTACATGTATATGTATGTATTTATATTTCTCCATCCATTCCTTGAAGAGCTTCAGGGCAGTGGTCCAGAGAATTTCTAAGACACCTTCGAGCCTGTTATCAGCAAACTATAGTTTATGAATTGTTGGATATTGGGGCTTCCTTGGTGGCTCAGATGGTAAAGAATCCACCTGTGATGTGGGACACCTGGGTTTGATCCCTGGGTGGGGAAGATCCCTTGGAGAAGGGAATGGCAACCCACTCCAGTATTCTTGCCTAGAGAATCCCCATGAACAGAGAAGCCTGGCAGACTATAGTCCATGGGTCAAGAGTCGGGACATGACTGAGCGACTAAGCACAGCATAGCACAAATCCTTTCAGACAATACACTAGGTCAAACTATTTTAATAGTAATACATTATTTGCCTTTTTCTTCCCTATACTGACATTAGCTGATGGTTCAAAAGCTCTGGTGAATAAAAGTGCTGGAGCCTTAGTGTGAATCAAGGCAGTTGCACCAAACTACCAGTAAGCCATTGTATTGTTTACCACCAACTTCACTTAGGGTCCTTGATCAGATCAGATCAGATCAGATCAGTCGCTCAGTCGTGTCCGACTCTTTGCGATCCCGTGAATCGCAGCACGCAGGGCCTCCCTGTCCATCACCAACTCCCAGAGTTCACCCAAACCCATGTCCGTTGAGTCAGTGATGCCATCCAACCATCTCATCCTCTGTTGTCCCCTTCTCCTCCTGCCCTCAATCTTTCCCAGCATCAGGGTCTTTTCAAATGAGTCAGCTCTTCACATCAGGTGGCCAAAGTATTGGAGTTTCAGCTTCAACATCAGTCCTTCCAAGGAACACCCAGGACTGATCTCCTTTAGGATGGACTGGTTGGATCTCCTTGCAGTCCAAGGGACTCTCAAGAGTCTTCTCCAACACCACAGTTCAAAAGCATCAATTCTTCGGTGCTCAGCTTTCTTTATAGTCCAACTCTCACATCCATACATGACTACTGGAAAAACCATAGCCTTGACTAGGTGGACCTTTGTTGGCAAAGTAATGTCTCTGCTTTTTAATATGCTGTCTAGGTTGGTCATAACTTTCCTTCCAAGGAGCAAGTGTCTTTTAATTTTATGGCTGCAATCACCATCTGCAGTGATTTTGGAGCCCAGAAAAGCAAAGTCAGCCACTGATTCCCCATCTATTTGCCATGAAGTGATGGGACCAGATGCCATGATCTTCGTTTTCTGAATGTTGAGCTTTAAGCCAACTTTTTCACTCTCTTCTTTCACTTTCATCAATAGGCTCTTTAGTTCTTCACTTTCTGCCATAAGGGTGGTGTCATCTGCACATCTGAGGTTATTGATATTTCTCCCGGCAATCTTGATTCCAGCTTGTGCTTCCTCCAGCCCAGCATTTCTCATGACCATGGAAAACCATTTTTACTTAAAAGAAACACTAATAAAAATTATGGTTTTCTGACTGGGTGTTTGGTACACATTTTCTCAAACTTGAAGTACAAAAGTAATGGCAGTCATTGCTAATGATAAAATTCAAGCTACCAAATTAAAATTGAAAATTTAGAAAACTTGTATCTGCCATAAGTTTGAAAGGTTCTCACTAATTCATCAATTTTTGATGATTGATAGCAATATTAAGAAATGTAATTTTAAAATATTGTGATTAAATGTGTTAACATTTGGAAAAATCTGCATAATTCATTGCACCAATGTTTTCCAAGTGGCCAATGCATGATGTTATAAAATCATACACGTGTAAGAGACCCATTCAAAGTGCAAGACAAATCCATGGATTTTAGTGTAACAGTGTAAAGAAAGCTCACTGATAGGAATTCAGATTCCACACTATAACTAACCTTGAAGGAATGACTACTTGTTGAGTTTTGTAGTTGTATCAAATAAAAATTTCCATCATCATCTGAGAGGCTATTAAAAACTTGTCTGCGTGAAGCTTCATTTTCTTTATATATTTACCCCAAAGCCTCATATCACAACAGACTGAAGGCAGAAGCAGATATGAGAATCTCTCTTCTATTAAGCCAACTATCAAAGAGATTTGTAAAAATAAAAAACAGTGGTTTTCTCACTGATTTTTTTGTTTCAGAAAATAGTTCTCTCTCACATAATTTATATTAACATGTTGGGTTTATTATTTTAAAAACATAGGTCAATTACCATTTTTGAAGCTTCTCAATTTCTTAATATAGTAAATATGAACAGATATGAACCACATAAACAAAAGCTACTGAGGGTTTTAAATACTTTTAAGAGTATAAAGTAGTCCTGAAACCAAAAGAAGGCTTGAAACCACTGGTCTAAATAACTGTCCAGTGAATTAGGTACTACAATCTTTGTAACAATTCACCTATTACACACATGTTAAAGGGTGCTGAAACCATTCTGTACGCTACTGTAACGGTGTATACATGACATTATGCATTCATCAAAACCCACAGTACTTGAAAGCACAACGAGGGAAGCTTAATGTATGCAATATCATTTAAGAGGTCAGGGATCCCAGGAAGGCATGTATACACAACTCTGCTGAAGGGCTGGGTGGAAAAGATGCTGATTGAAACAACTTTGGAAATAAGTGGACTCTGTAAAACTACCGGCAAAAGGAACTTGCACAAGCACTGAGGTTTCCGACCTCGGAATCAGTATATACTTCTGATACTGCTATACATATATATGGGAATTAAGCAAATAAACAAGTGGATAACAGATAATGGGAATTTACGGATAAGCAAGGAGACTAGGTTAGCATACCCATGTGGTAATGGATTAGAGCCAGAAACATCAGTATAAACTCATGTTTAACTTAGTATAGTTAGAGATGGTTACATACAGAAATATTTATAGATACGTGCAAATACAATTTATATATATCTTGCTCTGTCAGTTGAGAGGGCCTATAGTCAAGATACCCCAAGAGCAACAAACACACCTACTGCCCAGATCTTGGTTTGTAATACCATCCTCCAATAAAAGGAACCAGGTAGGCTCATTCAAGAAACGGCTCATTCTAGGAAGATGGCAGGAAATATATGAGATCAACTTGGAGCATCTTTTAGTACCAGAAAATAAGAAAGTGCTAAAAACCAAAAACAAAGAACAAAACAAAAACCAACTGCACTGATGGGGTATGTCAAAGGGGGAGGAGCCTGACTGAAAGAGCTCCAATGCCCAATCCTGGGATAATCTGAATAACAAAATAAAAAGTACTGGATTATAACCCCAAATATAAAATATGTATCCAAGAATCTATACTGATATAAATACATGACTGAATAAATACATAAATTGGGGAGAGGAGACCAATCTCCCTTGCAGAAGAATTCTGAATAATAGTGTGAGTATCCTGCTCTCAAAGAGGAGGAGTATGACTTTCCACTCCTTAAGTATGGCTGTACATAGTGATTTCCTGTCAAAAAGTAAGTAGGGAAATGGAGGGAAAAAGAGAGCAGTAATTTACAGTGGAGAAATCACTGAACATGATGTCAGCCAGGCTCAATATCAACAGGCGAGAAATCATGTTGATAACATGCACCCTTGACATTATGTGGTAAAAAATGACACTTTACCTCTATGGTCTTTCTCCCCCAAATAAAACAACCCCAGGTCTAATCATGAGAAAAAGAAATATCACTCAATAATTCTGATAGAGGGGCATCTTATAAAACACTTGGATACAAAATCTTACAAAAACAATATGTCTGAGAAACTGTTGTATCCAAGAGGACCCTAAGGAAACATGACAAGTAAATGTAATGTGGTATCCTGAATGGGACCCTGGAATAGAAATAGACATCGTGTAAGGAAATAAGAATAAACTATGAACTTTAGTTAACAATAATGTGTCAGTAACAATAACTGTAACAAATGTTATCAGCCAAATGTTAGATTTTAATCATAGGCAGAACTGGGTGCAGGGAACTCTGTACCAGCCTTTCAATTTTTCTGTAAAGTTTAAAGTTTTCTAAAAAAATAAAGTATAGTTTTTAAAGTACATTAAAGTACTCACTAAGCATTACAGATACATAATTAATTATAAAGTCCAAACTGTTGTTCCACGAGAATAAATCCTTAATTATAATTCAGGAAAGTCACGTGCAATGAAAAAACTTGAAAATTCGACAATTCAACTTCATTAAGTAGTCTATATACTTTTAAACATAGTTTAACAATGGTTTTTCAACCTACCATTTTTTTCTCCCATCTTTTGGCGCTGCTAACAAACATCAAATTCTTTGAAATTAACTTTATCAAAGAACTGAATCACTTTGATTGTAGAATATAACTGGAATCCAACTGTGGTCTCTGAAATTTGCAGTACTCAAAGAAAATATATTATACTGTTTTAAGCCGAATATTCTTTGACACCTGAATTTTAAACAGTGCTTGAAGAAACTTTCAGAAATGATTACTAGTCCAACTTAATGATCACTCCATGAATCCTTATCAAGTGAATACATACAGTTGTATCAGATCATCAACAGTATCTTTTTAAAAACAAAAATCAACTCCATCTTTTGGTCCATGAATACATGAAACATTCTGTAAGGAAACAATAAGGAATGGTAAATGGCATATTTGAAAATAATAAAATATATCAGAAAAAAAGGGCTGTTGTAACAATAGCTCTATCTTTTAAAATAGCATGAATTATCATGAAAAAAGAATACATATTAACTGGAAAAACATGCAAAATATCAACATTACAAATATTATAGAAAAATTCAAAACTACCTATTTAAAATATATGTTAATTAATATAAACTATCTCCATTTCATAAACCTTTAAAAACTTTTAAACGGGGCTAATAATGTTAATTACTTCAAAAGACTGTTGTGAGGCTGACTTAATTCCTTAGAATAATACCCGGCACATTACAAAGGACTCAATAAATCCTAACAGTTATTATTATTCTTTCCGTATATATACTTTAAAAACAAAATTTGAATTTTAGTATATATAAATTTTATAATTTTCATTGATAATATATCTTGCACTTTCTCTCATCATTAATGTTTTCTTATAATATGACCTTTTAAGTGATTGTACAATATACTTTGGTCAATAATCCATTAAGTTAAATTATACTAAAGAATTTTAATAATTAAAATGTAGTAAGTTATTAAGTAAACTTCTATATCAGACATTTAGATTATTTCTATTTTTCCAATACAGTAAATAATGATGGAATATACTTTATGGCTATCCCTGATTATTTCCTTAAGATACACACTTAGAGGCAGAACTAAAGGTCAAAAAGAGGTCAGCACTTTTAGTCTCAGGATGTTAGTCAACACATGGTAAATTCTTCTCCTACTCCCACACCGAATTCACAGAAATCTTAATTTTTTAATTAAAAATATAGAATCATGCTGAAAATAAAAAGGAAATTATCTATAGACTGAGTCTGTGGGACCTCTCTGTGGAAAGCAAACAGATGGGAAGTTGCAAAGATAATGCCAACCACAAACGTACCATGGCAAAATAAAGAGCAGATTCTCTCACAGGAGATGAGTATATACAACCAAGAGTCATCAAACATCTGAAAAAAGTTACACCATGGAAGAGACTTAACAAGCCCACCAAACTGATGAATTGAATTGAATTAAAGAGAATTAACGGAGCATCCTGAAAATAATTTTAAAACAAATATTATTGTATTTAATATAAAAGAGCTAAAGAAATAACATACAATTCCGAAAAATAATTAACTGGATATCTTGGATATAAAAGTAGTTGTTAAATAAACTCAATAATTAACAGTCACAGTAACAGATTCAGATGAAGAGCCAGTTAGTAAGCTAGGAGACAAAGTTGAGTAACTCACTCAGAATACAGAGCAAAGAACTGGCAAAAAAAAAAAGGGGGGGTAAGTAGAAAGAAGACAAGGCAATAATGATCAAAAAATTCTTATAACTGGAAAACACATAGGCCACTAATGGTCCACTGAGTAACAAAATAAACTTATTAATACAAACCACTAGACAAACCATGGGTAAACTTCAGAACATCAAGAATAAAGACAAAGCCTCAGAAACTTTCAGAAAATCTAGATGATTTAAAATGAACGTTTATCAAACTGGTAATCAGACTTCTCATCAGAAATGTCGATGCAAAATGTTAAGGGAAAATAAGTCTGAATCCAGAATACTATTCCAGCCACCTTATGTTTCAACAGCAAGAGTTTAAAAACAAAAAAAGACTCTTACAGACACTCAAAGAGCCATTCAGAGACTCTGAAAGAAATGAAGAAGTACTTCATTAATAAAAACTAACCTAGAAGGAAGTACTGAAGTAAAAGAAACAAAAGTGAGCAAATACGTAAATAAAACACATTAATACTAGATTAAAAACAGATTTAAAGTGGGTTTTAATGACAAATGAAATAATGCTAGAAAATAAAACCACAGGAAACGGTTTTTTTTGGAGGAGGGACAGAAGGGGATTGTAAGATTACAGAAAGTAAAGTAAATCACACTAAGTTCTTTGTAGAGAGGATATCAATACGAACTAAATGTATGAATTGCATTAAAAATATAAAGGTGACACATTGTAAAGCAACTATCCTCCAATAAAAATTTTAAAAAATGTAAAAGTACAGTATGAAAAAGAAAACAGAACAAAGAAAACTTGGGGCTAACCTCATTTAAAAAGAAAAATGGAAAAATACAAAATACAAAAGATAGGAATAGAAACATCGTAAAAAAAGAGGATGTGAAAAAGGCCAATTATGTTAGTAATCACAAAAAAGGTTTTCTTCAGTAAATCTGCAGAATATTGTAAAGCATAGAGAAGAAAATTTAAATCTTTCATAATCTCATCATCCAGAGACTACCAATTTAACTTTAGATTGTAACAGTATTTAAAAATTTGTTCATATTTTCCCTTCTTTTTCATTTTGGCAGGAAAATAGTGTTTCGCTTCGATTTATGGTTCGTTTTCACCAATAGGCTTTTGTGAAACTGTGACCATTTCTTCTGTTATGTTTTAACAGTGATGACAGTAATGAACATTTATTGAGTATAAACCATGTGTCAGGCAGGCCTCTAAACACTTCCCGTGTTCTTACTAACCTGCGTAACAATCACGAGGGACAAACTGCAGCATGCCTGGTTTTCCTCACAAAGAGGCTAAAGCATGTTACACTGTACATGGCAAAGACAGACTAAGGAACCAAGCAGCCTGGTTTCTGAGCCCGTTTTTGATCCTTTTAATCTACCGCCTCATTCTTAACACACAGAGAACTCACTGCAGGATTTCACTTGCTGATGAGCACAATTACGTATTGTTTATTTTATTTCCTACCTATTGGGGATAACTACCTATTGGGTTGTGGTTAATGAGAGGAGCTCTGAGCATCTGCTCTCAACTCCGTGATATTGGGGAAACGATTTTATTTATTCAGCGTTTCTGTAGTCTTACCTGTGAAATGGGTCAGTGGTTAAACCACCAAGTTCTGCTTCTGGATTTTGGGCTGCAGTTCATTTTCCGCAGCCCCCATTACAGCTTCAGGTTCCCAGCTGCTTTAGAAATCACCTCTCAAGAATGTGTGCAACCGGATGACAAGAGACTGAAATGCGGGGGGTGAGAACTCAGGGCGCCCGCGGTCCCCCTCTTCAGCTCGGGACTGAACACGCGTCAAAGGGAGAAGGGAGGTCCCAAGGGCTGGGATCCAGGCGGCAGAGAGTTCCGCCGCGTTCCCTGGTCCTGGACCGAAAGAGCCTTCGGGAGGGCCACCCACGGCAGTTACATTAGCTCAGCTAACGCTTTCCACGCAGCCCGCGACAGTCGAAAGCTGCGCTCCGCCCGCCACGCTGGCGAGGCTGAGTTCCCCGCGCGTCGGACTCCTCTCCCACTCCACGCCGCCGAGAACCCGCGGCCTCAGGTGCCCCCTGGCCGGGAAGTACTTCACCGTTTACTAGACCTCACCTCAGCCAACAGTCCCGCCTCGCCTCAGCTGGGTAGGGAGGACCGCCCATATTTCTAAGGTCCTTGAACCCGAAATGGGAGGAGTAGGACATCGACCGCTCCCACTTCCCAGCCCCTAGCTCATTGGCTGCACACCCCCACCGGATTCCGAGCGCGTACAGCCTGCAACGCCTTAGAGGTTCCGAGCACGTACAGCCTGCAACGCGGCGGCGCTTCAGCGCGCCGCCTTCCGATTGGCTGTCAGAGTTCTCGGGTTGTCTCGCGCTCTCCTACTGGACCAATGCGGATATCCACAGTCGAGAGGCCGGCATCGCTGGAGTGGTGGTTCGTCTGTTTCCTCTGGTAGGTGTTTGGCTGCCATCTTGTGTGTGGCTGGGATTGGGCTGCTGGGCCTTTGGAACCTTACTCAGCGGTTCAAGCTGTAGAGATGTCCTGAAGAAGCAGTGGAGGAAAGTAGGGACCTTAGGAAACAGACCTGGAAGCTTCTTACCTCCCTGAAAGGGAAAGGTTTTCCTGGTCTGAGTCTCAGCCTTGACTGGAAAGAGAGATAAATGATGGAGGTGATTAGGATCACAGGCTTTGGTTTGTTATTGTCAGGGCTTGGCGTGGACTCTGATGCTTTAGCAGTGATCCCTTGGGTTCCAGGGAACTATTCTAGTAATCGTTGTCTGCGAAACATTCTGACAGTCAACCCTCTATACTGACAAGGAAGGTTGTCTGATGGACTGCCTGCCTGATTGAGAAAGGAACAAGACTGGTGATGGAAGAGGAGAGAGGGAGATACGACTATCTTTACGAGTCGAAAGAGACGTCTTCGTTTGATGTCGTTTGCGAGGGAGTGACTACTCAAGTGTTTTGCTTAACCTCTAAGGCCATCCTTTGGAAGCCGTGAGCCCCAGCTTCTGCGTTAGGGCAGTTTTATTCATTAGTGTACAGCCGGCACTCCTGCAGTGGTTGTTTTTTTTAAAGCTAGAACGTGGATGGCCTTTGCAGAAACAGAAAGCGAAGGAAGAATTTTGTCAAATCTTGGTTTTCCTGATTACGATCTGCTGAAGATTTGGGAATCTCAGGGTTAGCTTTGGCATGCTTGGTGGCTTCGTCCTGGGTAGGTAGAGGTTTGTGTAAAAGAAAGCATTTTTAACTCCCAAGCTCTATGAGATGGGAGGACAGAGGCAGGAATTACCTCCTTCTCCTCTTTATTATTTTTAAAAATCAAAGTAGAAAGCTTGCTTGGTTATTCATTTGAGGGGGAAATTATCTCAGATCCGAAAACCTAGCTAAAAGGCTAGTATTTTATTATTAACGTTAGCAGTTTTGATACTGAGAAGAAGCGAAGATACTGCCTTGAGTTTAGAAATCATTTATCAAGGTTAACTGGTAACCCAATCAAGTCAACAGTGCCTTGTATTTTGTGGCAGGAGTATCAAGGAGAACAGCAGTAAAATGTAAAATAAACAATTGAAAATTAATTTTCTTTAAAAATTTTACTTTTTATCCATGAATCTTAAAAACTTAAGTTATAAGAGTTCAAGTATCAGTAATTTATTATGGAGTTGATGGCTTAGGTACTAGGTGCGTAAGGAATTTTGGTATCTGTGGGGAGTTTTGGAACCAGTCCTTGGCTCTGGAGAACTATATAGGCTATCAAAGGGACTAGTGGCTAACAAACACCAGTAACAAAGTAGATGCTCAGTAAATGTTTGTGAAAGCCTTTGGATAACGATAACATGGTAATAGTTCTTGGCATATATTCAAAAATTGTTGAATGAATGAATTAAAAAATACAGCAATTGGGAGGTATGGATATACTTTTTTTTTTCAGTTCAGTTCAGTCACTCAGTCATGTCTGACTGTGTGACCCCATGGACTGCAGCACGTCAGACCTCCCTGTCCATCACCAACTCCCAGAGTTCACTCAAACTCATGTCCATTGAGTTTACTCAAACTTCTGTCCATTTTCTTTTCTTTAGCCTAACTAAAAAATAACTTTTTAGTCTGCTTTCCAGAAAACTTGACCTTCAGTTTGTTTTTCTTTTCCAATTTATACGTTAGAATAATACTAAGGACAGGTTCATAATTCTTTTTTTCTGAGGTCTGTTTTTGAGATCCTACAGTAGAGATAATGAAAATGAACCTTTTAAGTAATAATGCTCTATTTGCCATTTTTTTCTTGAAAGTATCCAGTCTCAGTAAATGATGCCAAACTTATTGCTTTCAGTCTCTTCTGCTGAAGAAAATTTATTACTCTTCTATTTTTCTTTTTAACACAACTTAAAGTCAAAATACTGTGTTTACATTTACTATAGTGCATAAATATGTTCTGTATATAAGTAATTTTAAAATAACAAATTTGGTGAGTATCTGCAGACTTTTGTTTGAAGAATATACTTCTCTAGATTTCATAATATATAATCTGAAGATCCATAGAAATGTTTTAAAATAACACTTTTGCGTGAACAATGTCAAGTGATGTTAAGTAAAAGTGATTTAACTTTGATTTAACTTTGATGTTAGAGGTTATTTTTTAACGCAGTCCCATATATACAAAGGAGAAGGCAATGGCAACCCACTCCAATACTCTTGCCTGGAAAATCCCATGGACGGAAGAGCCTGGTAGGCTGCAGTTCATGGGATCGCTAAGAGTGGGACGAGACTGAGTGACTTCACTTTCATGCATTGGAGAAGGAAATGGCAACCCACTCCAGTGTTCTTGCCTGGAGAATCTCAGGGACGGGGGAGCCTGGTGGGCTGTGTCTATGGGGTCGCACAGAGTCGGACACGACTGAAACCACTTAGCAGTAGCAGTAGCAGCAGCATATATACAAATTTAGATTTTTTCCCATTATCAAGTGATACATAGTTTATAAAAGAAAATTTGATGACACCTTTTAAATATGTTTTGTGACTGTGGATTAGAATCTAACACGGCATTTTAAAAAGTCAATAAAAATTGTTTTCAGAACCTGTTTGGAATTCTTGCATTTGGTACTTAAAAATGCCAGAAGGTTTTATGTGTGAAGGTTTTAGAGTGATGATAAGCATTTCTTTTATATTATTATTAGAGTTGACTTAAATATTATATAGTTGCAGGTGTTCGTTGCAATTCAATATTTTTATATATAATACTTAATACAAAGTTAATATAAAATATTGACTATATCTTTTACTGAACCAAACGTGAGTCTGCTCACCTGCCATACAGCAAAGCCAGTTTATTGACAGTGCCTATGGTAAAGAACAGAGAAGGCAATGGCACCCCATTCCAGTACTCTTGCCTGGAAAATCCCATGGACAGAGGAGCCTGGTGGGCTGTAGTCCGTGGGGTCGCTAAGAGTCAGACACGACTGAGCGACTTCACTTTCACTTTTCCCTTTCATGCGCTGGAGAAGGAAATGGCAACCCACTCCAATGCTCTTGCCTGGAGAATCCCAGGGATGGGGGAGCCTGGTGGGCTGCTGTCTATGGGGTTGTACAGAGTTGGACACGACTGAAGTGACTTAGCAGCAGCAGCAGCAGCATGGTAAAGAAAAGTGCAGCGATTATTGCAGGCCCTAATAAGAAGTATGGGCAGCTCTGTTAAAAAGAGCCAGACTTCTGGGTGGTTTTCAGGGGATCGGTTTTAAAAAACAGCATTTCAAGGTGAGGGCTGCAGAATTCATGACTTTCTTCTGATTGGTTGGTAGTGAGGTAACAGAGTGATGCTTCAGAAGTCTCAATCGTCAGCCTTCCGGCCCTAGCTCATCTGGGGTCTAGTGCTTGAGGATGTAGTCACCATCCTCCACCTGCGTGGGGAGTTGGGCGGGGGGCTTAGTTCCCTGTAAAGATAGCCGTCAGGTTGTTATATCTGTCCCTTGAGGAGGAACTAAGACTCTGCTTTATCACTGATTTATTGTCATTACTTTTCTAGTTTAACTGCTTTTCCTTTGTTTCTGCATTCCCTCATTTTCATAATTAGTAACTGCCTGTGCCTGCTCTTTGGAACTCAGGGAAAGCCTGGAAGACTAAAGCCTTTTTCTACAAACACAGAAATGGGGAACATAGAGGGGGCTTTTGTACCAAGGAGGGCCCCCCAGGAACCTGCTTTGTTTCAGTACCTCCTTTTCTTTGATACTGCTTAATCTTGAGGGGAACAGGTGGGGACAAGAAAGGAAATAAAGTTCTGGTTGGAGAGATTAATCATAAACTCAGCAGAGGAACTCAGTTTTAGGGGGACTCAGTTTCATATTCTCTGTGCTATGCATTACGTTCTTGTAACTTTTTAGTTTTATACTTAGCAGTTTGTACCTCTCAATCCCCTTCACCTGTTTTGCCGCTTACCCATACCTCTCCTCTTTGGTAACCACTAGTTTGTTCTTTGTATATTATCTGTGAGTCTCTTTCTGCCTTGTTACATTTGTTTTATTTTTCGGATTCCATATATAAGTGAAAATACAAGCACTTTTTTATTTAAAAAAAAAAAAACATTAAAATGTGATAGGTTTTCCTCTCTGTAACTAAATTGCATATAACCATCCTTTTAAAATTTATTTTGAAGTACCAGAAATACTTTGATGGGCTTTGGAATTAGTTTTGACCATGTAGATGTCACTTTAGGGGGAACATTTTGAAATTTTCAGAAATATTTCTGTATTCTTCATTAATTTGATGTGTTTTACCATTATTTTTCTGATATTCAATAAGGTCCATTATGGGAATAAAACAATGTGACTAAAAATAAAAAATTATTTAAAACTTATAAAGATCATTCTATTGTATAGCTCAAAGAGCTATATTCAATATCCTGATATAAACTGTATTGGAAAAGAATATAAAAAATGTATACACATATAGCTGAATCAATTTTCTGTATGACAGAAAAAGACACATCATTGTAAATTAAATATTTCAATTTGAAAAAAGAAAACCTGTATAAAAATCAAAATGACTACCGCAGTTTGTGCTTTTCAGCTAATCAATGGAACTGATTGGATGTCTGAATCATGAGAATGTCCATTAACTACTGAAAGTGCTTCTGAGGTAAACACATGGTACATTTATACTTCACTTAAACGAAATGTTTAAATTATTATATATTTAGGGTTTTTTTAAAAGCATAGGGGAATTGAAATACTACTTCTTCCTTTGAAATCTCACTTGTTCCTGCTGTTCATTTTTGTGTAAATGAGCCCTATCTCTTAAGCACTTAACACACATGTCTCACAGCCTTTTGACAATTAGATCTATTCAATTTATGTACTACTCACCCTCTTTCATGTTCCTATCTTGATTAATGGCTTTTCAGTGGCTCAGATGTAGAACAATATTCTTTTTTTTTTTTTATGTCTGAGAGTCCAGACTTCTTTAGAAAAAGTGCAGCTTCACTCGCCCCAACTCGCCCTGTGTATGCTGGGTCTACCTGCTTGTAGTAAGACTCATATAATGGATTTCCAGCGGGAATCTGCTGGGAAAGGGGGATGAGCGGGGCCGCCATCTTCCCGCGGACTCGGGCTCCGAGCGCCGGCGGGGAATGGGGCGGGGCCGCGCGCGCGCACTGGTGCGAGGGGCGGTGCGCGCGCAGCCGAGCCCTAGAACAATATTCTTATGTCTCCCTTTTGCCCAATTTTATAATCTGTAACTTCAGCCTCCAAATGGCTTTCTTCATTTTCTACTATCACTGCCACTGTCCTGATTTATTTTAGGTCTTTTCTTTTTCTTAACATTTCATATGCCATGGTAGTATTGCTGCTGCTGCTGCTAAGTCGCTTCAGTCGTGTCCGACTCTGTGCGACCCCATAGACGGCAGCCCACCAGGCGCCCCCGTCCCTGGGATTCTCCAGGCAAGAACACTGGAGTGGGCTGCCATTTCCTTCTCCAATGCATGAAAGTGAAAAGTGAAAGGGAAGTCACTCAGTCATATCTGACTATTCGCGAGCCCATGGACTGCAGCCTACCAGGCTCCTCCATCCATGGGATTTTCCAGGCAAGAGTACTGGAGTCGGGTGCCATCGCCTTCTCCGATGGTAGTATTGACAAAGCCCATACTTCTTAACCTTAAATTTGTATTAGTTAAGACATAAGTTTGACTTCCATGACTGCACGCATGGAGAAAAGACCAAGTAAACTTGGAAAGAAAATCAGATAGGATTAGATTTTTTAGCAGTGACATTTTATGCCAGATGTTAACAAAGCATGGTGGTAGCTCAATGGTAAAGAATCCTCCTGCCAATGCAGGAGATGCAGGTTCGATCCCTGGATTGGGAAGATCTCCTGGAAAAGGAAATGGCGACCCACTCCAGTATTCTTGCCTGGGAAGTCCCATTGACAAAGGAGCCTGGCGGGCTGCAGTTCACGGGGTTGCAAAAGAGTTGGACACAACTTAGCTACTAAACAATAATAGCCCAACATGTTTTTAAAATTCAAGGAAATAAATATTCCATTTCTCACCAAACTATTAAGAATTCAGGACATCAACAAGCATTTATAAACATGAAACAACTCAAGGAATGTTGTTCCTAGGATCGCTTCTTGAAGAATATCCTGGAGAATTTCATATGTAATAGTGATTGGAATCATAATATAGTGATAGGATGGTATGTAAATGTTATATAATCTGATGTTAAAATACTACAACCTACAGAAAAAGGGAGGAGGAGGTGAGTGGAATTGCAAAGTAGAATAGTGGTCACTTGCTTCAAAGGAATGAGCTGTAAGGAGAAGGATAATGCTTGACGCTGACCGATGGGCAGAAACATGTTATAAATAAGTATACGTACTTAGATGTGAAGCACTCATAAAAGTGTTACAATACCAAGTGCAGAAGAGGAAGTTACTAATTTTATTACTGCTAATAGCAGGGAACCAAGGGTGTCTTAAAAAGGGCAGGGGAAAATGAAGAGTATTGTATAAAGCTATTACTATAGAGTTAACCCCTGATAACAAAATACACAACACTCCCCTAAATGTTAAAAGAAATACCTACCCTAAAAAGAGCAAAGAGAACAGACCATATAATGATGTGAACACATATTCTATATATTTTTATCTGTACACACACAAAATGAATAGAAGGCGAAGCATTATCTCACTGCAAAATATATCAGATGTATTAATAAATGTGTATGGCTCAACTTAATGATTGTTGTATATGAAAGATACAGTTGTAAAAATCATAAAGGGAGTTAGTAAATGAATAATTTAAAAATAATAAGAGTGTAAGACATCAAATAAATGCAAATTTTTTAGAAAGCAGGGTTCATCATCTTAGTATTAAGGCAGAATTTAATTGAAAAAGTATTAAGGTGAAGGATATTATAAAATAGCCCTTATAAAGCTAAGGGCTATATTTACAATAAAGATTTTTAAAAATATCTATTTACCAAATGACACATCAATAGATATAAAGTAGAAACTGCTAGAGATGTAAGAAGGAACAGAAGCCTGCTAATAATAGAAGACTTTAACACGTGTCTCGACGTAAGTCAGGTTAAGTGGACCAGAAAAATCCTTAAGGTAGCTCTTACAGATTTGTATCAAAGTCTGAATCCATTAATAGAGAATATATCTTCTCAAGTGCACAGAGGACAGTTATAAAAATCTATATTAGACCACAAAGAATATCTTGGTTCCAGAATACAAAAAGTCAAAATTTTGATCACACATAGTAAGTCAAGAAAATAATTCAAAAATTAAAAAAAGAAAACCTGGCTCAAGGTTTTTGTAGGATACTGGTAACTTTCTAAATCCAAATCTCTCCATATATCCTTTTAGAAAACCACACAGATCTATAAGGAGCGAAAAGTAAATTACCACCACCCTTGCCTAACTATGCTATGCTATGCTAAGTCACTTTAGTCAAGTCCGACTCTGTTCGACCCCATGGATTGCAGCCTAACAGGCTCCTCCGTCCATGGGATTTTCCAAGCAAGAGTACTGGAGTGAGGTGCCATTGCCTTCTCCGGAAGAGTCTATAGATTAATCTATAAGTAGAAGGGATGGTGCCAATGATGGAGAGATTTCTCTATAACTTGTTTGTATAGTTTTGATCTTAGAATCATGTATGTTTACATATTCAAAAATAAAGAGGTAGAAAGAGAAATCTAAAAAGGAAATAAATTTACGTAACTATAAAGAATTTTGATGACGTAGCCACTCAAGAAAAGGAACAATTTTAGTAACTTTTTCTTTTAAATTTATTTATGGCTGCACTGGGTCTTCGTTGCTGCTCAAAGGCTTTCTCTAGTTGCGGTGCTCAAGCTTCTCATTGTAGTGGCTTCTCTTGATGCAGAGATGAGCTCTAGGGTGTGCAAGCTGAGTAGTTGCAGCTCATGGGATTAGTTGTCCCACAGCATGTGGGATCTTCCCAGACCGGGGATTGAACCGATATCCCCTGCATTAGCAGGCAGATGCTTAACCACTGGACCACCAGGGAAGCCCTAATTTTAGTGACTTTAGAACATAAATTCTGAACTGTACCTTGGCCCTCTGCATCTGCAGTGTCAACCAACCACAGATCGAGCATGTTCCGGGAAAAAAAAAATTCGAGAAAGTTCCAAAAAGCAAAACTTGAATTTGCCCCAATTTATAGAGCATGTACATTGTTAAATAATATAGAGATGATTTAAATTATATGTGTAATGTGCATATGATATATGCAAACACTATACCATTTTATATAAGGGATCTAAGCATCCATGGATTTTGTTGTCCATGAGGAGATTGGGCTGGAACCAGTCCCCCATGGATAACAAGAGATGACTGTACCTTAGTGGAATATATTCAGTAGTATAATTGTTGTTGCATTGCTATTTTTGAAGTATTTTATGTCTATTGTTGGGTAAAATAAGTGTTGCAAAATAAGTGTTGCTGCTGCTGCTGCTAAGTCATGGCAGTCGTGTCCGACTCTGTGTGACCCCATAGACAGCAGCCCACCGGGCTCCCCCGTCCCTGGGATTCTCCAGGCAAGAACACTGGACTGGGTTGCCATTTCCTTCTCCAATGCATGAAAGTGAAAAGTGAAAGTGAAGTTGCTCAGTCATGTCCGACTCTTAGCGACCCCATGGACTGCAGCCCAGCAGGCTCCTCTGTCCATGGGATTTTCCAGGCAGGAGTACTGGAGTGGTGTTACAGAATATTAATTCTTGAACAGAGCCACAGTAGTTTATCAGGGCTGTGACTTAGAAAATTTAGCTTGGAAAGTCCTTTGCTATATTGAGCAAAGTGGAAATGAAGTACAAAATTACGCAGAAAGACAGCTAACATAACAGAGTGCAGGTCACAAGGCAGGCTTTGTGCTAGGCACTATATATATATATATATATATATATATATATATATATATTTTGACTCTTAACAGGTGTCCTTTGAGATTTGTGATACTATTTTCATAAGAGGATCAGAGATGTTGAGATTTAAACCCAGATCTATGTGATTCCAAAGCCTGTGTTTTTTCTACTACATTATTGCAGGATATATGCATCAACTATTGAGAAGAAAGAATATCAAGAGCTAAATGTTCTATTTAAACTGTAGTTGCTGCTCAGAAAATAAAGATGCCGACCCAGAGTCAGTGGTTTATACGTTCTTCATGCAAGAGCATTATACTAAAGGAGAGAGTGTAAGTTTTCTCTTATTTCTAATGGGAAAATGTAAACATACACACATGTACACGTGTACACCATCATATGGATATTGAGAGAAAAATTGTATAAAAGTTGCCATTGATGACTGAAATTAGTGAAAGATATGAACTAAAGCTATGGCAAAGCAGAAAAGAAAAAAGAATCTAGTAGTCATGGGTTTTCATGGTGCTTTTATCAGCAAAAAACCTTTCAAAGCTTCCCTTTGTGATATTTCAGAGCTCTTCTAAGCTTTGCACAACCTTTTTGTACATATTGAAGATGTGTAGTTTAGAAAATACTAGTTTAGATAAGGTGGTTTCCTCCTGTGTAAGGTGAAGGCTGATAGGGATTTCAGCCATATTAGAGTTCCTCTCATCCATACCACCCTTTCACATTTCTACTTATTTCCCCCAATGTTGAAATATTTTTATTTGGTTCAATACTACTTTTTAAAATGTCTACCAGTTAATCGGGGTAGGCTATTTTGATTTGATTTATTTCTATTGATCTATGGTGATGATGAAAATTCAATTTATAATTCTATGTACCTAATAACAATAAGAAAAAACTGTTAAAATTTCTATAAAGATTTTTTAAATTAAGTTTTTAGCTTTTCTTTTTGTCAGAACCTGTGTTGATCAGTGACTGTGGTGAAGGCTGAGAAAGTTGAAGCAAAGCTGCAGGTGATACAAACTACTAAGGTAAGCTAACATACTAGATTGGCCAAAAAGTTCATTTGGGTTTCTCCATATCATCTAACAGAAAAGCCTGAATGAACTCTTTGGCCAACCCAATAATAACTCAGTCAAGATTATAGGTGCCCTTGACAGACTTGTAGACTATCCTAACACACTAAAACAAGATTTATCAGGAATAATTATATATCCCAATTTAAATTGTACAAAGCAATTGCAGAAGTATTAAATAGATTTCCATTTCTGAGAATATGATAGAGAAAAGAAAGTGAAGTTGCTTAGTCGTGTCCGACTCTTTGTGACCCCATGGACTGTATGCAGCCTGCCAGGCTCCTCTGCCCATGGGATTTCAGGCAAGAATACTGGAGTGGGTTGCCATTTCCTTCTCCAGGGGAATCTTCCCGACCCAGGGATCAAACCCAGGTCTCCTGAATTGCAGGCAGACTCTTTACTGTCTGAGCCACCAGGGAAGATCATGATAGAGAAGACGTCCATAAAATATGTAAAAGAGTAGATTCCATATTAAAAAATCCTTTAAAATAAATGGATGAACCTATAAGAAAACAAAGGAAACTTTCTGGGGCTAGAAACCAAGCAAGTCTATTCTGTGAGGTAAACAAGCGATGAAATCACTGAATACTTTGGCGGCATCCATCAATTTCTGTTGGCATAGAAACTTGTACGTGGAGAAAAATGGAGACTTGGGGAAAATGCCTTGCGTTCTGCAAAGTGTAGGGGGCCTGTCAGAGACCATCCTGGAGAAGCATACAACTCTAGGTGGAATTGAAATCTCCCTGAGCAATTCATGGTTGCTACTGCTAAGTCACTTCAGTCGTGTCTGACTCTGTGTGACTCCATAGACAGCAACCCACCAGGCTCCGCTGTCCCTGGGATTCTCCAGGCAAGAGTAGTGGAGTGGGGTGCCATCGCCTTCTCCGGAGCAATTCCTGGTTACCAGCTCACATTTACTTGGATTTGAGGCCTTATTTTATACTATTTTCATGGTCTCTTAAACTCTACAAGTAGAGAGTTTTAATTTATAATAGACTTGGGTCTGTGACAGTTTTCAGAAACTGTCACAAATCCTCCATAGCGAGGATTATCAACCTAGTTATCAAATAATAATAGTTAAAATTCTAAAAAATAAGCTCATACACATTTTTTAAAAATCACAAAACACAACAAGAGAGAAAAAATAAAAATACTTTGAGCTAGAGTCAGCAGAAACCAGAACTAAAACTTATCTACAGATATTTCAGCTATTAGAAGTATCCAATATATAAGATAAATATATTTAATAAAGAAAAGAGGGATTCTAAAATATAAAAAGTAACAGACTATAAAAATGGCCAGGCACACTAAAATAAGAACAAATTAGGATATCAGAAATGGTAAACCCCATAATAAAACTAAGAAGTAAAGGTGTTAAACCCAGCATATAAGGCACAGTTAGAAAGAAACTATAGTTGACCTTGTGAATTTTTTTCAAAAAGTACCTACTAGAGTACTACATGATCTGTGGTTGGCTGAACCCACAAATGTGGTTACTGCAAGTACAGAAAGCTAATTGTAAAGTTAAACATAGATTTTTGACTGCATGGTGGTTAGTACCCCTAACCCTCCATTTGTTCCAGGGTCAACTGTGCATAGAAGGCCATACACAAAGAAAAAAGATACAGAAAAAAATAAAAGAAATTGTGAGATGAGTTAATAGAATAACAGGATATAATTTGTGCAAGAAAGTTAATACTAAAGTAGAAAAGATGAACTTCTCTACAGAGAGAGCATCATCCCCTTTGTAAGGAGATAAAAAAAAAAAGAACTAATTTCATTTAGTAAGTTCCCCAACTCATCACATAAAAGTCAGCACTTCCTCCTTGTCTTACTTGTTAATTCAAGACAAAGAACATAGTAGAACAGGAAAGTGATTCGTAATTAAAAAAAAATCAGTTGTAGATTTATTCACAAATATTTGCTGAGAATAAAGCAGGATAAAGCAGTGAACAAAACACACAAATTCCCTCCCTTTAGATTAACTTATGTTCTAGTGTCCTTAAAGTCAGTCAGGAAGTGAACATCAAGACAACAGCATGCTTTTTCCTTTCCTTTTCATTCATAACTTTCCTCAGCATGGGATTATAATGGAAATCCAGGAGTCTGCAGACTGTATCATATTCAGAGGATACAATAGTGTAGAGTGTGTACATTATGTGTATCAGAGCCTACATTTTTTTTAATGCCTATTTAAAGAGAAATATAGCTGCTACTTTTTAAAAAATGAAACTTCCTATTTACAAATGCTATGGTAGAAAGCTCAGTGTTTTTCTTTTTAAACTAGAACATTTATTGAGCAACTAATTATCGAAACCCTTAAGACCAACTGGATGCTGCCACAGCTCCTCTTTTGGGATTCAGTTCAGTTCAGTTCAGTCGCTCAGTCGAGTCCGACTCTTTGCGACCCCATAAATCGCAGCACACCAGGCCTCCTTGTCCGTCGCCAACTCCCAGAGTTCACTCAAACTCAGGTCCATCGAGTCAGTGATGCCATCCAGCCATCTCATCCTCTGTCGTCCCCTTTTCCTCCTGCCCCCAATCCCTCCAAGCATCAGTCTTTTCCAATGAGTCAACTCTTCACAAGAGGTGGCCAAAGTACTGGAGTTTCAGCTTTAGCATCATTCCTTCTAAAGAACACCCGGGACTGATCTCCTTTAGAATTAGGTGATGTTATTCAGGAATTCAAGCCTGAATCTGCTGTATACAACTTTTAGGTACCTTATTTAACTAGTGCCAGTGGCATTTCTTTTAGCCTTGGCACTCCAGTTATATTTTCTCTTGCACTTGGCAGGGTAGTCACATTTGCCACAGATCGATTTATGTCAGTAATAGGACTTAGAGCTATGACAGCGGTACAACATGTGTCTTATTGTGACATTTTCCGAACGACGTTCCCTTCCTCATCTCGCTTCTGATTATTACAGAAAAGAAGAGAGGAAAAAAAAGTAATCCTAAAAACAAAGAAAATTACTCTAAAATTTTCACTGTATTTCCTTCTGATTTTATCTGCATAAAAATTATATGTGTATGCTGCTGCTTGGACATGCAAATGGCTGTGTATATTGTGGTTGTTATTGTTCAGTCACTAAGTTGTGTCCAATTCTTTGCGACCCCATGGACTGCAGCCCACCAGGCTCCTCTGTCCGTGGAGTTCTCCAAGCAAGACTGTTGGAGTCAGTTACCATTTCCTTCTCCAGGTTGTATGTATATATGTAATTAAAAGTGAATTTGATGTATGTATATGGGTTTCCCTGGTAGAGCAATCAGTAAAGAAACTGCCTGCAGTGCAGGAGTCCCAGGTTCAATTCCTGGGTCTGGAAGACCCCCTGGAGAAGGAAATGGCAACCCACTCCAGTATTCTTGCCTGGAGAACCCCATGCACAGAGGAGCCTGGCAGGCTCTAGCCCATGGGGTCGCAAGAGTCAGACACAACTTAGTGACTAAACCACCACCATCACCATACTATATGACAGCTGATTCCCTTCATTGTGCAGCAGAAACTAATACCATATTGTCAAACAGTTGTATTCCAATAAAAAATGAATTTGAAATACTCATGTATTTTATCATTTAATTTTTATTTAGCATATTTTTCTTATATGAATATATGAGCCTTTCAAATGTTTTCACATTTGAAAATGTCAAATGTCATTTGTCAAATATCAAATGTCATGTCAAATGTCATATCAATTTGTTATGTCAAATGTCAAATATTTTGACATTCTATTAAATTCTGTAATAAAATGGTATCATAGCAGAATTTATTCAACCATTTCTTTTTTGTAGCTATTCCAGGCTTTCCTATCATAAATAACATTGTATTACATCACTGAATATCTGGTCATATTTCTGATTACTTTCTTTTTTTTTTTTTTTTTTATATACATTTTCTCATTTTTTATTCGAAACAAACATGTTGATTACTTTCTCAGACTAGCTTTCTGTTAGTAGAAATGGTGTGTTAAAGAGCATAAACATTCTGAAAAATTGCTTCCTAGAAATATTCTTAGTGATTTTATTTTGCACAGCAGCATATGAGACTTTGTCTCACCGCATGGCGGTAGTCTATGTTTTAAAAAATCTTTCTTCTATTTCTTAGGAAGATTCTGTTTCTTATAACAGTTATGCTTCTTTTACTAAGGTGAAAACTTTCATCTACATGTTTGATTCTGTGTTGAAATGGAGAAATTGTCCAACTTTTAGTAGTTGGCACAAGAATTAGTTCACATTTTCTTTGTAAAGCAAGAGACCGTTGTGTGTTTATATTTAGTACAGATTTTTTTTCCATGTGGTCAGTAGTTATTAATAGATTGTAATTATTTCTCCTGTTCTAGATCATGTTTTAGAAGTCTTTAGATTTATGGTAAAATGTGTTTTATAAAGAAAATGGAATCCAACTATAGTTACTGAACCAATTCCATAGAGATTTTTCCATTCAGCATGAATGTTTTATTATAAGTTCTATGTATTTGTTTGCTGTCAATGGATTTGATGGAATCTGAAAATTAAATATCTTGTTTAAAAGGACTTTCCATTATTAACAAGCTTCAAAACATAGAAAGGGACACTTTGAGACAAGTTTCCCTTGACATTTTAAACTGAGTAATTTATAACTGAAGGTTTTCTTTCTCTTCATTCAGCCTTATCTTTCTTTGTCCTTTCTGTGTTCTTTTTAAATCCTGTTTTCTCCTTGGCTCTAGAGCACCAGCTTACAAATTGTACTTTTAAAGATTTATAATAGAAATAATATGATTTTCCAACATAGAATTTTTCATGTAGCTCTGATTTCAATAATTTGTAGCAAAGTGAAAGTTTGTAAAAACTTGGAAAATAGAAGATGACATACTTTATAAAAAGAGCAAACATGGGCTGAGAGTTGTTTAAAAGCTATATTGTGTTCGTAACTGACTCAAGAACTTTTCATTGAAGTATCAACTGTGGAAAAAGTAGAAAATGGCTCCAGCACAGAAGGGCAGAGAAATACGAGACTCATCACCATCTGACCCTAGTTTTATAGCACTCAGCCCATCTTTGTCGGTTATGATGCTATTGTACATTATACCTGAGGGTTCCATAACTTCTTTCTTACGTCATTCTCTGTTAGTCCTTAAACTGGAAGCTGGGAGAACACCACAGCATGTTTCTTGCCTAGATGGTTTTTGTGGTGCAGTTTTAAGTGAAGTGGTAACCATTGCACGTAGAATTGGATGTACGTGAATTACAGCCTTTAGCTTTTCTTCTTACTACATTTATGTGTTTTTGTAACCTCACTTTTCACTCTGCTCCAGTGCACATTCTGTGGCTTCACTCTTACTCTCCTGAGATGATTTTGAGTCCTTCTGAGAAAATGGAAGCAGTCATGTGCTTTGTAACTTCATTCCTCTTTACCTGGACAGTTTCTTTACTCACTTTCTCTTCCTTTTTCATTTTAGAAAGATATATATAATTCTTTGTGGGGGTTAAACTTTCCATTTACAGTCTTGATTCCATCTTCTGTTGTGGGCTTAAGACTCTTGCCTCATTAATTGTCCTCTTCTTATCTTGCATCTTCCTCCTATCTGTTCCACCCACTCAGTCTACTGAGAGTTCAAAGTTAACAACAAAAAAGCAACAAAAATCCCTTCAAGCTCTCCTTCTGTTCCTTATCAAATGCTTGGAAACAGTGTTATATGCTAGTGCCTTCATCAGCTCATCCTTAACCTCTTGCAGTCCTACTTTTGCCCTGGACTTGTTGTTGTGTGTCAGGAACTGCGAAGACTCTGACTTTTCGTTCAGTGTTCTGGGTGAGGCAGCTGAGCCATGCTACCTAGATCTGAAGCACTATTACCAGTTTCCCAGAAGGACTGGCTAGGAGTCCTCTTCCTGCTTTATGCTTTGCTATAGTGCCCATATGAGGCTTCCCAGGTGACTAGTGGTAAAGAACCTGCCTGCCAGTGCAGGAGACCAAGGAGATGAAGGTTCAAGCCCTAGGTGGTGAGGATCCCCTGGAGGAAGACATGGCAACCCACTCCAGTATTCTTGCCGGGAGAATCCCATGGACTGAGGAGCCTGGCAGGCTACAGTCCATGGACTCGCAGAGTCTGATACGACTGAAGCGACTTAGCACGCATGGTGCCATATGATCTGGTGATCACAACCTGGCTTTGACCTCTCTATCAAGAAAAACACAAAAAGGCAAAATGGTTGTCCGAGGAGGCCTTACAAATAGCTGAGAAAAGAAGAGAAGCTAAAGGCAAAATAGAAAAGGAAAGATATACCGATTTGAATGCAGAGTTCCAAAGAACAGCAAGGAGAGATAAGAAAGCCTTCCTCAGTGATCATGGCAAAGAAATAGAGGAAAACAATAGACTGGGGAACTCTAGAGATCTCTTCAAGAAAATTAGAGATACCAAGATTGCCGGGAGAAATACCAATAACTTCAGATACACAGATGACACCACCCTTATGGCAGAAAGTGAAGAGGAACTAAAAAGCCTCTTGATGAAAGTGAAAGTGGAGAGTGAAAAAGTTGGCTTAAAGCTAAACCTTCAGAAAAGGAAGATCATGGCATCTGGTCCCATCACTTCATGCCAAATAAATGGGGAAACAGTGGAAACAGTGTCAGACTTTATTTTTTTGGGCTCCAAAATCACTGCAGATGGTGACTGCAGCCATGAAATTAAAAGATGCTTACTCCTTGGAAGGAAAGTTATAGTTATGACCAACCTAGATAGCAAATTCAAAAGCAGAGACATTACTTTGCCAACAAAGGTCTGTCTAGTCAAGGCTATGGTTTTTCCAGTAGTCATGTATGGATGTGAGAGTTGGACTGTAAGGAAAGCTGAATGCCGAAAAATTGATGCTTTTGAACTGTGGTGTTGGAGAAGACTCTTGAGACCCCCTAGGACTACAAGGAGATCCAACCAGTCTGTTCTGAAGGAGATCAGCCCTGGGATTTCTTTGGAAGGAATGATGCTAAAGCTGAAATTCCAGTACTTTGGCCACCTCATGCAGAGAGTTGACTCATTGGAAAAGACTCTGATGCTGGGAGGGATTGAGGGCAGGAGGAGAAGGGGACGACAGAGGATGAGATGGCTGGATGGCGTCACTGACTCAATGGACATGAGTCTGAGTGAACTCCGGGAGTTGGTGATAGACAGGGAGGCCTGGTGTGCTGCGATTCATGGGGTCGCAAAGAGTCAGACATGACTGAGCGACTGAACTGAACTGAACTGAAGGGAACATTTCATGCAAAGATTGGCACAATAAAGGACAGAAATTATAAGGACCTAGCAGAAGATATTAAGGAGAGGTGGCAAGAATACACAGAAGAACTATACAAAAAAGATCTTCATGACCCAGATAACCATGATGTTGTGATCAGATACCTAGACCAGACATCCTGGAATGTGAAGTCAAGTGGGCCTTAGGAAGCATCACTACAAACAAAGCTAGTGGACATGATGGCATTCCAGTTGAGTTATTTCAAATCCTAAAAGATGATGCTGTTAAAGTGTTGCACTTAATATGCCAGCAAATTTGGAAAGCTCAGCAGTGGCCACAGGACTGGAAAAGGTCAGTTTTCATACCAATCCCTAAGAAAGAAAATGCCAAAGAATGCTCAAACTACCACACAGTTGCACTTATCTCAACGCTAGTAAAGTAATGCTCAAAATTCTCCAAACCAGGCTTCAAAAGTATGTGAACCATGAACTTCCAGATGTTCAAGCTGGATTTAGAAAAAGCAGAGGAACCAGAGATCAAATTGCCAACATCCGCTGGATTATAGAAAAAGCAAGGGAGTTCCAGAAAAACATCTACTTCTGCTTTATTGACTATGCCAAAGCCTTTGACTGTGTGGATCACAATAAACTGTGGAAGATTCTTAAACAGATGGAATACCAGACCACCTGACCTGCTTCTTGAGAAATCTGTATGCAGGTCAGGAAGTAACAGTTAGAACTGGACATGGAACAACAGACTGGTTCCAAATAGGGAAAGGAGTACGTCAGGGCTTTATATTGTCACCCTAGTTGTTTAACTTATATACAGAGTACATCATGCAAAATACTGGGCTGGATGAAGCACAGGCTGGAATCAAGATTTCTGGGAGAAATATCAATAATCTCAGATACACAGATGACACCACCCTTATGGCAGAAAGCAAAGAAGAGCTAAAAAGCCTCTTGATGAAAGTGAAAGAGGAGAGTGAAAAAGTTGGCTTAAAACTCAACATTCAGAAAACGAAAATCATGGCATCCGGTCCCATCACTTCATGGGAAATAGATGGGGAAACAGTGGAAACAGTATCAGACTTTATTTTTTGGGGGCTCCAAAATCACTGCATATGGTGACTGCAGCCATGAAATTAAAAGATGCTTACTCCTTGGAAGGAAAGTTATGATCAACCTAGATAGCATATTCAAAAGCAGAGACATTACTTTGCCAACAAAGGTCCGTCTAGTCAAGGCTATGGTTTTTCCAGTAGTCATGTATGGATGTGAGAGTTGGACTGTGAAGAAGGCTGAGCGCCGAAGAATTGATGCTTTTGAACTGTAGTGTTGGAGAAGACTCTTGAGAGCCCCTAGGACTACAAGGAGATCCAACCAGTCAATCATAAAGGAAATCAGTCCTGAATATTCATTGGAAGGACTGATGCTAAAGCTGAAACTCCAATACTTTGTCTATCTGATAGGAAGTACTGACTCATTTGAAAAGACCCTGATGCTCAGAAAGATTGAAGGCAGGAGGAGAAGGGGACGACAGAGGATGAGATGGCTGGATGGCATCACTGACTCAATGGACATGAGTTTGAGCAAGCTCTGGGAGTTGGTGATGGACAGGGAGGCCTGGCATGCTGCAGTCCATAGGATCGCAAAGAGTCGGACATGACAGAGCGACTGAACTGAACTGAACTGATCAGCCTATATTTCAGGATTTTAGGGGAATATGAATACTTAAAAGCCCCCTTCCTTGTCCTACTTCTTTGGATATCACTATTTCCCCTAATACTTTTGGTTTGTAAGAATTGAAAGCGAGCCTTGACAATTAGATTACAGGTGTACGCAGGGTGCTCCTCACTGCTCTACAGTGTTCAATACTGTTATTGCACACTTCATATTCTTGATGCTCTGATTTTTGGTCATAGTGATAGTATACTCTTCTGGTTCTCCTTTCCTTCTCTGACTATGATTTCTTTAGTCACTGTTTTTCTCTATCACCACCTGTAGGTGTTCTTTAAAGGTTTGTTCTTGTCTTTCTTGTTGGTCTCTCATATTGCATTGACTTCCCAGGTGGCACAGTGGTAAAGAATCTGCCTGCCAATGAAGGAGACATAGGAAATGAGGGTTCGATCCCTGAGTCAGAAAGATCCCTTGGAGTAGAAAATGGCAACCCATTCCAGTATTCTTTGCTGGAAAATTCCATGAACAGAGGACCCTAGCTGCTAGCAGTCTATGGTGTTGCAAAGAATTGGACAAGAGTGAGCAGTTGATGAGCACACATTGCATAGGCAGCATGGGCGACCCCCGATGTATATCTCTGGCTCTATTTTCTCTCCTAGTTCTGTGTGTTCAACTGCCTCTGTAAACATCTATATCCAGAAGTCTTGCTGGCATCTCAAACTTGTTACATAAAAGCAAGTTGTTATTGTGTAAAGATTTGTTTTTTCTTCTTTGGCCCTTATTTACTTTGAAGATATTACCCATCTGCTCTCACATAGGCATGAAAACTCATCATCTTGTTTGTTCTCTCCATTACCACCTACATTTATTCAGGTGCCAAATCTATTGTCTCTGACACTCACATAGTCCTTTCCTTCCCACTGTGTAGTTAGTTTCATTGTCATCCTGCTGCTGCTGCTGCTCCTGCTGCTGCTAAGTCGCTTCAGTTGTGGCCGACTCTGTTCGACCCCATGGGCTACAGCCTACCAGGCTCCTCCGCCCATGGGATTCTCCAGGCAAGAGTACTGGAGTGGGGTGCCATTGCCTTCTCCACATTGTCATCCTGCTGCTGCTGCTGCTGCTGCTAAGTCGCTTCAGTCGTGGCCGACTCTGTGCGACCCCATAGACGGCAGCCCACCAGGCTCCCCCGTCCCTGGGATTCTCCAGGCAAGAACACTGGAGTGGGTTGCCATTTCCTTCTCCAATGCATGAAAGTGAAAAATGAAAGTGAAGTTGCTCAGTCGTGTCTGACTCTTAGTGACCCCATGGACTGCACCCTACCAGGCTCCTCCACCCATGGGATTTTCCAGGCAAGAGTACTGGAGTGGGGTGCCATTGCCTTCTCCACGTTGTCATCCTAGATTAGTGCAATTGCCTTTCATTTCATCTCCACCTATTTCTCTACCTTTTTGATTCTTTTTTACTCTTCTAAATTCATATTCATGAAAGAGTTTGATTACCTCATGGCTCTCCTTTGCCCACAAATTAACAGTTAAACTCATTAGCCTCGTATTACAAACTCTTCATAATCTGGTCCCAATCTGTTTTTCTTTTTACTGTCATTCACATAGCATTTGCTTCTGATAAACTAAATTATTGTTTGTTATTTACATCTTGTACTTCCTAAATCCTCTGTTCCTATCTCCATGTGACCAAATGGTACCCATCGTTCAGAACTGGGGTCAGTGCACCTTTTCTCTGAAACCTTCTGTGATTCCTCAAGATATAAGTATGGTTTGGCTCTCCTGAATGTTTTGGCATTTCATTAGTCTTTTCATTTGTGATTCATAACTTTTTGCCTTACACTGTAGTGATTTTTGGTACATGTATTATACCCCCTAAGAGAATGTGAATTCCTTATTTCACTCTGTATCCCCAGAGAGCATATTTTCCTCAGATGGTTGGATGAATGAATCCTATATATGGACATGATAAGAAAGTTGTAACAGGGCCTTGCGATTGTGTTCAGGGCCATTGCATATTAGTTGTATGGTTTGTCCACTGCTCAAAACTCCTGGCTAGGGAAGTGAGTAGGGCCTGGAATCCAGCTCACATTCCCCCTTCCCTCCAATCAGACTACGTGCCAGGCTGGTGCAGGGGTGCATCTGCCTGAAGAAAAGAATACTTGTTCTTTGCATGATGATGCTATAGTCTGGTTAGTCTGTGCACCTGCTTGATGCAGCTGTCCCTTTTTCTGACTCTTACCAAAGTAAGCTAGTAGCAACCCTGAAAGTACCGACAGTATTGACTGAAGTTCATTATGGGGACTACTTTGGGGACTTCCCTGGTGGTCCAGTGGCTAAGGCTCCCCGCTCCCGGTGCTGGGGGCCCAGGGTCAATCCCTGGTTCAGGAACTACATCCCACATGTGGAAACAAAGAGGAAAGATCCCACGTGTGGCAACTAAGACCTGGTGCAGCCAAATACATAAATAAATATAAAAAAAACTCTGCTTTGTGTCACATAGAAAGTATCCCAGATTTGTTTGTTGAAATGAAAGATGTGGATTAATCAAGTGTAAAATAAAGCACTGTTATAGACAGTCTCCTTGATAATTTGCAATTACTCTCAAATTCATAAATATTCTGGAACCCCTGTGATAGTTCTAGAACCTTTGAGATTTCTTGTACTATTTTACTTAGATCAATTGGCTAATATCCTGTTTCCCTTTCCCCCACCTCAGCTCTATCTTTTGGTTAGAGTAAATTATACTGGACTCCAGAGTGTCTGTACTCCTGTCTTGTGCTTTTTTAAAATGCTGCATCCAGGGAATTTCTTGGTGGTCCAGTGATTAGGAATCCATGCTTTTAATGCCAAGGGCAGGTTCAGTTCCTGATGGGGGAACTAAGATCCCACAGGCCATGTGGTGTGGCAAAAAAAAAAAAAAAAACTGCATCCAGAATTCTTTTTTTTTTTTAATTTTAATTGGAGGCTAATTACTGTACAATATTATAGTTGTTTTTGCCATACATTGACAATAATCAGCCATGGGTGTACATGTGTTCCCCATCTGGAACCCCCCTCCCACCTCCCTCCCCATCCCATCCCTTAGGGTCATCCCAGTGCACCAGCCCTGAGCACCCTGTCTCATGCATCAAACCTGGACTGGCGAGCTATTTCAGAATTCTTTTAATTGAATTATTTTGGCCTGGTTGGTGTATAAGCCTTTTTTTTTTTTCTTTTTTGGACTGTGCTATGGCAAACTCAATGGACATGAGTTTGAGAAAACTGCAGGAGATAGTGAAACACAGGGAAGCCTTAGGGTGCTGCAGTTCAGCAGGTCACAAAGAGTTGGACCGATCCGAGAGACTGAATAACAGAAGTGTCGTACAGGATCTTAGAACCTCAACCCAGGGTCAGACCCACCCTTCCTGCAGTGGAAGCACAGAGTCTTAACCACTGGACCACCAGGGAAGTCTCAAGACAAATTTAAAAGTCCTTAAACACAGAGTTAATGACTTGGTGTGTGGGTTATGTGTATCTCAGGGGCTCTTACTGTAGCACTTTGCATCTACTAAGTATTTCATGAATGAGGTTGACAACAAACTACCTGTGACCCCCTCCAAAGGACCTGCCTCATCTGAGAGTAGTCACAGAGAAACTTCAAGTTGGATGATGTACTTTTAGAATATAAGAGTTTTGTTTTTTTTCTTAATTTTGTGAGTGGATCGGTGTCTAACAGTTAACAGTTAACTAGATGCCAGGCATGTATGTATATTATATTTCACTTGATCCTCATAACTAGTGCTGGAGTGTATACAGTTGTATCCAACTTAAAGATAATATTGCTTATATACAATCTGTTTTCATTCAAGTCCGGGTCAGCCTAATTCCAAAGATTCTGTGGCCTATGAAACTAGCCACTTGATATAAGAAGAATGTTCACAATAGTTTATCACATAAAGCCCTTCAGAGGCTATATAGCTATATTCATTTATTAGTGAATAGATGTACGTAGAGATATATTTTATCCTGGCATTAGGGAAACAAGGTGGTCCTTCCTTAGACTGGCATGGTAGAGCTCACTGCTGAGACCTAAGTATTTTAGCTGCCACTGCAGCGCTGTACCAGCAGGGGGCCAGAGTAGTGCTCCAAATTGAGAAAAGGTCTGATGTTCTCAACTTTGAAAGATTGCTCCAGCATTTAGGAAATATAGCCAGTGGGCAGGATTGTCACCTAAATTCTGTAATCCAAGCTTCCTCCTTCCTAAAAAAAGCAGGACGAGATGGAAGCAGAATTAGCATGAGAACAAAAACAGACTAATGAAGCTTTGTTATCTTGCTGAAAATCTTTTAAAGCTTTCCAAATTTAGCCAAGGATTAGCAATTAATGGATAATTGGAAATGTGTTTTCATTCTATCAATTAACCCCCATTTCACTGCAGCTTGAACACCTCTAAAGCATTTATCATCTAGCATTTCCTCTATATTCTGCTTTTATGAAAACAATTTGAATATCTTTAAGCAAGTTCCAGGGAATTATGAAAAGAACTTGAGGTATCTGTGGTACGTGGATAGCATGACAAACTCCTAAGGTAGTAAATAGATTCTTTGCTTTGGGGCTTTCTTTTTGGCTTAAGACCATTGAAGAATGTTATTCCTAGGCTACGTGAATGTGTAGCTGTGGTATTAATATTTTGTATCTACACTGTAATCTTTAAGAAGAGAGAAAAATAGAGAAACAAAAGCATAAATGAGAAGCGAGGGGGGGAAACAGAGAGAAGTAAATACCACTTAAAAAAATCTTTAGTTCTCCAAATTAGCAAAATAATAGCAATAAGTTCACAATACTTGTTAGCATATTCAAATATATATATATATATATTTTATGGTGGTGAAAGTAACAGTCATTTCTGCTTTAACACGTTTTGAAAACACAGATTTGTTCCAATATGATTGATGTATTAGGAAACATTTGAACATAATGCAGATTTCTCATTTGCTTTTGTACAGTTTCATGAATGCAAAAAGCCACCCAGCTGAACCAAGCCATGGAGAAATACACAAAACACAGACATGCACACATCTCAAACACATACCAGCCATCTCTGTATACCTCATATTATGTGAGTCACATTCATCCACCTTTGGTGTTATAACTTTTCAGCTGATAACAGACAATCCTCCCATCAAGTACTAACCAGGCCCAACCCTGCTTAGCTTCCAAGATGAGATGAGATCAGGTGCATTCAGGGTGGTATGGCTATCAACAAGATAAATCCTATTTCCACTTTTGACATAATTCACAAGCTATAAGTCTAACATCCACCTCCACAAGCAAATATCAGGTCTTTTTCAAGGAAAAATGCCATATTTATTGTGGTCTTTATTTTATGTATTTGTTTATGCCATATTTATTTTATGTATTTCTTAAACCACTTGCTGTAAAAAAATGTGTTATTTTTATTAGGTTTCTACTTTAAGAGAAATAAGTATGTTTCTGATTACATTATTGAGTATTGAGCTCCAACCCAATTTCCCCCACAGTTTCTGTGGTTCTTACTGCATGATACAGAGCTGTGTAACGTGTTGATTTTTAGGAACACTTACCTTGTTTTGTAGTGAAACTGATTGTACATGTTAATTATAGAATATTTGGAAAACACTGGAATATATGAATGTAATCACCAGTGTTCTAGGACTTCCCTGGTAGTCCAGTGATTAAGACTCCATACTCCAAACGCAGGGGGCCCAAGTTCCATCCCTCGTCAGGGAACTAGATTCCACCTGCTGCAACTGAAAAATCAAAATTCCCACATGCCACAGCTAAAGATCACACATGTGGCAACTAAGACCCGGCACAGCCAAGTTAATATGCAAATAAGTAAATAAAAAGAAATATTAAAAGAAAATTTTTAATATTTTAAAAAAAATTACCAGTGTTCCAACTAACGTTAACATTTGGTATTATTTCCATATCCATATAAAAAGAAATGTTTGTGGAAAAATTAGAACAAAAATTGGGAGCTCATATTCTTTATTAAGCTTAGGATCTTGGATTTTTTAACTTGATATTATACAATAAATATATCCCCATTTCTTTAAATATTCTTAAGCAGTTTGACGATGATATTCTGTATGGATGAATGAACTCCACTCAGTATTCAGCAGGTATGCTGAATGGCCTGGGACTATGCTAATTGTTTGTACACTTGCTTCGATTGATCAATGCCCATGCTACATGGAATCCAATGATTAAATATAGTCAATCACGTAGTTTTGGACTTTCTGGGGAGGGTGTTTGCTATACGTAGTAGTGGTGGCTCAGTGGTAAAGAATCCACCTGCAATGCAGGAGGTGCGGGTTTGAGCCCTGGGTCAGGAAGATTCCCTGGAGGAGGGCATGGCACCCCAGGCCAGTATTCTTGCCTGAGAAATCCAGTTTACAGAGGAGTCTGGCAGGCTGTGTGTCCATGGGGTCACAAAGAGTTGGACACGACTGAAGCAACTGAGCACACACGGTGTAATAAATATCTCTGTATATGCTTCCTTGCATATTTGTTATTCTTAGAATGAATTTGTAGACATTGAATTAGTAAATGAAAAGGAATATGAATATTTTAAGCCTTTTACAACTTATTGTTAATATCCCTACAGGGAAAAGTTATGTTAGTTTACACTCTGTGTTAAAGTACTAGAGTTCTTGTTTTATTTTACCATCACCAACCTTAGAAGTATAATTAAAGCAAACACAAAATAAACTTTCTTATCTGTTTAGGTAACTACAGTGTTATTGATCAGGAGGGAAGATTGTGAGGAAAATAGAGGCTGACCCCTTTCCATAGAGAGTTAAATACAGAAAGATGTGGACCATGGGAAATGGAGTGATGTACAGAACTAATAAATAGGAATTTAATTAAGTAATAAGAGGTCTTTTAAAAAAAATGCATGCAAGATAAGGTGAAAGGAGGCTGTAAAATTTATGCCTTCTTGCAGTAAAACTTGTTGGCTGACCCAATGATATAAATAAAGTAGAAAAAAAGAGAAAATCTTATTTAAGACCTTCCAGATATCACTTCCAATTGCCAGATTTTAAGCCACCCTCCTCATGATATTGTAAATAAGCAAAGTTGCAGGTAAATGAAATGATCATTATCACTGAAGTGGAGTAATATGTGATTTCACAGAGTTCTACCTGGGTAGAATTTGAGTCACAGGATTTTGAGTAAAAGATAATGAACTCATATGAGAAATATGAGCAATTGTTTTGTGTGTGTGTGTGTGTGTTTAAATTTTTGGCCACACGGAGTGACATACAGGTTTTTAGTTCCCTGACCAGGAATCGAAACTGTGCCCCCTGCAGTAGAAGTGAGGAGTCTTAATCACTGGACTTCTGAAGAAGTCCCTGACCAATTGTTTTAGATTTGTCTTATATGTTGTTACAGGGCTTCCCAGGTGGCTCAGTGGTAAAAAAAAATCTGCCTGCCAAGGCAGGAAACATGGTCCCTGGATTGGGAAGATCCCCCCGAGAAGGAAATGTCAACCCACTCCAGTATTCTTGCCTGGGAAATCCCCCAGACAGAAGAGCCTGGCAGGCTACAGTCCATGGGGTCACAAAAGAGTCTGACACAACTGAGCAACTAAACAACATATACCATTGCAGGTCCTCTGGGACTTGCTTGTCTCATTTCAGCTCCGTGCAAACCCTCATGCAGGTACAATCTCACAGCTTCATCTCTCGTCCTTCTGCAAGCCCTCTGCTACCTGCCCCAAGGCTTCCCTGTGGCCACTGCTATGAGGTCTCCTCAAGGTCCAGACCCACACTTGTGCAACCCAGAAGAACAGAGCAGTTAAACTCAAGGGTAGGGGATTTAATGCCCTTTGGGGAAAGCCTTTGATCAAGAAAAGATGAGAGCCATAGGTAAATTCTTCCTCTTCCTTTTCCACCCTCCCACCCCCAAGCCCTAGGGGTGATCCTGAA
The DNA here is from genome assembly GCF_027580195.1 of Bos mutus. NCBI lineage: Eukaryota > Metazoa > Chordata > Mammalia > Artiodactyla > Bovidae > Bos > Bos mutus. Next base: position 18,940,439 of record NC_091628.1, on the reverse strand, counting down.
ATGCACTTTATATGGCTTCTAAGAGGCTCAGTCTGATAGATTTAACAGGTGGCCAGCTTGGTGAGGCATTGTCACATTGGCTGTCCTTCTTTGCTTTATTTCCCTATTCCCTCACTCCTGCTCACTGTGATTGGGTTTCTTATTAAAACAATTTGCATGAGCTTTTTGCTTCAGACCATGCTTTTGGTGGGGGCAAAAACACAGGCTACATGGACAGCAGCCAAAAGAATAGTGCCTGTAATTGACTGAAGCATATTGAATATATGAAAATTTGTGAACCTAATAGCCATAGTCAAAAGAAGAGAAGGAATTCCCCTACCAAAAAAACCCAGTCTCTCATTTGCAACCATTGAAAGTGAATATTAGGAGCCTCCTTCTCTCAAAATTGATGATCAGGACTTTCCTGGTGGTCCAGTATTTAAGACTCCATGCTTCCACTCCAGGGTGTGATCCATGGTCAAGGAACTAGGATCCCACATGCCACACAGCATAGCCAAAAAAAAGATAGTTTGCTCTATAATTATACATGTGTAATAATGAAAAAATGTTTTTTGTAACCTTTAGCTTTTAAAATTCTCACTGAAGGGGTGTTACATATCCTGACCGATAGTGCTTGTTTGTGATGAAGCGGGGAGGGATGGGGAGCATTTGGTTTGCACATTAACGGTATAAACCATTTTGTGTTTGGTGTTGTTTCTCTATGTTCTATGTAATTTCCTTTGTATAACTAATATTGATGCTAAATTTCAAAATATGCCATATTTTAAAAAAATTTTTCACAAAATTACATTGAAATTATGAATACTCATTCTAACACCTCCCTTGCTTTTTAAAGAATCTTCTGAACTATAGTTAGATGCATTATTCATTGCATCACTGACCCCCTATCTCCCTTGCTTTTTAAATCTCAAGATTAAATTGCTAATATTGGTGTATTTACTTCCTACACTTTCTTATTATGACTGAAAATAGCATCTGCCCAGAGGAACTAGCATATTGGCAGATAAATCTGTTATTACTATCAACATGCCTTTGTTATTTACATTTTGAAACAAGATGGTTAGGGCAATTTAATCTGTTGACAAAACCCCATGCAAGTATAGGACTCAGAGGGGAAAAAATGTGATGAGAAAAAAATTTTGTTTATCCCTAGACTTTTTTTTTGGCCAAGAATTAAATTTGCCTGAACTTAATTGCTTTACGCACATTCTTGTGACATTGCATGATTGGGAGGGAGGGAGAAAAAGATGGAGCTGTGACTGTGTGGTATGTGTCTAAAAGCATGCATTAGAGGAGAGGAGAAAGCACAAGCAAGCTGGTTTGACCAGAAACAGAACTGCCTGTGACAGATTAAGAGACAAGCAAGGCTGGGAATCTGAGAGCAAGTAAAGAGAGTGGAAATTTACAGCTGCCCGGTGTGAGTGTTCAGTGAGCATTTTCTGCTAACGTTTTCCGGTGGTAACTGTTACTCTTCAAAGAGAGAGACAGAAAGTCAAGACAGATCGTGGAAAGTCTTTTCTCTGCCATGCTTTGGTAATAGGAGGCACCCTCTGTTAAATGGAAGATAAAGGCTGCTTCATCTAAAATGCTTTGAGCCCCAGAGAGAGCTGTCTTCAGCACCTCACCATGGGTCTACTTTTCGCTGCTTAGACAAGCCTGGACTTTTCTATAACATTGGGTGAGTTATCAACCAGGTTGCTTATCCTGGTTCACAGAAATGGAATTAGTATGATAAACTTTCGTTTAGTTGAGGTTTTACAGTTACTGCTTATAAATTTGTTTTATAAACCAAGCTGTTACCTCGTTTCTTTGTGCATGATGAACTGCTGTTACTAGGAGAGGTTTAAAAAAACAACAACAACTACAAAACAATACTTCTCTGTTGCCTAAGGCACTTGAATCATTACCAACTATTCTGTGTCCATGGAATATCTTATTTTGGAAATGGGTTTTTATTTACAGAGTGTTTCCAAAAATAAAACAGTGGCAGGATACCATTTTTCATGTTTCTCTTTCAACTGAATGAAAATTCCAAAGTTACCTCTATCTGTTTATTGTCAGTAAATTTAATATGATCATTGTGATGTTTGATAGTGTCAATTATTATAAATTGCAGCATTCCCTCATAATTCAATTAGGAATGTTAATGATGCCATTAATTAAAGGGATATGAAATTTGAATGTTGAATGCTTCAGTTAGACTCAAAGTTCTATAGTGAAAACAAAAATTAGATAATTTACATCTCACACTTACCATTTGATACAAAATGAATGCACCTTTCAAATTAAGGAATAAGGAATAAGAACAGTTATTTTGTTCTCATAGATGGTACCAAACTCTCATAAAATATTGTTGTTCTGGTAAAGAACTGTTTTAATCAGTTGCATTTATGTATGTAAGCAGTAGAGCAGAGAAAAAAAGAGGAAACTCTTGAAATATGTATTCACATTCCAATAAACTTCATTTTACAATCTTAACAGAGGAGATTGTATACTAATTTTACACGTCTTTTTAAAGGCATCCATGGAAGGCATGTAATCGTTCTTCTGTGGGAAGAAGGAAGTATATATTGTTAGCTGCTAAAGTGAGTCATCGATTAAAGATGCATCTTTCTAAGCAAAGTTTCTAATCTACTCTGCCAGCCTCGAAAAAGATGTCCTTAGTTACTGATTCAAGTGAGTCCTTTAAGGCAGAACAACTTAGCAGAAGTGAAAACTTAAGCAGAATGTCAGTGAACAATTAAAAGGGTTTGTACTCGAGGTATAATGTAAACTGGCTGTACTTTCTCTAATAGTTCCTGTATGTGTTCAGAAGCCTGTAGAACAGGTTTTGTTTCATGGGTTTGTGTGTGTGTGTGTGTGTGTGTGTGTGTTTAAACCTGTTGACCTGTGTGTAAGAAAAAACTTAGCTGGTCTGTGGAAACCTTTTCCGAACTAGTATCTTGTTCTTGAAGTCAAAAGTAAATCCAAAGCAATTATATTTATATCACAAACCAAGTTTTACTTCTTTACAGAATTCCCCACACTCAGTGCTTAGACTGATAGAATTGCACATAGCTTCACAATCTTCAGAATAAGCTTTTATTTTAAACTAGTATTTCATTGATATTATCTTAGTAGTGGCACCATTTCTTAAGCCTATAGGATTGTAAATATATAGAAATAGAGAATAAGTCATCCTCAGATTCCAAGTGTTTTGTACCTTAGAAATTTATTTGTGAGTGGGTTTTTGGGAATTTAGGAACCATCTTCCCTGGGAAATGATTTAACAAATGATTGCTTGATTTTATTATAGTCTAAGATTATATTTTATTCACACTATAGAAAAACCATTGCCACCCTGAAAAATATTAGAAAATCAGTTATTGCAAATATTTGGACATGACTTAGCAACTGAACAAAAACAGCAAAAAATGATGAAACTAAATCTAAAAACAATTCAGGGTTGAATAAGACATTTTTGTTTTTCCTAAATATTAATACTTGAAGAAAAGCAATATGTTTATAAATAGCATTTCTGTGTACTTTTAAGAGCTTCTATTAACTGCACTGTTTATGAGACCTAATCTTTCATTAAAATCAGTGATTTTTCTTTTCCTTGTTACAGAAATATTTCTAGTCATTGCTTTTATACTTACCAGCCATTTCTAAGATCTAGCCCAGTATCTGGCACATAAGTAGGTAGCTAATAAATATTTACCACATGGGGACTGAACTCTTTCTTTGGTTCACAAAAATGGAACTGAGCAGTTTTTCCAACGTACCCCAAAAAGGAAAGGGGTTTAGGGGCACACAGTTTTCATTATGAGAAAGAGATGGCCCGTCAAGAATTGAATTTTAAGAAGCAGACAAAGCAATAGTAGTACAGAATAGGCCTAACTGTTAAAAGAGGAAGAAAAGACCATGGTGTCACTTAGTGACAACCCTGAATAAGTAGGGATGGTGATGAGGGGGGTAATTTACAAGCTTGGTGTCTTGAATACATGGGACATTCTGAAGTAAGGTGTCAACTTCAGACATATTACTTATTACATAAGTATTATATATCACTCTTACTTCAGCTCAGCAGATAATGGCATAATAACAATAATGGTATGCTTTGTAATTTATTATATCTGGGAAGGCAATTCCAAGTTATGATTTTGCAGTAGGGAGAGGCCTATTTGGGGTATAACAAATACAGTAGAACTTTTGTGTGAACTTTTTTAGTTTAAAATTTATATTTATTCAAATGTACCCATTTTAACAGAATGTTTCACTGAATGTTGAGAAATATATATACTCCTGTAATCTCCATCCCACTGATTTTTTAAAAAAATATTTATTTATTTATTTTTGGCTACATCCGGGTCTTACTTGCTATGCGTGGGATCTTCTCTGTGGCAAGCGAGATCTTTCAATTTGGTCAGGTTTAGTTGCCCCAAGACATGTGACATCTTAGTTTCCTGACCAAGGACCAAACCCATGTCCCCTGCCTTTGAAGGCATATTCTAAACCACTCGACTGCCAGGAAAGTACCCATCCCATTGATTTTTAAAAATGAAACTTATTGGCCCAATTATTTTCCCCCATAGATGTACTTTTTCATTGCATTATTTCTGTCTGTGAGTTGTATATGGAATAAAAGATAAACGAATGGGAATTTCTGAACTTTCCTGAAATTTTCTTTAATGTGGTTAATTTTTTTTTTAGTTGAGAGAAGGTAACTGTGACTTAAGTTTAAATTAGCAAGCTCTATGGAAGACTTTTGGAAATGTTCCCCTTTTAACTTATCGCTGATTATAAAAGAAACCTATATGAAAGAAAAAAAGGCTCATTTTTTTTTTAAATTACTTTTAACTGGAGGATAATTGCTTTACAGTGCTATGTTGGGTTCTGCTGTACAACAAATTGAATCAGCTATATACTTTTATATGTCTATCTATCCCCTCCCTCTTGCGCGTCCCTCCCACACAGCCCCACCCCACCCCTGCATGTCGTCACGGAGCGCCAGGCTGAACCCCTGTGCTGTGCAGCAGCCTCCCACTAGCTGTCTAGTTTACACATGGTGGTGTCTGTCTATACGTCAGTGCTACTCTCTCAGTTCACCCCACCCTCTCCTTCCCCTGCCGTGTCCACAAGTCCACTCTCTACATCTGTGTCTCTATTCCTGCCCTGCAAATAGGTTCATCAGTACCGTTTTTCTTGATTCCATATATATGCATTGATATGTGATCTTCATTTTTTCTGACTTATTTCACCCTGTATGACAGACTCTGTGTTCATCCACCTTACTACAACTGAATCAGTTTCATTCCTTTTTACATCTGAGTAGTATTCCACTGTATATAGGTACCACAACTTCATTTTTCATTCATCAGTTGATGGACAAAAGATATGGTTTTACCCATGGAAATCCTGAGACTTTTCTTTAGAGATAAATTTCCCACTCCCTTAAGATTTTGTGGAAAACCTTTGAAGTTAGAACTGTTATTGAACAGTACAGTTGGAGATTAGACATAAAGGCCTAGAAATTCTCATTAGCTATTTCAGTTCAGTTCAGTCGTGTCCGACTCTTTGCGACCCCATGGACTGTAGCACGTCAGGCTTCCCTGTCCATCACCAACTCCCGAAGCTTGCTGAAACTCATGTCCATTGAGTCTGTGATGCCATCCAACCATCTCATCCTCTGCCAGCCTCTTCTCTTCCCACCTTCAGTCTTACCTGGTGTCAGGGTCTTTTCCAATAAGTCAGTTCCTCACATCAGGTGGCCAAAGTATTGGAGCTTCAGTTTCATCATCAGTCCTTTAAATGAACACCCAGGACTGATCTCCTTTAGGATTCACTGGTTTGATCTCCTTGCAGTCCAAGGGACTGCAAGAGTCTTCTCCAATACCACAGTTCAAAAGCATTAATTCTTCAGCGCTCAACTTTCTTTAATGGTCCAACTCTCACAACCATACATGACTACTGGAAAAACTATAGCTTTGACTAGACAGGCATTAGCCATTTATTCCCCTTTAAAATACTTTAAAGGATACCATGAGGGCATTTAAGGCCCCAAATGACCTTTCTCCTAGCTTCTCCTTCCCCCTTTAAATGCAGTCCTCCCCACTTATATCATAAACATGTTTAGATGAGTCATTGGAGTGACTGACATTGGGTCATCTGTAGAGGTGCACACACGTAAGTTAGGAATATGAAATATTTCACTGTGTCTTAGGCAAAGGAATGCTGCCAAAATCTACTAAAAGTCTACAGGGCCTGAGTTGCCTGGGAGCAGAGCTGAATAATTTTTTTGGCTTTCTCTCCAGGATCTAAGCCAAGTACAACTCTTTAATGAAATTTCATAGCCAGAGTAACAGAAATCATTTGTTTGACTAATGCTTTGAAAAGACATGATGATCAAATATTCCACAGTTTGAACTTTAAAAAACGGTTATTTAGTCATTAAAATTTTCATTTATGAGAAGGTGTTTCCATTGTAAATGCATTTGCATGATCTATTAAACAAAGTTTGAAGAAAAAAAGAGAGAATTTTAAGGAAGAAGAAAATTAAATATTCATAATCCAGCTACCCAGAGGCAGTCACTGTTAACTTTTTAAAATTATTTCTTTCTGCATAAGTGTTGTGTATTTGTGGTTTTGCTTGCTTTTATGTAGTTGTCATTATACTCTGTATTATGGGATGGTGCTTTTAGCAGCCTGTACATTTTATTTCACATTCTTTGTAAACATTTTCATAGCCATATACTGTATTCCATCAAATCTAAGAAGTCATTGGTTGTAAGGCATACACTTTATGTACCACTAAGAAAGAAAACAAATGAACAAAAATACCCTGCCAGTTAGTATAAGGTTCCATCAATTATTAAGAGACATGCACATTTTAGAGATGTTGAAATGTGAAAAAAAAAAAAGAGTTGTAAAGATAACCATTATTAGTTTATTTTCTTAAGACAAACTGATAGAAACAGAATTACTGAGTCAGAGGTTATGATATTTAAAGGCTCTAGATCCATGTTGCCCAATCCCACCAATAAGAAAAGAGAGCCTGTTGCATCTCACCATCAATAGATAGAATATTCTCAAACCAACAAAGACACTATGTTGCATCATGAGCAAAATAGTCCTTCATTTTTAACTTTGTGTGTTCCCATTATAGAAAATAAACATGTACTATGTGTTTAACTATATTTCCTCCTTTGTGGTTTTCTAATATGTATACATTATTTCTTCATGATTTTCTTATTTGTTTTAGATCTCCTTTTATAATGATTTTAGCCCTCTGTCCTTCATAGTCATGTCACAGAATTCTCTTATTTGTTGTTTGCCTGTAATATTATTATTATATCCATGAAAATTCAAAAATTTTTAATTAAATTTGTAGCAAATTCATATTAACTGATTTGTCAGTCTTTTTTTTTTTTTTTTTTTGAGATTTACTTCATCACTTGTAAAATTAGAGAAATTATTTTATATCCAGAAGTTTGAAAGTCACTTACAGTCACTTCTGTATCTGGCCTGTTTTGTTCCATTGGTCTATTTTTCTTGTCTTACTGTTTTACTTATAGCACTTTATAACACTTTTAATTTCATTCCCCCGTAAGAAATCTTCCATTGTAAAATTTGTTATCCTTGTTCTTTTATATTCTTTTTTTTTTTTTCTTTTATATTCTTGACTGAATTTATTTACTAAAAACTTTCTTGGATTTGTGACTGGAGTTGTAGCAAATTATGGACTTTAGGAGTAATTGACATTTTAATGATATTTAAATATTTAATATTTGATTTTTCTGTTCAAAAACAAAATGAGTTTTTCTATTCAGTTCCTTGCTTAGTTAGATGGATTTTTTCCCTCAAAAATCTGTTTATTGTTTCAGAAAAGAAGAAATATGCTCATTATAGGTAATACAGAAAAACATCAAGATGACAAATCTCATTTGGATAATATGAATTAACGTTAATTGAGCCATATTCCGGAAATGATTCTGTGGTTGTATACAGTTAAAAAGGTGGCTTGCTGAAGGATTGACTAGATAAATAGACATACCTTGTACATCTTTAAGTATATCTTTCATTTGTTAGTTTTCTGCCTCAGGAACAGTAACTATCCTTATGTTGGATTATTGCTGTCAATTTTCCATAGTGATAGATTCTTTACTTTTTATTTTGAGATAACTGTAGATAAGAAACGATACCAAGACACCCTGTGTACCTTTCATCTAGTTTCATCCATAGTGACATCTTGCATGCTAATTAGCAGTTAGTGAAAGTGAAGTAAAAGTCGCTCAGTCACGTCCGACTCTGCCACTGCATGGACTGGAGTCCGTCAGGCTCCTCTGTTCATGGAATTCTCCAGGCCAGAATACTGGAGTAGGTTGCTGTTCCCTTCTCCAGGGGATCTTCCCAACCCAGGGATCGAACCCAGGTCTCCCACATTGCAGGCAGATTCTTTACCATCTGAGCCACCAGGGAAGCCCAACTAGCAGGTAGTGAATTAATTTAATGGATAATGATCAGGACTCTTTTTTTTTTTTTTTAATGATGTAGGCTAGAACAGATAGAATGGAAACTATCCAGAGTTCAGGTATTGTTTCATGAGACAATTATACAACCATTTATATACTCCTTTGCTCTGAGTCACAATATAAAGTGCATTTTTTACTATATGTCACTATTTTAAAAGGTGAGGGAGTTTCCTGGTGATCCAGTGGCCAAAATTCCTTGCTCCCAAGACAGGGGCCCGGGTTCAATCCCTGGTTGGTAAACTAGATCCCACATGCCGCAGCTAAACATCCCCCAGGCCTCATCTAAGACCTGGAGCAGCCAAGTAAATAGATAAAAATTTAAAAAAATAAACAATTGAAAAAAAAATAAACAATTGAAAACAATTAGATCTCAGAGAGTGAGTGAAATTCGCTCAGTTGTGTGTGACTCTTTGCGACCCCATAGTCCAGGGAATTCTCTAGGCCAGAATACTGGAGTGGGTAGCTGTTCCCTTCTCTGGGGGATCTTCCCAACCAAGGGATGGAACCCAGATCTCCCACATTGCAGACAGATTCTTTACCAACTGAGCCACCAGGGAAACCCAAATTGTGATATAGTCATAAGTGCATGCTAAGTCACTTCAGTTGTGTCCAGCTCTTTGTGACCCTATGAACTGCCAGGCTCCTCTGTCCATGGGATTCTCCAGGCAAGAATAATAGAGTGGGTTGCCATGCCCTTCTCAAGGGGATCTTACTGACCCAAGGATCAAACCTGCATCTCTTGCATCTCCTACACTGGGAGACAGGTTTTTTTTTTTTTTTTTTTTTTTTTTTTTTACCACTAGCGCCACCTGGGAAGCCAATGGGATGCTCTGTAGCATGTAAGATAAATGTGAGATTTGTATCAATACACAAATCTCATAAACATAATGTTGGTGGGGGAAAGAAACTGACTTGTAGTACCATTTCTATAATGCTTCAAAGCACACACAACAATATCACATATTATCTGTAATATTAGTAAAAGTGTGAAAGTATGTATAGCTAGGGTACATGATAAATAGATACAGTATGAGCCAGAGGTGAATGGGATCGGAGAACTGAAGCTACCAAGGTGGTAGCTTGGGTTGTTTTAATTTTTGAGCTGGGTGGTAAATACACAGGAACTTGTTACATTGTTCTCTATTTCTTCTTCTAGATGCCCCAAATATTTTATTTAAACTAAATTAAAACACCTAGGGGGAAAAGCCGAGTTGAAGCATATTTTGATTAGCTTGGTGGTGTCTCAATCCGTTTGTGAGCCAACTGCTAGAGCCAGGGCAGTGGAAGAGATACTCGGCCCTGCCTGAGTCATGTTCTCACCCTCTTGCTAGAGTAGGTGGGTGGTGTGTGTGAGGTGGGGTGGGAAGGAGAGCAGAAAGGTCTATTACCAGAAAAAAACAGGTACCCAAAGTACCAGAGATTTTCTTTTCCTTTTCTGATTCAGTTATTTCTAATTTCATTGTTATTTCCATTCTTCTTTTTCTTTGAGATTTTTGAGGCAATTTCCTTTTTGACTTATTTCTTTTTATTCCCACATGAATGAATTGTAGATTCTCACCCTCCCACACCAAGGCTCCCTTTCAAGAACTATTTCTGGTTTTGTTGAGCTTTTGTGGGTTTGACTCCATCTCAACTTTTGGTAAAAATTTTACAAAGTGTACACAGCCTATTTGCACATAAATATGTTGGCCAGAGATTTAATTATGTGGTTATAGACTTTCCTTTCAGGACTCTAGATTCTCTCCGTGGCTTCATGACATGTAATTTTATGAAAGTCCAAAGACAATTTAATTTTGATCCTTTTTGTTGTTAGTCATTTTGTAGGAATGAGCTTTAAGAGAAAAGTGTTGGTTTCTTCTGAAAGCCACACTGAGTTTTGTTGATGTTGTTCAGTCGCTCAGTCATGTCCGACTCTTTGCAACCCCATGGTCGGCAGCACGCTGCAGCACAGTGAGTTTGGGGTCTCATTATTAGTCTCAGCTAGAAAAACCCTTTCAGTGATCACATTTAGATCTCTTTTCTACTTAAGCTGTTCTATCTTTGTTGCTTCTACTCCATGTTTCAGTTCCTTTTGCACTTGTTGGCTTCCTCTGCCTCTTTTCATTGTCATAATACGTGTTTTTATGGGATATAACACTGTATCTTCTCCATATTTCTATAATACTGGGTTGGCCAAAATGTTCATTCAGGTTTTTCCAATGCAGGATACACTACACACACACACACACACACACACACACACACACACACACACGAGTACCTTATCTCCATCATTTTAGTTTGAGCTTTTCTGGTGTTCTGGCCAAACCCTCTGTGTGGCTGTCTCCCACTACATCGAGAACACTCTGAGGCTTACTAACTCTTGCATTTAGTAGTGCAAGGCCTCGAACCTTACAGGAACTCAGTAAATATCTTTTGACTAAATAGATATGGACTAATTGTGTACCTTTCAGTTGTCCTCAGTCGATGTTCTGTGGGGTCACTCCTGCCCTGCGCAGATCTGGATTGCCGTGCTACGTCTGCGGGTGTCTCTACACGTGTGTGTGTATTATGTGTTGCTCTTTTATCTTGACCAGTTCTCCTCTCTTTCTGTCTAGGTCCTTTCCGTTCCTACCTCCCCACCCCCAGTTATCTCTGTTCTGTCTCCTACAGAGAATGAATTCTGGAAGTAATCTTTCCAATTGGAGTCCACAGGACACTTACCCCCTTTTCTTGTACTGCTTTAAAAAAAAAAAAAACAGAACCTGTGTTGTTTGTTGTTTATTCTGTTTACTTACTTTGTAAATGGGAAAAGTACAGCAGGGCCCGTGTCGGTCATCTGGCATTTGTGTTGCTGCGTGGCTCAGTGTCACCACTAACCTGGAGGGCAAGTTGATTTTCAGTGCCCCAGATGGGGGCATTCGTCTGGGCAGTGTCTGTCTGTTGGACCTAACATGGCATCTTCTCTTGCTCCGGCTTCTTGTGTTGCTGAAATATAATGCATGTTCTAGAAACTCTGAGGTAGAATTTATGGAAAAATTACTAGTACCACGTTATCCCAGGGAGGCACCATTTTCAGAACTCCCCCTTACACCCTTTATCTTTGGCCTTGATAGATACTAAGAATTATACTCAGAATGGGTGTGGGCCAGTGATGAATAAGCAAGAGCTCACTGTATTTGGCCTATCTAATTTGAAAATATGATGCTCTATCTTTCTTTATGAATCAACCTTACAATATAAAGGTTCCTCAAAAAATTAAAAATAGACTGACCATATGGTATAGCAATTCAACTTCTGGGTACTTATCTGAAGAAAATGGAAACACCAATTCATAAAGAACTGTGCATCTTTATTGCAACATTATTTACAATAGCCAAGATAATGGAAACAACCTCAGTGCCCATCTATGGATGAATGGATAAAGACATGCTCTGTGTGTGTGAGGTGTGTGTGTGTATAGAACAGTATTATTCAGCCATAAAAGAATGAAATCTTGCCATTTGTGACAACAAGGATGGAACTTTGAGGGTATTATGCTAAGTGAAGTAAATCAGAAAAAGACAAATACCATATGATCTCACTTATATGTGGAATCTAAAAAACTAAGAAACAGAAGCCAAGCTTATAGATACACAGAATGGATTGGTGGTTGCCAGAGGCAGAGGGTGGGGTGTGGATGAAATGGTGGAAGGGGGTCAAAAGGTACCAACTTTCAGTCATAAACTAAGGAAGTCATGCTGCTGCTGCTAAGTCGCTTCAGTCGTGTCCGACTCTGTGCGACCCCACAGACGGCAGCCCACCAGGCTCCCCCGTCCCTGGGATTCTCCAGGCAAGAACACTGGAGTGGGTTGCCATTTCCTTCTCCAGTGCATGAAAGTGAAAAGTGAAAGTGAAGTCGCTCAGTTGTGTCCGACTCTTAGTGACCCCATGGACTGCAGCCCACCAGGCTCCTCCGTCCATGGGATTTTCCAGGCAAGAGTACTGGAGTGGGGTGCCATTGCCTTCTCTGAAGTAAGTCATGGGGATGTATTAAAAAATAAAATAAGGTAACTTACTTGGTACTAACAATATGTATGTGGGCTTTCTCAGAGCCTTTGGCAACATTTGTCCTGATATCTTTGTGAGTGAGATAGAAAAAATATGAGTTAAATGTTATGACAAGGTGAATTCACAGTTAGTTTAAAAAAACACTTATTAAAAACTTAAATGACATGTAAACAAGCATGATAACTTCTGAATCATAGTGGATCAGTTACCAAGTCAGAACTAGATTAGGATTTAAATACTTCATGTTTGTTTAGCAGATACGTTGAATGCCAGCGTTATAATTCTTGATCACAAACAACAAATACTGAAGAAAATTTTTGGAAGGATTCAGGTAACTCAGAGATTTGACAGAAATCCTAGGGAAGCAGATTTGGGAAGTAGGAATCTAGGGGGTGTAGTATTTAGAACCGTAACCAAGGTTATGCTGGATCCGTAACTGGTTAGAGTATTGCTGTCAGTTGCTGTTATATATTTGTGTGTAATATTCTTCATTGATTAATTGCATTATTGTTAATAAGAAAAATATGAGGAAAAATGGAGTTAACCCAGAAGTCTTTCTATAGAGGTATTGGTAAAATAAAATTTAATAAGAAATTACCAAATACTCCTAGTAATTGTATGTCTGTATAATGGATGTTGTTGTTGTTGTTCAGTCGCTCAGTTGTGTCGGACTCTTTGTGACCCATGGACTGCAGCACGCCAGGCTTTCCTGTCCTTCACTATCTCCTGAGTTTGCTCAAATTCATGTCCTCTGAGTTGGTAATGCCATCCAACCATCTCATCCTCTGTTGTCCCCTTCTCCTCCTTCCCTCAATCTTGCCCAGCATCAGGGTCTTTTCCAGTGAGTTGGCTCTTCGCATCAGGTGGCCAAAGTATTGGAGCTTCAGTTTCAGCATCTGTCTTTCCAATGAATATTCAAGGCTGATTTCCTATAGGATTGACTGGTTTGATTTCCTTGCAGTCCAAGGGACTCTCAAGAGTTTTCTCCAACACTAGAGTTCAAAAGCATCATTCTTTGGTGCTCAGCCTTCTTTATGGTCCAGCTGTCACATCCATACATGACTACTGGAAAACCATAGCTTTGACTAGACAGACCTTTGTCAGCAACGTGGTAACTCTGCTTTTTAATATACTGTCTAGATTTGTCATAGCTTTTCTTCCAAGGAGCAAGCATCTTTTAATTTCATGGCTGCAGTCACCGTCTGCAGTGATTTTGGAGCCCAGGAAAATAATGTCTGTCACTGTTTCCATTGCTTCCCCATCTATTTGCCATGAGGTGATAGGCCCAGATGCCGTGATCTTAGTTTTTTGAATGTTGAGTTTTAAGCCAACATTTTCACTCTCCTCTTTCACCAAGAGGTTCTTTAGTTTCTCTTTGCTTTCTTCCATTAGGGAAAGCCTAAAAAAATACTATAGCCCGAAAAATACTGTTTTTAGTACTCTTATAATTTGGTTTTAAAAATATATTTTTAGATATAGAGAGAAAAGTTAAGGAGGAGTATGTATAAAAGCTGATAACAGTTGTTACCTCTGGATCACTGGTTAATGGCAGCTTTTGATTAATTACATCATATTTCTGTAATGTTTGACATATTTTTGCTAATTCATGTAGAGCAAATGAATATGTTTCTCTTAACTGGAGCCTTTAATTTAGATCTTTTTCCCTAGCACATTTTTAGTATAAACAAGGTGATAATAGCTATATTTGGCTTTTTCTGCTCTATGCAAATAAATGTTCTCAAAAAGAAGAACTGATTTTTCTTTTCCCCTCCTCCTCACCTCCCCACTCCCAGCCATCATGGTAATCCTCATTTCATCAGTGAGTATGGCCAGCTGAATATTTGAAGAGTAAAAAAAATAAAAATAAACAGATTCTAAATAATTTTACATTGTAATTTTGTTATTGCTATTGAGTGGAATGTTTTAAAATATTGCTTTACCAGAGCTTGTTTATCTTAGTCTGACTTTTGTTTTACATGTTCTATTTTATCATCATTAATATCACCATATTCCTCACTCTCTTTAGTCAAAATATCTAGTTTTAAGTATCAGCTTATTCTCTAAGAATACTCCTTTTCCTATTCTTGCATAAATCTTTAATTTCTCTTATAAGAAAAATATTAAACTCTGAGTAAAAACTTTTAGGTAAACCTTTAAAAATATCTTTCTTGAAATATTTTACACTAACTTAAATTTGGCATGAAACTTAAAAATTGTTTTAGATTGATCGATTTTAATGTTCCATATTACTGAATTTGTTGGAAATATGACATTTTGGTATAACAATTTAATCATATTAAGAATTAAAATCATAATTTTTGTTGTTTACTTGTTTTTAGCGTTCTATATTGCATGAAGAGATTTCTATAGATGAAAAAATGCCTCTGTTTAGTAAATCACACAAAAATCCAGCAGAAATCGTGAAAATTCTGAGAGACAACTTGGCCATTTTGGAAAAGCAAGACAAAAAGACAGATAAGGTATGAGCTAAAACAATAATGTTATTATTAAAATACATGAATAGACCACAAGCCAATGTAAAAGCTTAATGAAGAATCCTAAACATGGTCTGCAATGCACTCTCAGGGTCTTTGTGAATACATTTAAATTGGTTTCAGGTCTTATGTCATTGATAATTATTGAATATGTTGTCTTGAACTCTTCATTCATTTTCTAGAGCCTCAGACCAACCTTGGATCCTCTAGAGTTAAGGAGTAACAGAATATTACTCAGTCATAAAAAGGAAAGGACATCTTGCCATTTGCAACAACTTGGATAGACCTAGAGGTTCACTATGCTAAGTGAAATAAGTCAGAGAAAGACAAACACTGTGCAGTTTCACTTATATGTGGAATCTAAAAAAACAATATTAAGGAGAAACAGTTATTGTCAGAGGGGAGGTGGGGTTGGGGTTGGGGGAAGGAACTGGTGAGGGAGATTAAGAGGTACAGACTTCCAGTTGCGTGGGTAGGAGAGTGTCGAGAATATAGTCAATAACCAAGTAGTGTCTTTGTATGGCCACAGATCATAACTAGACTTACATATTTTAGAAATGTATAGAAATGTAGAATCACTATGTTGTGTAACAGAAACTGACATAGTGTTACAGGTCAATTATACTTCAAAAATATATGAACAAACAAACTCAGAAAAAGAGATCAGATTTGTGGTCACCAGAGGCAGGGGTGTTGGGCAGAAGGAATTAGATGTAGTCAATCTTCCGGTTGAAAGGTAAGAAAGTACTAGAAATATAAGGTGCAGCATGATAAATGTGATTAACACTGCTGTATGTTATATATGGAAGTTGTTAAGAGAATCCTGAGTTCTCATCACAAGGAAAAAAATTTTTTTCTCCTCTGTTTCTTTAATTTTGTATCTGTATGCAGTGATGGAAAAACTTATTGTGATAAATATTTCATGATATATGTAAGTCAAATCATTATGCTGTACACCTGAAACTTACAGGACTTTATGTCAATTATATTTCAATAAAACTAGAAGGAAAAAATTCAGAATGAAAAAAAAAAAACATCTAAAGGGTTTTACAGTTAAACATCTAACGGGTTATACTGTTAATACTTACACTGTGTATAATGTTATACATGAAGAGTAAAAAGTTTGTGTTTAAAGATCATCTGACAGTTTCTACTACGATGCTGCCTTTTTTCTCTTTTCGGCCACACCACAGCGTCATGTGGAATCTTAGTTCCCCAACCAGGGATTGAACCTTGCACTGGAAGCATGGAGTGATAACCACTGGACTGCCAGGAATACCCAGTGCAGCCTCCTTTTAATATTGTTTTAAAGTCCTACTGGGCAGCACTTCCTTATAGGAAGGTCTTTTTAGTATCTTAGATATTCCCTCAAAGGGACATTGAGTCCAACATACTCAGTTTGTCTCTAAAGTGACTGGGGCTTCCCTGGGGTCTCATCGGTAAAGAATCCACCTGCAATGCAAGAGACACAGGAGATGCAGTTTGACCTCTGGGTGGGGAAGATCCTCTGGAGGAGGAAATGGCAACCGACTCCAGCATTCTTGCCTGGAAGATCCCCATGGACAGAGGAGCCTGGCGGGCTGCAGTCTATGGGGTCGCAAAGAGTCGGACACGATTGATCACACCTGCACCCCCGCACCGACTGCATGCACGCTCTAAGACCCTTCGGTTCCCTCCCAGTGTAAACTCTAGAGATGTTCTTGCACATGTGCACCAGGATGCATTGTCAAGATTGTTCCTAGCATTGTTGTTCATAGTAACCCATCAGTGGAAACACCTCGATGTCCATCAACAGTGAAACTGAGAAGTTGCAGTCCAGCTATCAATAGAATACTATACAACAGTGAATTTAAAGAAGTGCTGCGACATAGAGCAGGAAGAATGAGCCTTACAAATACAGTGCTGAGTGAAAGAAACAAATCATAAGAGGGTACAGGTGCTATTCCAAGTCAGCAGAACTCAGCTATGTTGTTTTGGGAAACAAACATAGATTTTAAAATAACCTGTAAAGAAAGGTAAATAAGTGATTGTCATCAAAGACATAGAAGGATTTACTTCTAGACTGAAAAGAGGGCATTCAAGGTGGCTTCTGGGATGCTAAAAATGTTCTCTTTTTTGACCTCTGTTTTGGCCACACAAGTGTTTGCTTTATAATTATTCTAAACTCTATATATGTTTAAAGTAATCTTCTATAGGTATATATCACAATTTAAGAAAACTTCTTACCTTTAATAAATTAAGGATTTCTTCAGTCATATCATGAAATGTATCTGGAAATTAATTTTTTAATTAACAACTACTATGAGGTAGTTTTTTTAATTATTTTTGCCTTATTCTATTTCCTTCTTTAATTATAATGATTAGAGTACAATACTTGAAAGTACTAAAACTATACCTACTTTAAAATATTCAGCAAAGTGTTAACTAATTTGCCTGTTTGTTTTGCTTACCTGTTTTTTAAATTTTTTTGCTATAATTTCTTAGTATAATTAAGATACTACACAATCTACCATTTTAAAGTGTGCAATTCAGTGGTTATTAGTTTATTCAGAAGGTTGTGTACCCATCACCACCATCTAATTTCAGAATATGTTCAGCACCTCATTCTTCCCTCCCCAGGCCCTACTCACTGATATACTTTCTTCTCTGTAGGTTCTCCTATTCTTCTTCTAATTAATTAGTTTGGCTGCACTGAATCTTAGTTGCAGCACATGGAGTTTTTAGTTGTGGCAAGTGAACTCAGTTTCAGCATGTGGGAGGGCCCCCTGCATTGGAGGGTGGAGTACTAGCCACTGGACCACCAGGGAAGTCCCTCTCGTATTTTTCTTTATAATGTAGTGAGATTTTTTGCTTTTTTTTTTTAAGTTTCATAGATAACAAAGTGATCATGGTTATGTGTGAGGGATCAGTGGATTGACAAAGGTTATGGGTTTTGACAATATATGATTTTGTACCTATTCCATTTAAAAAATAAGAATCATAGGGATTTGTTGAAAATCATTAACAAAAGCTTTAAATAAGACTACTTGCTACTGATAAGTCTTCAACATGGATTGAATTTAATTTTCAAGAGTTAAATTTATAATTTATTACTAGCAGAGTTCACTATGAATATGATTTAAAGAAAGATCATTTCAATTATATTAACCAAGTAGAAATACTAAAGATCTCTCTTTTATAAATTAATTTCAGTAATATTTTCAAAAAAAACAAAAACAGTGCCTACTACATGGCTTTTGTTTGTTTGTAACTGTATTGAGTTCTTTAATCACAAATAAGCAGAAAATAGGTAACCAGTGGGAAGCTGCTGTATCGCACAGGGGGCTCAGCTGAGTGCTCTGTGATGCCCTGGAGGGCAGTGAGGGAATGGGGTTGGCGGGGTGTTGGCGGGTAGAAGGGAGGTTCAGGAGGGAGGGGATATATTGTACAGAAGAGCTCACGCAACACTGTAAAACAGTTATCATTCAGTCAATAAAAAATAATAATTATACAGAATTTTAAAAGTAAATAAGCAGGGCTCAAGAAGTGGTTTTTGTTTATTTGTAGCCTGAAATTTTTTTTTTTCACTCTTAACTATTAGCGTATATTTTGGTCCCTAGGCTTCAGAAGAAGTGTCAAAATCACTGCAAGCAATGAAAGAAATTCTGTGTGGGACGAGTGACAAGGAGCCCCCAGTGGAAGCTGTGGCCCAGCTCTCACAGGAGCTCTACAACACCGGGCTGCTGGTGACACTCATAGCCGACCTACAGCTGATAGACTTTGAGGTACACCATCTGCCAAAGGATGACAGTTGTGCTTTTCAATTTTTATACACATGACTACCAATATTTGACTGTCATTTTTTGTTACTGTTGTTGTTGTTCAGTTGCTAAGTTGTGTCCGACTCTTTATGACCCCATGGACTACAGCATCCCAGGCCTCCCTGGCCCTCACTTTCTGCTGGAGTTTGCCCAAGTTCACATCCACGGACTTGGCGATGCCATCCAACCATCCCATCCTGCTGCCCTCTTTTCCTTTTGCCTTCAGTCTTTCAGGGTCTTTTCCAATGAGTTGGCTGTTTGCATCACATGGCCAAATTATTACTATTTATATATTATTTAAAATCCCATTTTCTCCACTAAAACTTCTAAAATCACCTTAATCTTTTTTTTTAAAAAAAGCAAAAGGTATACCATAGTTAAGTTTTATGCAGCTAAGTAGTGAAGTTAATGGTCAATAATAATAAAAGATAACTTGAGTGCTTACTGAATGTTGTACAGTTTTTAAGCTCTCTTCTAGCTTAATTCTTTTCTTTTTAAGTTTTAAAAAATATTTATTTATTTGGCTTGCCAGGTTTAATTAGGGCATGTGGGATCTAGTTCCCTGACCAGGGATCAAACCCTGACCAGGTATTGAACCCAGACCCCCTGCATTGGGAACATGGAGTCTTAGCCACTGACCACGAGGGAAGTCTCTCATTTTATTCTTAAAGCAACCTGTATATGATCAGTACTATATTATTAGCCTTGATTTATAGATGAAGACTCTAAAGTTTAAAGATATTAATTTCCCCAAAGTCACTTGGTCACTAAGCGCCTAAGCTGAGATTCAAATGTAGTATCTCCCAGGCCTGTTTCTTTAATTAAAACATTTATACCAACGATTTAAGAATTTTTTTAATGCTACTAATATAGGATATTTCTCTCATTTTTTGAAAGCAGTTATACCTAATTACTGAAATAATATGTAAAACAATAATCTAGAAACATAAGGGGTGAATGTGTGTAAGCATTTTATTATCTATGGTATGTCTAACTTAGAACAGTGGTTTCTCAATGAAATGTGTGGTTGTAAGACACATTTCATGATGGAAATCTTGGTTTTGATTTGATTGTTGTTTTGCTACTACTATCAGGCTTTAGATACTGTCAGGTAAGCGCTTGGATCTCCATTAATTCTCAGAGATAGAAGAGAATGGAGATTTCTGAAGTAAATTGCTTTAGTTTTGTCACCGAGGAAGTAAAAGGAGACTCATTACAGTGATGGACCAAGATAAGGTCGGGGCTCTGGGGATGTGTGGAAATACTAGCTCACGGTTCTCTGGATGGCTTAGATGGAAGACAATTTTGGCCAACTAGAGCTGAGGAGCGGAGAAGGCAATGGCACCCCACTCCAGTACTCTTGCCTGGAAAATCCCATGGATGGAGCAGCCTGGTAGACTGCAGTCCATGGGGTCGCTAAGAGTCGGACACGACTGAGCGACTTCACTTTGACTTTTCACTTTCATGCATTGGAGAAATGGCAACCCACTCCAGTGTTCTTGCCTGGAGAATCCCAGGGACGTGGGAGCCGCCGTCTATGGGGTCGCACAGAGTCGGACACAACTGAAGCGACTTAGCAGCAGCAGCAGCAGCAGAGCTGAGGAGGAGGAATGCAGGGCAAGACTGCTCTGTGTGTTTGACTAGAAACAAGACTGTCTGAGGGCCCCCCAGGGCCCAGATTTCAATTCAGCCTCCCTTTTAGAAACCTCTGTCTTGTCTATGGCCATACCACTCTGAACGTGCCCAATCTTGTCTGATCTCCAAAGCTAAGCAGGGTTGGGCCTGGTTAATACTTGGATGGGAGAAACGTGTCTTTTTCTTCCTTCCCTGCCTTATCTGTTTCTCTAACTTTGACATTTTCTGCTCAATTATCTCCTTTCTTAGTTTTCCCTCTAGCTTGTCTTGTCTTTCTTCCTCCCCATCTTACTCCCTATTTCCCTTTTTAAAAATATTTTGTTTGGTTATTTATTTTGGCTGCACTGGGTCTTAGTTGCAGCATGTGGGATCTAGTTCCCTGACCAGGGATCAAACAAGGGCCCTGTGCATTGGGAGTGTGGAGTTTTAGCCACTAGACCGCCTAGGAAGCCCCTCCTCATTTCCTTTTTTAAACCAGACTTAATGGAATTAAAGTGTAGTTTTATCTTTGTGTTTATATACTTTCATGTTTCCTTAATTTAGTTTAAAATGAGGTATTATGGACATTTGTAGGAGCTGTGCATAGTGGGAAAACCCTTGACTTAGATTTAGAATTGTTTATGTATGGAGTCCCTGCTCTGCCATTTGGTAGTTAGCAACATAACCTCTTTGAGACTAAACTTTACCATCTATAAAATAGGAATAATATCAACTTACAGCATTGTTTTTAAATATTAAACTAAGTAAAATATATATACATATATGTGTTACGGAAGAACACTTAAATGTATATGCAAATATATAGATACCAAATAGTATATTCTCATCTTCTCTCCTTCTCAAACTTAAGTTAAATATAATCTGGTTTATTTTTGTTATAACCCTTGATGTCTGTTTCTTTGTTTATTATTTTAGTTTTAAACTTGGTTGGTGAGTGACCATAAATGGGAAACTCCCCTGCTCTTGGAAGATGGTGTTAGATTTCTGTAAATCTATTGTTTTGTGTGTTTCCCTGAAAGCAGCAGTGTATTAAGCTATTATCATCATTAATTTAGCTTGAGTTAGTGTATGAGATTAACCTAATCTGCAGTGGGATGCTGGAAGGACTATGACCAAGGTTGGTTATGTTTTGAAGACTGAGTCAAGGGTGAAATATTGTCGGGTCCGGTGACCTTGTGAAGCCTTGAGCAACCACAGAATAGACAGGCTCAAAGCGCTGGCCAAGAATTGAGGAGATGGGAGTACACCAAAGAAAAACTTGGTATGTTTCACATCTTTGTGTTGCATTGACTTAGGTAACAAAAGAGGAACAGTAAGAAAGTTTACTTCAAAATTATTTGGGAATTAAGTCATTAAGTTGCCTAAAAATGGACTTCTACATTATCAAGTAGAGTAAAATTTTACTCTCCAAAATCCTTGGGGAAAAATATTTATCTTTCTGAATATTTGAATTTTCCATGTAGCTGAAGATTAAGTTAACTCTTCAAATGGAGAGAGATAAGTAGATAAGTAGTATTTTTGTGGCTTACTTTACATTTTCTTTATAAAATGCATTGTAGACGTGCCTGTCCTCCAAAATGATGTACTAGATGTAATAATTTTCCCTGGTGACTCAATACTATCATTACAAAGGCTTGCTGTAGTGATAATTGCAGGCAGTTTTTTTTTTTTTTTTTCCCAGCGTTATTGAGGTGTAGTTAACCAGACAGCTCTTGACTTTGTTCATTCAGTTGTCACCTAGAACATAGTTATAAATGAATGTGATATTCAGTAGGTGAAGCCGTCCTCCTCAATCAAGCCCACAGAAAATAAATACTTATAAATGCTTCTTGGTTGAATGAATGAATGAAAAGCAGTTAAAGTTGAAAACAGTTTAGTTTTAAGCATTCCACCGATTACATACAGTATTTTCAGAAAGAATGCACCATTACGAGCATTATTAGACTACTTGCAGAAATGTACTGTCCATTTCTATGGACTAGAAGTGTTAAAGATCAGCCTGCAGGCAGCAACTTTTCTTCTCATGCTTAAAGTATCCACATTAAAAAGTGCGTTTTGCATGTTAAGTCACTTCAATCATGTCTTACTCTGTGCGACCCCATGGACTGTAGCCTCCTCTGTCCATGGGATTCTCCAGGCAAGAATACTGGGGTGGGTCGCCATGCCCTTCTCCAGGGAATCTTCCCACCCAGGGATCGAACCTGCATCTCTTCGACTGTAAAATCTTTGGTGTATTTTTATAACAGGAAAGGAAAATTATTTCTTTAGGGATGGGCTGCAGCTTTTGCCAGATAGCCTAAAAAGACGGAGCATTGCTTACAGAGAAAAACAGACCTTTTGTTTAGAAGACACCTACATGGGCTTTTTTATTCACTGTGAAAAGTGAGGTCTCCAGGCAGTGTTTGAAAGGAAAAGACTGAAAGAAAAGAGCTTAGATTCCTTTTGCAGAGTAAAATAACAGAAATTTGAGAAATGTCCTCTCATTGGCTAACTTTGATAGTAGAAGGAAATAGGAGATAGGAAAAGGGTATAGAGTAAGGGCAATTGAAGGCTCCAGAACCATGACAGAGGAAGGGGCTTAAGGAAAAAGATAAGCAGAAATGCTGAGGAATCTTTAATAATAGTGATATGTGGGGTTCAATTGGAAGTTGTTTCTGCAGTGCGCTGTAATTACCCTTAAACCCTTGATAAAGGAAGTATGTACTAATAATATGTTGAATGAAGGAGAAGAGGTGGTTTTCTACACTTGGGATAAACCATATATAAAACAGCTAGTTGAGGAAATAACTGGTTGTAGAAGGCAAGACAATGGACAAGGGTTGAGAGGAGCTAGGAGCAGGGGTTTGAAATCCAGAGCTGACCGCAGTGCTGGTGGCCCGAGGCGTTGGTTTAGATTGAGCTGCTGCTGCTGCTAAGTCGTTTCGGTTGTGTCCGACTCTGTGCGACCCCATGGACTGCAGCCCACCAGGCTCTTCTGTCCATGGGGTTTTCCAGGCAAGAGTACTGGAGTGGGGTGCCATAGCAGAGACTAACTCAGCAATCTGTGTGACAAACCCACTTCCTTCTTCAGAAACCAGGAGGAAAGTAGTGCAATGGGCTGAGCAAAGTACTGGAAGACCCTGCTGTGATGTGAGTAAGGGCTCATTAGAAGACAGACCTTTGGGTTACAGTTGTTTAAAAAGAAAACTCATTACTTTATAACCATAAATTTTTGTCTAATCCTTTAAGCCTTAAAGATGCTGACAGAAAAAAAAAAATTACTTCAGCATATTCTTATGAGTTCCAAAAAAAAAAAAAGAGTTATGGCTGAGATTGCAAGCTTTCTGCTTTATGGGCTCAGGATCAAACTCAGAGCTATGGTTTTTGAGGTTTAGCCAGTATTCAAGACACAGCCCTAGACTCTTTGACGTTTTGAAACACAGTGTGATAAGAGATCAAAGGATGAAAACGTATTGTATGTTAAGAGTCCATGCATTCATTTTAAAGGCAGGTGTGCCTTGCAGAAATAGGGTGGATACAGTCAACTGTTCGGGTTGAATTAGAAGGCAGCTCCAAAATGCAGAAAACTTCCTACTGTGATATTAATCACTAATGATTATTTCTTGCTACATTAAAAAACTAAAAGCAAAAAAAGCCCTCTAGAATCAGCTTCTCAATAAGCCAGTTTATGGTCCTAAGTTTTTGAAACTTTCTATCCCCTTAAGACCTTTTTCTGTTCCCCAACCCTAATTAAAAAGTGGTCCTTAATCTTTGATTTTATTACTGTAAAAATAGAGATCATAAAGCCTTTAGACACAAGCTTTGACTGTACTTCATGCATTTAATGATTTGAAATGCTTACTATGTGTGTAGGGCATTGATTTTATTTGGACTTGACTCTGGTTGTTTGTTTATTTTTGTACCCATCTTTAGACAGATGAAGTCAAAGAATGCACAGGTGGGAAAATATCATATTAAATGGACTGAGTATGTTTGTATATAAACAGCTTTTGAAATAATGTACATGCCATACAATTCACCCATTTAAAATATACAACTTAATGGTTGTTTCTTTAACAGGGAAAAAAGGATGTGACCCAGATATTTAACAACATCCTGAGAAGACAGATAGGCACTCGGATTCCTACCGTGGAGTACATTAGTGCTCATCCTCACATCCTGTTTATGCTCCTCAAAGGGTAGGTGGATGCTTTCCTTTAAAGTAGGTTTGAGTCTGGAAAAGTTGTTAAAAGTAGATAGCGTTAGCATCATTTCAGATATGATCAATTCCCTTTTGGATTCATATTTGCTATGCTTGAAGTCAGCCCTCCAAATCTATGTCTCTGTGATTGTTCAGGCTGCAACAAAATGCTTTCTAAGTAAAATTCCTTCCACCTACTGCCCCTCTTTCCTCCACTTTCCTGTCTTCTCTACCTGTTACATTATAGCTTACACTTCCCAATCCGCCCTCTTTCTGGCTGCCCACTTACCCTCTTTGCTTCACTAGTGGCTCAGATGGTAAAGAATCTTCCTACGAGAGACCCAGCTTCAGTCCCCAGGTTGGGAAGATCCCCTGGAGAAGGGAATGGCTACCCACTCCAGTATTCTTGTCTGGAGAATTCCATGGACAGAAAAACCTGGTGGGATACAGTCCACTGGGTTGCAAAGAGTTGAACACAATTGAGCAGCTAACACTTTTACATTCACACTTTACCCTCTTTACATAAAATTGAATCCCCTCATTACACAAATATACACAGACACGGATGCATACATACAATATCCTTCAATGGTTAGCTTCTATTCAGGTGACATGCTTTCATGTGGGGATAGAATAAATATCACTGTACATATATGGCACCACAGGGCAGCCAAAAACCTAAAGTCTAGTCAGGTAATAAAATCCCCGATTATGACTTTTTTATGTTTGCTCATTTACAAAGGTTTCTTGGGCATTGTGAGGCTACTGTAACTCCTAGGATCAGAAATATGGATGCAGCAAGGCTTGGGGATAGTAGCCTTTTGTCTTTTGTCTCCCCTTCTCTGTCTTTCTACTTTACCATTTTGAACTTCACATGCTATTCCATACCTAGTCCATCTCATCTGTTTTCAGTTCCCAAGTCCTTGTGCATTTTAAAATATTTAATTGTATCAAAATAATACATGCCACATAGTTTAAAAACCAGATATAGGGACTTCCTTGGTGATCTGGTGGCTAAGACTCCGCCTTCCCAATGCAGGGGGCCCAGATTCAATCCTTGGTCAGGGAGCTAGATCCCACATGCCGCAGCTAAGACCCGGTGCAGCCAAATAAATAACCAGACTCAACAAACAGCAGCTCTTTGCTTTTTCCTTCTCCATCCCTCAGTCCCATTTACCAAAGACAACCACTTTGATCTTTTTTATTTGTTCATCTGGTATTTACCTCTATATTATGAATTAGGAGCTTTTACTAAGTTTTGATTTGTCCATTTGAAAAATATATCTGTTAAATTTCTCATGGACTAGGTGACAATTTTGTTTTTCCACCACCATCACTACTCCATTTTCCTTCCCCTCACCCTCCCAATATCCTTTATCACAATTTTTTATTTCATTAAAAAGGCACATTTATATTATTATAGCTATGTAGTGTACTATTACTTTGTTTTTCCGTACAAAATATTGTTTTTACTGGAGAATTAAGTCTTTAAATTCTGGAAAGGGCAATATACTTGTATCATGTATTAGGGTAGTTTAAAAGTATAAGAAACCTTAAGCTTTATAAGAAATAGACCCCACAATGTAGTGGCCCCACTACAAGATAAATGTATTTTCACATAATCGAGAAGAACAGATGTTCTAGGTCAGCAGGGGTTCCTTCAAAGAGTGCTTCCTAAGATCACTTTGTTGATTGCCAGTTCAGCCCACAGGAAGGCAAATATACTTGGGAGAATCTATGAGCCAGGCCTGGAAATGGCTTGTATTACTCCCACTCACATTCCATTTGAGAGCACTTAGTCACTTGGCCTCTTAATTCTTAAGGGAACCTGAGAAATGTAGTTAGCGCCCAGGAAGAAGAGGAGAAAGGATTCTGCAGACAGCCTACAGTCTCTGCCCCTTAGTGTTTCTTTGAAAATGTATTCCCTTCCATATTCTCTGTCCTTACTTTCTAGACCTCCTGTTAGTCAAAGCAAAATCTCTGAGGTTGATTTCTTAATTCTTCTCTTTTCTGTTTGTCTTTTTGTCTCACTAGTCAGAAGATATTCTTAATTGTATCTTCCATTGAAGATAAACTCAACTGAACTTTCCTTTCAACTACCCTATTTTTAATTTATAAGAACTCTTTTTTGTTCTCTGATTATTCCTTTTTCTGGTCTCTTGCACTTATCTCTGTGACCTTGGGCAAGCCTCTGCAGCTTTCTACCAAGTCTCAGTTTCCTTATCTGTAAAGTAAGAGTAAAATTTATAATATTACCTTTGCACAAAATAATGTTACATTATATGCATTGTCAGAGAGATTTTCGTGTCCAGACAGGGTTCTGCTATTTACTTGCTAAGACTTTGGGCAAGTTACCTAACTTCCTTAAGTCTTGATTTCCTCACTGCAATCTGAAGACAATAATAATACCTACTTCAGTAGGTCATTATGAGTCTTTTAGTGAGGTAGTTTCTGCAGAGTTTAGCACTGAGCACATGGTACTCTACTTGGTAACTGCTAGTCTAAAAAATTATTATTACTATCCCTCTTAAGAGCTGCAGTTCACACTGAGTAAAATTTTGAACAAATATAATTAAGACCATACATAAGTGTCAGAATAATACTGTAAAGGGAAGTGTTCGTTTTCAGTTCAGGTAGATCTTCAAGATTTAATGGGATATGATCTGCATACCTGGTCATTGGTGGAAAAGGCTGAAATGATCAGTTTGTACCCCCATCTGGAGATTCTAAAATGTTAACCTAAAGCATTTGACATTATCCTATAGGAAACGGGAAGCCATTGGATTGTTTTGGGAGAAAAATATCAGATTTGTGTTTCAGCAAGTGAAGACAAATTAATAGTCATTTGAAGTTGGTTTATAGGACTTCCCTGGTGGTCAAGTACTTAAATTAATCTCTGGATTAAATTAAATCCAGAGATTAAATTAACTGCCAGTACAGGCAGGAATCTGTCTGCCAGTGCAGGGATCCCTCCGTGTTCGATCCCTGGCCCAGAAAGATTCCACATGCCATGGAGCGACTAAGTCCATGCGGCACAGCTGCTGAGCCCGCACGCCCTAGAGCCTGTGCTCCACAGCAGGAGAAGCCACGGCAACGTGAAGCCTGAGCGCTGCAGAGAGTAGCCCGTGCTTGGCGCAGCTAGAGAACACCCAGGCACAGCAATGAAGACCCAGTGCAGCCAAAAATAAATAAATTATTTTAAGTTCATCTCCTTTGAAAAAATAAAATGGAGTTAGCTTGTAAATAAGTGATCCCCTGACAATGCTGAAATATGTTGTCCTCCTAAGATATGTTGGAGAGCACATCAGCTGATGTGGAAGAGAAGTGGTGTGGATGGTTTAAAACGGTATCTTCCGCAGTGAGGTCATTATGTGAAAGGAGACGTGCAGCTCCACGAACTGCATTCTTGGAGTGGGAATTATTTGTTTGGAGGATCTCCTTTCTGTAGTTGCTGTCACTGAATAGCAGTCAGATGATGGCAACTGTCTCTATTATAATGATTCTTCCTTTATTTTGTAACCCAAAGTTTAAACTCATTCCTTCACGTCCTGCTTTATAGACACCACTTATTGAATGTTTGCTATGTGCCAGGTACTACATTCAGTGTCTTTACTTATGCTGTTTCATTTACTCCTTCTATCAATACTCTGAGGACTAGGTATTATCCTCACCATTTTACAGATGAGGAAATTTAAACTTAGAGTAAGGCTATTGCTCAAGGTTATATATACAACTGAGTGACAGTCAATTTTTCAGTCCAGGCCTGATTCTAAATTCCATTTTAACCATTAATATATCCTTAAAAAGATTTGAAGCCCTTCAGATAGGAAGGAAAAGGGAATTATAGAAGACCCTGAGGACAGAGTAGACAAAAAGGAAGCCTCAAATGGAATCACTGCACCTGAATCAACTTTCCCCATCACCATTTTCTAGGTTAGCTTGAAATGCCTGCAGTTTAGCTAGCCGTTTGGTATAAAGGTCAGCATTTTTACTGAATTACGTCTTGCAAAGTTGCTCGAAAACTTAGAACATAACTTTACTGGTGCACTCATATATCAAATAATGATGTTATTTAGGGATATGGTAGTAACATGCTATATTGGACCTAAGTTGAACCATAAAGAATGTAAGACAGAAAGAAGTTGATTCTTGTCTATCAAGGAGAATCATTTGGATATGGGATACAAAACTTGGTAAAAGGATTTGGAGCCCAAAGTTTATGAAAAGATTATTTAAAAGGACTTTCTCACTGTAGACAGACTTTTCTCCTGCCCCATGCAAATGACATTCCAGGATACTGAGAGAATTTGAGAATGAGGTTGCTAAACTGCTCTTGGTGATCCATAAGGAACCACTGCCAGTGGAAGATGTTTCAAGTCCAATATTAAAATAATAAATTTCTCCTAATAATCTTATTTTTAAAAATTTTATTGCAAAACTTTTTTCAACCATATACAAAAGACAGAAGAAAGAAATCCCATGTTCCAACCTTCATAACCATTGATATTTTGCTGTGTTTTTTTTCCTCTATCTTCCCAACACCCCTCCCTTATTTTTTTTTTTTTAGTATCATTATGAACTAGTGGACTTAGTATGTTTTCATACATCTTATATAATTGTACTTTTAATCAAGCATCAATTTTTAAGTATATATAAGATGTATAAAAAACACTAGGAAAAGTTTTATAAAGTATCTTTCAGCAAACACTTGGCCTCCTCAATATAATCAAGAAGTTTTGCTTCTAATCTAGAAACATTTGTTAACTTTAAAAATAACAAGCTAACACTGTCCACTGAAAAGGCCTAGAAGCAGTAACAACCCAATGTTAATGAGTATCCCTAGCATTCAGATTGTAGTTTCTAAGAACCATTTCTAACTAAAAGGAGCCAGAGTCCTTTGTTCAGTTCAGTTCAGTTCAGTCTCTCAGTCGTGTCCGACTCTTTGCGACCCCATGAATCGCAGCACGCCAGGCCTCCCTGTCCATCACCAACTCCCGGAGTTCACCCAAACCCATGTCCATTGAGTCGGTGATGCCATCCAATCATTTCATCCTCTGTCATCCCCTTCTCCTCCTGCCCCCAATCCCTCCCAGCATCAGAGTCTTTTCCAATGAGTCAGCTCTTCTCATGAGGTGGCCAAAGTACTGGAGTTTCAGCCTCAGTATCAGTCCTTCCAATGAACACCCAGGACTGGTCTCCTTTAGGATGGACTGGTTGGATCTCCTTGCAGTCCAAGGGACTCTCAAGAGTCTTCTCCAACACCACAGTTCAAAAGCATCAATTCTTCTGCACTCAGCTTTCTTCACAGTCCAACTCTCATATCCATACATGACCACAGGAAAAACCATAGCCTTGACTAGACAGACCTTTGTTGGCAAAGTAATATCTCTGCTTTTCAATATGCTGTCTAGGTTGGTCATAACTTTCCTTCCAAGGAGTAAGTGTCTTTTAATTTCCTGGCTGCAATCACCATCTGCAGTGATTTTGGAGCCCCCCAAAATAAAGTCTGACACTGTTTTCCACTTTTTCCCCATCAATTTCCCGGGAGAAATATCAATAACCTCAGATATGCAGATGACACCACCCTTATGGCAGAAAGTGAAGAGAAACTAAAAAGCCTCTTGATGAAAATGAAAGAGGAGTGTGAAAAAGTTGGCTTAAAGCTCAACATTCAGAAAACTAAGAGTCCTTTGTAGAAACGGCTAATGCCAGGTCTGTGTTAGGAAATGTACAGGATGGCCAGAGAGCAAGGAAATGTTCACAAACTAGTGGGAGCGATATCAAACGGACAGGGGTCATCTGGAAAAGGCCACTTTCGCTTTTGATGTTTTTCCTAGCGCTGGCTGCCCTTGTTTCTTCTATCAGGAGCAACAAAAGTCATTTTTCTCCTTACACAATATAATCTGCATTCTTAAACTGAGATATTCTTGCACAAGATCTTTGTTCAAATCATTTTATGTGTAATATTAATTTTGCTCACCACCAGATGAGATAAGTGTTCTTACACTTTGGCTTTTATTAAATTTGAAACAGATCTTCTGTGCTATTATTTGAATAAGCATGCATATAAAATAGTGTGCCTTCTCCACACTGACACAGTTAACTATACGGTCCAGACTTCCCGTGTGGTTTCCCAGATAGCTCAGTGGTAAAGAACCTGCCTGCCAATGCAGGAGATGCAGGAGACTTGAGTTCAATCCCTGGGTCAGGAAGATCCCCTGGAGTAGGAAATGGCAACCCATTCCAGTATTCTTGCCTGGAAAATTCCATGGAGAGAGGAGCCTGGTGGGCTACAGTCCATGGGGTTGCAAAGAATTGGATATGTCTGAGCTACTGAGCATGCGTGTGTGCATATGATCTAAACAGCAAATCAGAAGGAGGATATGGTTCAGTTCTATAAAATAATGGTTTACATTCATTGGAATAACTTCTATCAGCAACCTGCCACTAGTTAGTTGTTGTGGAGAACATAGTGATTTGTCATGGTCCTTGTCCTTGAGACCCTTATCCACAAGTAGAATAAAATAGATGAGGTAAATATTGATTCTTTAACCAAACCTAAGGATATTAATGTTCTTGGGATTTGAAACTTAAGGTACTTAACTTATGGAGCACTTCTTTATAGAGCAATCAATAAACTATCAAAAGTCAGTATCCTGGAGGATAGTCAGGTTGAAACATGTGAATTACAAGTTCCTTAAAGGGTACTGAGGAGAATTGGAAATTTCTTTATATATCCCAGTATATTCCTAACTGTAAGAAGTTGTCAGCTCAGAGGAATGACCGTTCCACTCTTGGGCGCAAACCACTAGGATGGAATGACCACTGTTCTGACCCAGAGTAGCATTTTGAAAAATACTCTCTTGGTTCTCAAGAATAAATAGTCTCTGCATCACAGATGGTTCCGATAAACTTCACCTAATGAAACAGGGGGAAAAAAAGGAACTAATTATACACGAAAGTTGCGAGTAGAAACTTTTTTTCTATAGTTTCCATTTGATTAGTTAAGAAATGAGAATGGCTAGAGGTCATACAGTTTTTTCTGTAAGCCAAAGTTTGTGTCTCATTAGAGACCTAGTATTAAGAAGTTGAATCAGAGTTTGAAGTTTACTAAGTTCTTTATACACCTTTGAGAAAGACATTATGCTAAGCACTCTCTGGAGACTAGGGTAAGGACAGAGGCGGGTACCAGTAAGACACAGATACCCCATGGAGATTTGCACAGAGGAGGAGAGAAAGTAACACAATGAGTAAAGCGTATCCTTAGCAATTGAGCTGTTTGTGATGAGGTAAAGGAAACAAACGTATAACCATTTATTGCAATGGGCCATACTAAAGAATGAGAAACGTGTTAAAGTGGAATTACAGACAAGCTATTTAGGAGTCTGAAGGCGGGGAGGGTGACTCTGAATGGTAGGTGATTGGAAACACTTCGAGGAGGAGGTGGCATTTGAACTAAGTTTTGAAAAATGAGAGAGAATCTTAGAGGTGAAAACTTATGGAGCAGGGCATTCTAGGTTGAGAGAAGGCCATACCCCACAGAATTAAGGGAGGTGATGGGAGATGAAATTGAAAGGTTAAGTTTAAAGCAAAATTATGAACGTCCATAAATATCTTACTAATAAGTCATTTTAGGATTTTAATTTTGTGCCCCTTACGTTTTTTTCTTTAGGTCAACAGTCTTTTTTTTTTTTTTAATCACTTCTTCAGTGCTCTATTACTAAATGACTGTTCTTCTCCTTCACATTTCAGAAAATGTACCCCTCTTTATGAAGGGGTACATCTTTAATAAAACCCACCTTATAACTCTTCCATGCATGCCAATAGGCTGATTTTCAAATTCTTCTGATAAGAGAAATTGCTAATACTATAATTTGGCATTTTTTAATATTCTACAAAGAATTGTACCTATCTGAATATATTAGCATTTAATGTTAACATGAGTTTTTCAGGGAATATTCAGATGATATTTGGGAATATTATTCCACATAAAAATGGGACAAAATGAATAAACACCGCCCTGGTTTAATGACTTCTCTCAGAGACCTTTCTTTGCTGTTTTCCCTACTATAATTATAAATTTGAAGTTGCCAAGTAGCCTGTTGCCTAAATTGTGGGAAAGAGGTTTTATTCTCAAATCTGAAGTTCATGTAAATATTCTTTTGTTATTCTTGAATCCTCAATTTCCCTCAGCCCAAATTTATTCCTCAACCTACCCCAATATCTACAAGCTCTGTTGACTCTTCCTCTGAACAATATCCATGACCTACCCACAGTCCTCTATTCTACTACCAGTGCCCAACCCAAGCCCCCATCGTCTCTAGCTGGGCTGCTGTTCCTCCTCAGTAGCTAGTCTCCCTGATTGTCCTTTAGCTCTGCAGCCCATTCTTTCCTGTTTTACAGAATTCTCCACAGGGAGCCAGAATGATCATTTTTAAAGTATCTGATCAGCTGTGTTAATTGCGTACGTTAAACTCTGCAAAGGCTTCCTCCCACATTGACCTTGGCTTACAAAGCTGCTGGTTCTTTCCTTGGACCCTTGCACTTTCAGTTCCTTTTCCTGGAATGCTCTTCTCCTTCCAGGACCACTTAGTCTAAAGTAAAACAAATTAAGGGGTCACACTGTCTAGCGTACCTATTTTATTTTCTTCAGTTTCATAGCCCTGAAGTATATGAAATTATCTGGTCATTGTTTATAGTCTGCTTCCTCTCCCACCAGACGCATTTTCACTAAATTGTGAATGCTAGGAAGGCAGTGACCTTGTCTGCTGACTGTTGTATCCCCAACAAAAGATACTGTTGTATCTTTTCTAATCGATTCCAAGATTTCTTTAAGTATGTCGAACTGTGAACATTTGATATCGCTTCAGATGCCTTTGCTACTTTTAAGGTATCCCCAGCATCTGAAATAGTGCCAGGCACAGTGTAGATATATAGTGGGTATTCAGTGAGTGGTTTTTGAATGGACTGTGACAGATGGTACCTATGCTTCCATTAACAGCAGTATTGAAATGGTTCTTTTAATACATAGTTCTCTCTCTCTCTTGTTTGTGCTTTAGCTATGAAGTCCCACAGATCGCCTTACGTTGTGGTATTATGCTGAGAGAATGTATTCGACATGAACCACTTGCCAAAATCATCCTCTTTTCTAATCAATTCCAAGATTTCTTTAAGTATGTCGAACTGTCAACATTTGATATCGCTTCAGATGCCTTTGCTACTTTTAAGGTAATTCCTTGTCCACCTCCCCGCCAACCCCTGCCAGAATCAGCAGGGTTATTTAGTTTCAGTACCTAAGTCACTTGGCTCTAAGAGGCAGTTTAATTTTAAAAACCAGAAAATTGTGTTTCTTAGACCTGAGCATAGCCAACCGTGTATGATATGGATCGTAAGAGAATTCAGTAAACAGAATACAATCTACTAGACCCGTCTGTCACATGGTGGAAAGAGCAACTCAACATGCTTGTCATGGGGCTTCCCTGGTGGTCTAGTGAGTAACAACCCACCTTGCAATGCTGGGGACTCTGGTTCAACCCCTGTTTGGGGAAGATCCCACATGACATGAGGCACCTGGGCACATAAAAAGTCTCACCTGGCCAAACAACAGTTGTGCAGTGGCTACAGATGAAGCCCTCAAGAGTCTATCCTAGAACACGTGGTAAGAGGGGCCTTGGTGCGACAAATATGAAGAAGGACATTTAACACAAAGGACCGTTCCATTTCTTTCTAGCAAATATTTGTGCTGAAATAATTAAGAAGGTGTTCTCTATTAGTAAATCCTGTAGTGCCTTTTTTTTTTTCCCCTTTTCTATCTGATGACCTTTCACCATCATGGAAACAAGTTAGTTCCTTTTTTGAAAAACCATCGATAAGACTTCACAAATAGCTGTACACCTACAGCAGCTCTAATGAAGGGGAGAAAAGCAAATTCAATTCAGCATTTATTTCTGAAAATTTCCCAAAAGATTTTTCAACATTTAATAGAATAAACAAATGTGATAATAATATCTTGACATCATATGATCAACCCAATTTAACTTTCAGCACAATATTGAAACACAAAGATAAATTACGACAGTTTGTACTTGAGCGTATTTTTTGTTGAACTTAAGTCCCTGATAATCTAAATAACCTTAAAAAAAAAAAAACTCCTAGTATGCTACTGATATTGAAAATGCTAATTTTCTACATTTTACCAAAATGCTGTGTTCAATATAATGTAATGAACACAAGTCCCTTTTTAAAAATCAATTAATTAATTTATTTTTGGCTGCACTGTGTCTTCATTGCTGTGTGTGCAGGCTTTCTGTAGTTGCAGCTAGCGGGGACTATTCTTCCTTGCAGCGTGAGGGCTTCTCATTGGAGTGGCTTCTCTTGTTGAGGAGCACAGTTTCTAGAGCAGGGGCTCAGTAGTTGTGGCACATGGGCTTAGTTACTCTGAGGCATGTGGGATCTTCCTGGACCAGGGGTCGAACCCGTGTCCCCTGCATTGGCAGGCAGATTCTTATCCACTAGGCCACTAGGGAAGTCCCACTTTTTTTTTTTTAGTAACTGCTTTCAAAGGGATTTGTTTACTTGATTGGTTGGCTGGTTTGGGCTTTTGTTTTTAACTTCTTAGGCTTAGCCTCTTTTTTTGACCTGTAGGATGACTGTTCTTCAGTTTAATTATTGACATTTTACCATTACTGGATTATATTTCCTCATGGCCTTGTCTGCAAATTTTCCATTCCCCAGAAAGATTCCTTACAAACACAGTCTCTTCCATGCTCCCCCTCTAAGAATTGACATGGTAAAAAGTAGTTTGAATTCCATCTCTGTCTGCACCTGATTTGCTGTACATCTTTGAGCAAGTTAGTTAACCAACCTTTGGGCCTCATTTTCTTCATCTGTGAGATGAGGAACATAATTGCCTTTTTGCAGAGTGGTGCAGATTAGAAATAACCTATGTAAAGTGCAAAGCACACTCCCCAGCACACAGTAAATGCAGCTGCTGCGAGCTGCTGTGATCTTGGGTCCCTGCCATGGAACGTGTGTCTCTGTCATTTCACCCCAAGTTCTTCCAGGCTGTGCAGAATTCACTAAAATACCAACATCGATAATTTTTAGCATAAGACTTAGACCGTGCAGAAGCTAGTCCTGCCAAACAGAATTCTTAGGAGGTGGGATGAAAGAATACACTATTCTGAATACTTTTTAAAATTTTTTTTAATTTTTTAAAATTTGAATTTTAGTTTTCTTGGCAATTTCCTGGCTTTTTCCTTTTTTGGGGGGATCCTAGCTATTTTTTTCCCCACTCAGTTCTTTGATCTTTAATAATGCAACAACTGTATTTGTCTATTGTGTATATATACATGTGTGTGTGTATATATATACACACAGACACACATATATAAGATATTATAGAAAAATCCAAGTGGACGTTGTGGCCCACCCTATATATATATATGGGGGCTTCCCAGGTGGTGCTAGTGGTAAAGTACCCACCTGCCAATGCAGGAGGTGTAAGAGACACAGGTCTGATCCCTGGGTTGGGAAGATCCCCTGGAGGAGGGCACGGCAACCCACTCCAGTATTCTTGCCTGGAGAATCCCATGGACAGAGGAGCCAGGCAGCCTGCATACAGTCCATGGGGTCACACGGAGTTGGCCACAACCAGTGACTTAGTGCGCATATGTATATATGGGGCTTCCTTGGTGGCTCAGACGGTAAAGAATCTGCCTGCTACGCAGGAGACCCGGGTTCAATCCCTAGGGTGGGAAGATGCCCTGGATATGGTACAGTCCCTCCAGTTTTGTGCATGCATTATTATGTGTATAAATTTGAGGGTATATCTATGTATATATAATGTGTACACACTCACTTATTGTCTCCATCCACACATATATGTGCTGGAGGAATTTTTCCCTACCCTATTATATATTCTATTGTTGGAGTTTAAAGTTATTTTTTCCCTTAGATTTGAAGGAGCCGCTGCTCACAGAACCCCTCCTTATTTAATCTCTTTCTTTGGTGTAACACTAATGGAGGGTGAATGGAAAACCTTCACAGGCAGCACTTATCTGCCTGGTACTCTTTCCAGTGTCACCGTCGTTGCAGGTGTAGGGCCCGAGGCCACGGCAGATTGTGAGCCTCGTACTCAAGGCTGCTGGCATCGTAGGTGCAGATGGCATCGTAGGTGCAGAGCTCCATGGGTGCAGCCATCCAGAGTGCCTGCTGCAGCCCATGCAGAGACCTTTCTAACCTGAGGCAGCTCAGAAAGCCACTAGTAATGCTCAGGTGATTGGAGATGTGAAAACTGGGCATTCCAAATATTCACTTAGAAAAAGACTAAGGACTCCAAAAGTATGCTGTGGAACTAGGGGGTCCCTGATGTAGCAACTAGTTTGAATTTTGACTGGGATGAATTCCTTAGAGGGTTTTCCCATTTTAAAATCCCAGTTCCAGAACTGTACTGTTACATTCTCCTGGGGAAACGAGTACATGTCTCCATTGATAGGTCCAGTGGTCAAACAAGTTGTGATGATAAGTAATAGGAAATGAAGTTAATAGACAGTTTCATTATTTTGGGGCTTGAAATTATAGTGCAAGCTGATGAGGACCTACCGTATATCACAGGGAACTCTACTCAGTACTCTAGTGACCTATGTGGGAAGAGAATCAGAGAGTGGATATATGTGTACATATATAACTGATTCACTCTGCTGTACAGCAGAACCTGACACAGCATTGTAAATCAATTATATGCCAATAAAAATTTTAAAAAAGAAAAAAGAAAACTGTAGTGCAAAGTACTTTAAATATTTAACCTTTTATTGAAATAAAAATAAGTGAGTTTCACAACCCAGGACTCAGTGGCAACCTGGAGGGGTGGGATGGGATGGGAAAATGGAAGGGAGGTTCAGGAGAGAGGGGACATATGTATACTTGTGACTGATTCATGTTGATGTATGGCAGAAACCAGCACAATATTGTAAAGCCATTATCCTCCAATTTAAAAAATTGTTTTAAAAAGAAGTGAGTTTTACCGTTGTGGCTGCCTTCCTTTTCTCTGTGAGGTTATGTTGTGTATCTTGTATATACTGTTAATTAAATTAGAAGTTTTAATTAAATATGTATTAAAGCATAAGAATTTATTTTGGAAAACTTGAAAATTCATGTTGTTTTTAATTAAATTCTGCATAGTACCTAGGCAAGGCATTTAACCTTTAAGTACATTAAGAGGATTATCTGGGGCTTGTTTTCTTTTGACATCAAGGTGACTTAAGGTTATAATTTAGGTGTGAATTTCCAATCAAATGTTCCTTTATGTTTTTGTTCAGTTTCCTGGGAGTTACGTCTATAATTAGATCAGGCTGCTTGTCCTCAACTTTGAAAGGGTGCGTTGTGCTGCTTAGTAACTGCACAACACTTCACAGCCCACTAACCCAACAGCAGGACTAGGACAGTGCTGAGATAAATGTCACTCTTGTGGGACTTCCCTGGCGGTCCAGTGGCTGAGACTCCATGCTTCCGATGCAGGGGCCCAGATTCCATCCCTGGTCAGGGAAATAGATCCCACATGCCATAACTAAGGGTTTGAATGCTGCAACTAGAGATCCCACGTGCCACAACTAAGACCCAGTACAGCCAAATAAATATGTAAAATAAATATAGTTTTTTAAATGTCGTTCTTGTGCTTCTGAGAATCCTAGGCACCTCCATTTCAAAAGTGATTAAGAAGAAAACTAAAGGTCAATCATTGAAAAATCTGTTACCTTGTGAGATACGGTTTTAGTCCATTCAGAGTTTTTTGCTTTTAATAGTTATTAATGACATTTTAAAAGATCATCATAAGCTTTATTTGAATATTGATTGTATCATATTTACAATGTATAATTATGGGCTTGAAGAAATATAATGTAAGCTTGTCTCTTTGGTGGCGTTTGTTTCGCTAGTTAAATTATTTCTGTAATCTAACAATGATACGAATTTAAAGCACTCTGTTGTTGTTTTTTACCATGAAACAAATTGTATTTCACACCTTAAACTAAGAAATGGAAATAATTCTGGGATGTAAATGAAACTATTCTGAAATTGTTGTGCTTCAAATTAATTGACTTAGAAAATCTTAGAAGAAAAGAATAGATTTGTAAAATTTATTACCTATAATAATTTTGTTTCATTGACTGCTCTTTTTCTAGGATTTACTAACCAGACATAAAGTGTTGGTAGCAGACTTCTTAGAACAAAATTATGACACTGTAAGTAGAAGTCATTTTTAAGTCTCTATCTCATTCTTCCTTTCTCTCTCTCCTTCTTAGATCTCTTAGCACTTACTTCTATTTATGAGAGAAGTTGAAACCAACCATCCACCCACTTGGTTTATTACCTAGAAGTCAGATCATTAAGAAACTATGAAAAATAAAGGATAGCAGGAGATCAGGGCGTCCTTGTTTTTCTTATCTCTTCCTGTTGTGCTCTGGAGCTCCAGGAAACAACCAGCACCAGCTCACTTTGACCTTGACTTAAGAGCATCCACGTTGCCCTTAAGAGGCAGTGTATATGCACGTGCTAAGTCCCTTCAGTCGTGTCCGACTCTGTGCGACCCCATGGACTGTAGCCCACCAGGCTCCTCTCTCCATGGGATTCTCCAGGCAGGAATACTGGAGTGGGTTGCCATGCCCTTCTCCAGGGGATCTTCCCACTCAGGGATCGAACCCATGTCTCGTACATCTCCTGCATTGGCAGGCGGGTTCTTTACCACTCATGCCACCAGGGAAGACCCAGAATACTGGAGTGGGTTGCCATTCACTTCCCCAGGGGAATCTTCCTGACCCAGGGATCAAACCCAGGTCTCCTGCATTGCACCAGATGCTTTACCATCTAAGCCATATAGGGTACCCCACTGTTAATAAAATGAATCCTTTTACATGGTTGATAACTAGTTTCCCTGACTAGTAGAAATACCAAAATATACATCTGTCTTCCAGCTTCCTTCTCTAAGGGTGAATCCATCTCATCCTTTTGATAATCAGCCATCATTGTTACTGAACCAAACTTACCCGGCATTCAACAAAGCCAGTCTGCTGACACCGAGTTGTGGTGAAGGAAAGTCCAGCATTTACTGCAAGGCAATAAATGCTCAAAAGACTCAAATCCTGAATAGTTTTCCAAGAAAGGGTGAGGGTTGTGAGTGGACCGTCTTCTGACTGGTTGGTAGTAAGGTGACAAGGTGGTATATCAGGGGTTAACCTCATCAACCCCTTTGTTTCAACCAGTATGAGGTCTCCGTACTTGTGGTCAGTATACAGTTAACTTCTTCCACCTGGTGGGGATTTCAGTCTCTCTTAAACAACTCAAGGATATGACTCAGGATATTATCTATAGATTTTATGGAGGAACTAAAGATCCCTGACTTTATTTTTGGCTAAACTATTACTGTTTTGTCTTGCTTGACTGTTGTCCTTTGTTTCTGCATTTTCTCACTTCTCTGATTAAATTTGCTCTTTGGAACCTGGGTCTTGGAGGGTAAACCTTTCCTAGAAACAAGATGTACTTGGGAGGGTACATCCCTGGGATTGCCCTCAGGGTCCTGCTTGGTTTCATTATGTGACTCTTCTAGGAAGCTTTCCCTAACATACACCCTAACCCCCTCACCCCCAAACACACACACACACTCTCTCTCCCTCCCATTCTTCTTCTTTCTCACACGTTTTCCACATTGTATAATATTATTATGGTGTGTCTTTATATCTTTTTGTCTGGTTCATAAGCTCCCTGGGAGGCAGGAACCTTATCTGTCAAACACAGGGGTTCAGAATGCAGTACAGATTTATGTCTAGTTGCTTTGCTTCAGAATCCTGCTGAATCTTTTACTAATTATGATTCTGAACAAGTTACTGTGCCTACTAAAAAATGAGGATATTAATAATAGCTACTTCACAGGGTTGTTGTAGGAATTTGACAAGATTTA
The DNA here is from genome assembly GCF_027580195.1 of Bos mutus. Taxonomy (NCBI): domain Eukaryota; kingdom Metazoa; phylum Chordata; class Mammalia; order Artiodactyla; family Bovidae; genus Bos; species Bos mutus. Next base: position 18,899,838 of record NC_091628.1, on the reverse strand, counting down.
AGGTTTTGGGGATAGCACCATGGATTAATTTTTATCATGATTACTTACATATCTAATACCTAACTCAGTACCATATATTTGGTGGTGTTAAATGAACATTAAATAAACAGACCCAACCAAGAGCTGCTATGCTTTTGCTAAGTGTATCAGCAATAGAAACAGCATTCAGTTCAGTTCAGTTCAGTCTCTCAGTCGTGTCCGACTCTTTGCGACCCCATGAATCTCAGCACTCCAGGCCTCCCTGTCCATCCCCAACTGCTGGAGTCTACCCAAACCCATGTCCATCGAGTCAGTGATGTCATCCAGCCATCTCATCCTCTGTCGTCCCCTTCTCCTCCTGCCCTCAATCTTTCCCAGCATCGGGGTCTTTTCCACTGAGTCAGCTCTTCGCATCAGGTGGCCAAAGTATTGGAGTTTCAGCTTCAACATCAGTCCTTCCAGTGAACACCCCAGACTGATCTCCTTTGGGATGGGACTGGTTGGATCTCCTTGCAGTTCAAGGGACTCTCAAGAGTCTTCTCCAACACCACAGTTCAAAAGCATCATTTCTTCGGTGCTCAGCTCTCTTTATAGTCCAACTCTCACATCCATACATGACCACTGGAAAAACCATAGCCTTGACTAGATGGACCTTGTTGGCAAAGTAACGTCTCTGCTTTTGAATATGCTGCCTAGGTTGGTCATAACTTTCCTTCCAAGGAGTAAGCATCTTTTAATTTCATGGCTGTAGTCACCATCTGCTGTGATTGTGGAGCCGAGAAAAATAAAGTCAGCCACTGTTTCCACTGTTGCCCCATCTATTTGCCATGAATTAAAGTAAAACATAACACAGGCTTAGAGACAAAACTTTACATGATTTGTTGCAGTGTTAGTTTAGCTGCTCTAGACCAGTACTGTCCAGTTGAAACATAATGCAAGCCACTGTGTAATTTAAAATTTTGTAGTTAGCCACACAAAAAGATAAAAGGAAACAGATAACTCTAGGAAGTTATGGAATACCCTACCCATATCCTGTGTTTTCACATATCCAAATCATAGAAATTAAACTATGGCTTTCTTCTTCATAAATTGTTTGCTGCTCTTCCTTTGAGATTAAGAATTATCAATGTAATCATGAAATCAAAAGTGATTTTCATACCCTAAAATTATCAAGAGAAAATCCATGGAATCAATTAGAGATCTTTGATCAAAGTATAAAATATGAAGGGAGAAAAAGATTACTGCCAGATGTATCCAAAAGCTTCAAGACCAGAAGAGACTCATATGTTTTTGAATTTAGGGAACAAACTATTATAGTTTGTTAAGTATTAGGGAACAAACTATTATAGTTTGTTCAGAATTTAGGGAACAAGCTATTATAGTTTGTTCAGTAACTGTAGATGCTGGATGGAGTGTTAAAGACTCATTGTTGTTCAGTCACTAAGTAATGTCCAACTCTTTGTGACCCCATAGAGTGCAGCACACCAGGCTTCCCTGTCCTTCACTATGGAGATAGTGCATAGTTTTCTCAAATTCATTAGATGTAATATTTATAATAAATGAAAATAAGAGGACAAAGATAGCTTATGACAAAACCTGTGTATCAACTACTCATTTTTTCTATAGAATGAGTGGAATAATGTGCTGTGCAATTTGCACTCAAGGATAACAAGCAACAATTTGAGAGACCGTAAGCTCATTCTCTTTGACCCTTGTTTACCTATTGTCTTCATAGTCACCTCTTGTGTAATTTAGTAGTCTCACAGATACTGAGCCTATTGCACCGACCTGAGCATTGGCTTCAAGAACTCATGCTCCTTAAACATTTCCTACTTGTTGAGTTTCTTATTTCTTTAGTAGTAAACCTGAAGCTGGAGAACATGATATATGACCTAAAATAATGAAACTGGTAGCCTACTACTGCTAAGTCGCTTCAGTCGTGTCCGACTCTGTACGACCCCATAGACGGCAGCCCACTAGGCTCCTCTGTCCCTGGGATTCTCCAGGCAAGAACACTGGAGTGGGTTGCCATTTCCTTCTCCAATGCATGAAAGTGAAAAGTGAAAGTGAAGTCACTCAGTCGCATCCAACTCCTAGCGACCCCATGGATCGCAGCCTACCAGGCTCCTCCGTCCATGGGATTTTCCAGACAAGAGTACTAGAGTGGGGCCAAGGGAGTCGATAATACCTTATATGCATGTATTTACATTTTATGGTTACAAGTAACATTTACCACGATGTTTGTCTGATACATTTAGTGACCCACAAAGTCCTTGTGTTCCATGACAATCAGAATAAATAATAAATCCTTCAAGTAAAAGAAAAAAAAATTACTGTGACTTTAACGTGAGCTCCATGATTTTGTTTTCCCAGTTTCTGAATTCCTCTTGGGCATTCTCATCAGTGTGCACAGCTTGTCCTCATCACTCATACCTGGCATTTGGTCTTCCAAGGACCCTTTGCTACCCTCCCCAGCCCCTAAACTCTCTTGCCTTCAGTTCTCTGCCAGGCTTGCCCTCCCACCCAAGTGGCCTCTGAGTGTGCCTGTGTGTGACCAGAGGCTGACACTGGACTTTCCCAGTTGCCGGAACTCTGTGTTCAACCGAAGGGCCTAGATTGTGTTTGATGACCAATCACACTAGGAAATGGGCCCCCGTCACCAGCGTCCCCCAGCTTCTGGGGAGAGTGGAAGTGCTCCCGAGAGGCCAGTTGGGATTCACACGGCCATCATGTGGCAGAGTGGCCCTGTTCCTCTACCTGTTCATGCTGTGAGTTTGCCAGTTTGATTCTTTATGAGTTGCTAAGTGTCTTCAATCTTTTCTCAAATTATCCAAAGACTAATAGCTACCAGCAAGACTGCATAAATGCATTTCTTTAAAATGGCATAAAATGAGTTATCCTACAGCTCATTAGATGAGTTAATAGATGCTTTCTTCAGGACTTCCCTGGAGTTCTAGAGTTAAGAATCTGCCTGCCCACGTAGGCAGTATGGGTTCCGTCCCTGGTCTGGGAAGATCCCACATCTGAGGGGCAATCAAGCCCCTGCAGCAACACTACTGAGCCCATGCACTTCAACTAGAGAAAGCCCATGCACAGCAACGGAGACCCCAAACAGCCAAAAATAAAATAGATGTTTTAGTCAAAGTGATTTATTGGGAGGACTCAATTACTCCATTTTCCTACTCAATTTCTAATTTGCAGAACTAAAATAAAACAGAGGGAAGCATGTCTCTGGTGTCACCCGCCTCCTCGTCCCCCAGTGTCTCTATGAGTAAGTGAGGATGGAGAAACGGGGAAGCCTCCCCATGGACAAAGGCAATCCGCCCAGAGATACACAGCACAACCGCTGGGCTGGGCTGAAGGACTGGGGATTCACTTCCGAAGCAAACAGACTTAATGCAGAGAAATCACTGCTGGGTTTACATTCTTAATATTTCTTTTTTTTTTTTGTTAGATTTTTGAAGACTATGAGAAACTGCTTCAGTCGGAGAATTATGTGACTAAGAGACAATCTTTGAAGGTAATGTCAAATTTCTTTAGGTTAGAGTCTCCAGAAGTGGACATTCTTGTTCCTAAACGACTGGTTCAGTAGTGGACAAGTAGAACTTCCCCGGTGGTCCAGTGGTTAGGACTCTGAGCTTCCACTGCAGGGGGAGGTGTTTGATCTCTGGTCAGGGAGCTAAGATCCCGCAAGCCATTCAGCACCACCAAAAAACAAACCAAAAAATAGTGGGCAAGTAAATACAGAAAAGGTATTCTCTTTTTTTGTAACTTGAGAAGTATTTTCTATGTTATGACCGCGTATATTAGTCACTCAGTCGTGTCCAGCTCTTTATGACCCCATGTAGCCCGCCAGGCTCCTCTGTCCATGGAATTCTCCAGGCAAGAATACTGGAGTGGGCTGCCATTTCTTTCTCCATGGGATCTTCATTCAGAGATGGAACCCAGGTCTCCTGTATTGCAGGTGGATTCTTTACCATCTGAGCCACCAGCGAAGCATATGTTATAACAGTTCAGTTCAGTTGCTCAGTCGTGTCTGACTCCTTGCGACCCCGTGACTCGCAGCACGCCAGGCCTCCCTGTCCATCACCAACTCCCGGAGTTCACTCAGACTCACATCCATCGAGACGGTGATGCCATCCAGCCATCTCATCCTCTGTCATCCCCTTCTCCTCCTGCCCCCAATCCCTCCCAGCATCAGAGTCTTTTCCAATGAGTCAACTCTTCGCATGAGGTGGCCAAAGTACTGGAGTTTCAGCTTTAGCATCATTCCTTCCGAAGAAATCCCAGGGCAGTACTTTGTAGCAAAACAAGCTAAGTGCCCTACTTCAAATACTGTTTGAAAGTAACAGTAAAAGTATTAAGTACAGGGTAAGCACAGGATGAGGAGTGTGTGTTTGTATGTAACCAAACAGCATTTGTGATATGAGATTCTGTCTCCAATGAATTGCCTGTAGAAATGACTGTCCCTCATCAGACAGGGACCCGGCACAGTGGAGCCACATCCATCCATGAGGGACCTCCCCTTCCTCAGTGGAGAGGTGCCTGGAGGCAGCCATTTTGCCCACATGAGGAGGGGCAGCTCCTGAGGGGGTGGGCATTGGCTGCAGCTGCATCTCTGCCCTTCAGATCCTACTCAGAGCTTCAAAAGAAGGTTTTTGGCAGATAATAATTTGATGTCTTTTGTCAAGCTGTTTATATGATGCTTGAGCTTACTAAATATTATTTTATATTATTACATATTATTATTTTATTATTTCTAAAATATATTATTTTTACATGTTGACATTATAGAACAGTGCATTTGTTTCTAAATGTTGGATACAGTTTTAAGCTCAACAGATAAATCTATATATTATTACATATTCATATTCTATATATTATTTCTAAAATATATTATTTTTACATACTGACATTATAGAACAGTACACTTGTTTCTAAATATTGGATGCAGTTTTAAGCTAAAGCAATAAATTAAATCTGTCTCGTAGCACACATTTGTCAGTTCACTGTCCCTGTGACTGTGTCGGCCTTGATCGCGCTCCCCTGTACCTGCGCCCTCGCTGCTCCAGCTTTACCTGTTGAGGGGGAGATCAGTGGACTATTTCCAGACAGTCATTCAGCACTCTTTACTAACTTTCTCCTTGTGGAGAAACCCATACGGCGTGATCCACATAGGAAAAACATACCGTGGGTACGCTGCTCTCTGTACTGGAGGTGAAGTAATGAGACGGAGCCTCAGGCAAAGGCCATCAATGCTGTGTTCTCCCATGTCCAGAAAGCTTGTTAAAAGCAGTTGAAGGGGCTTCCCCGGCAGGTCCAGTGGTTAAGAATCCACCTCGAAGTTCAGGGGACATGGGTTCAATCCCTGGTCAGGGAACTAAGATCCCACATGCCGTGGAGCAACTAAGCCCGCACACCGCAAGTACTGAGCCCACACTCCATGCCTAGAGTCAGTGTGCCACAGTGAAAGATCTTGCATGACATAACTAAGACCCTATGCAGCAAATAAATAAACTAATTAAAAGTATTTTTTAAAAAAGAAGCAGTCAAAGATGAGAGTACATCCTGTTGGGACAGCCGTGTACTGAAAGAGTCAAGCCAGGAAAACTGCATTACAGAGGCAGAGGACTTTGGAACAGGAAACAGAGGTGACAATGCTCTAAAGGGCCAACGTATAGCTAATCGCTCAGGAATCTTCCAAGTCCTTCCTCTTTTCAGTGGGCATCTGTCAGATACTGGACCAAAGTAGAGAGGTTGATGTGAACTAAGATGCTTGAACAGATTTGGATCAAGAAAGCTGGGGTCATGGGCTTAGAGTTGATCCTCGCACCATTTCCCACAGTGATGAGAACTTGTGGCAGATTTTTCTGAGATTGACAGTCTCTAGGGCCTTCAGATCAGATCAGTCGCTCAGTCGTGTCCAACTCTTTGCGACCCCATGAATCGCAGCACGCCAGGCCTCCCTGTCCATCACCAACTCCCGGAGTTCACTCAGACTCAGGGCCATCGAGTCAGTGATGCCATCCAGCCATCTCATCCTCTGTCGTCCCCTTCTCCTCTTGCCCCCAATCCCTCCCAGCATCAGAGTCTTTTCCAATGAGTCAACTCTTCGCATGAGGTGGCCAAAGTACTGGAGTTTCAGCTTTAGCATCATTCCTTCCAAAGAAATCCCAGGGCTAATCTCCTTCAGAATGGACTGGTTGGATCTCCTTGCAGTCTAAGGGACTCTCAAGAGTCTTCTCCAACACCACAGTTCAAAAGCATCAATTCTTCGGTGCTCAGCCTTCTTCACAGTCCAACTCTCACATCCATACATGACCACAGGAAAAACCATAGCCTTGACTAGACAGACCTTTGTTGGCAAAGTAATGTCTCTGCTTTTGAATATGCTATCTAGGTTGGTCATAACTTTCCTTCCAAGGAGTAAGCATCTTTTAATTTCATGGCTGCAGTCACCATCTGCAGTGATTTTGGAGCCCAAAAAAATAAAGTCTGACACTGTTTCCACTGTTTCCCCATCTATTTCCCATAAAGTGATGGGACCGTATGCCATGATCTTCGTTTTCTGAATGTTGAGTTTTAAGCCAACTTTTTCACTCTCCACTTTCACTTTCATCAAGAGGCTTTTTAGTTCCTCTTCACTTTCTGCCATTAGGGTGGTGTCATCTGCATATCTGAGGTTATTGATATTAGGCAAAGTTATAAAGCTGACATTTTTTTTACCCAGATATCTCCCTTCTTGGACTTTTTCCTGCTTTTCTTTCCCACTGTCCTGTCATCCCATCCTACGCATGTGCCCTCATTCTCTTCTCAAGATGTTTTCAACCCCACCTGGTCCTGTTCCCTTGTTAATATTTGTAAAAATGGCTAGAGCAGAACCCATCAAATGGTAAGGACTGGATATATTTGCTAAAGAAAATTGAAGTAAATTTCATTAATAAATATTCTTCATCATTGTCCCCAGAGTTCAGTCTCTGGAAGGCACTGATCTACTCTAAATAAATAATTGGGACTAGAGTATGAGTTAGAGGGCTTCCCAGGTGGCTCAGTGGCAAAGACTCTGCCTGCCACAGCAGGATATGCACAAACAAAGCTAATGGAGGTGATGAAATTTCAGTTGAGCTGTTTCAACTCCTAAAAGATGATGCTGTGAAAGTGGTACACTCCATATGCCAGCAAATTTGGAAAGCTCAGCAGTGGCCACAGGACTGGAAAGGTCAGTTTTCATTCCAGTTCCAAAGAAGGGCAATGCCAAAGAATGTTCCAAGTACCACACAATTGCACTCATCTCACAAGGTAGCAAAGTAATGCTCAAAATTCTCCAAGCCAGGCTTCAACAGTATGTGAACCGTGAACTTCCAGATATTCAAGCTGGAGTTAGAAAAGGCAGAGGAACCAGAGATCAAACTGCCAACATCCATTGGGTCATCGAAAAAGCAAGAGAGTTCCAGAAAAACATCTATTTCTGCTTTATTGACTATGCCAAAGCCTTTGACTGTGTGGATCACAACAAACTCTGGAAAATTCTTAAAGAGATGGGAATACCAGACCACTTACCTGCCTCCCGAGAAATCTGTATGCAAGTCAAGAAGCAACAGTTGGAACTGGACATGGAACAACAGACTGGTTCCAAGTTGGAAAAGGAGTATGTCAAGGCTGTATATTGTCACCCTGCTTATTTCACAAGTTGGAATCAAGATTTCCAGGAGAAATATCAATAACCTCAAATATACAGATGACCCCACCCTTACGGCAGAAAGCAAAGAAGAACTAAAGAGCCTCTTGATGAAAGTGAAAGAGGAGAGTGAAAAAGTTGGCTTGAAACTCAACATTCAGAAAACAAAAATCATGGCATCCAGTCCCATCACTTCATGGCAAATAGATGGGGAAACAGTGAGAGACTTTATTTTGCGGGGGCGGGGGGGGGGCCTCCAAAATCATTGCAGATTACATTGAAAGAAGCTTGCTCCTTGGAAGAAAAGCTACGACTAACCTAGACAGCATTTTAAAAAGCAGAAACATTACTTTGCCAACAAAGGTCCGTCTAGTCAAGGCTATGATTTTTCCAGTGGTCATGTATGGATGTGAGAGTTGGACTATAAAGAAAGCTGAGTGCCAAAGAATTGATGCTTTTGAACTGTGGGGTGGGAGAAGACTCTTGAGAGCCCCTTGGACTGCAAGGAGATCAAAGCAATCAATCCTAAAGGAAATCAGTCCTGAATATTCACTGGAAGGACTGATGCTGAAGCTGAAACTCCAATACTTTGGCCACATGATGCGAAGAACTGACTCCTTGGAAAAGACCCTGATGCTGGAAAAGATTGAAGGCAGGAGGAGAAGGGGATGATAGAGCATGAGATGGTTGGATGGTGTCACCGACTCAATGGACATGAGTTTGAGCAAGCTGCATGAGTTGGTGATGGACAGGGAGGCCTGGCGTGCTGCAGTCCATGGGGATGCAAACAGTCGGACATGACTGAGCGACTGAACTGAACTGGATTTGATCCCTGGGTCAGAAAGATCCCCTGGAGAAGGAAATGGCAACCCACTCCAATGTTCTTGCCTGGGAAATCCCATGGACAGAGGAGCCTGGTGGGCTATACTCTGTGGGGCCACAAAGAGTTGGACACGACTGAGTGACTGATCATACACACACTCATGTATGAGTTAGACTTTTTCCTACCAGGATGCATTTACATTTACAAATCCAAGCCTCTTTACCCAGTAGATGTATGATTAGTACAACCCGTAATACACATTTGGTGGGTAGCAAAGGTGAGACAGACACATTTTTCACCACCTGCTCCCCATCATCCAGCTTCTCTTCCTCTTTTTACCTGGTTCTGCAGCTGAAGACCTCAGCACTGTTCCCAGTGACACTCGCAAAGAGCATCTGACTTTGTACAGTATCTGGTATAGAAAGTCTCCTTTAAACTCTCCCCTTTTCGGGACTTCCCTTGCTGTCCAGTGGTTAAGACTTTGCCTTTTAATGCAGGTGGTGCAGGTTCGATCCCTGGGTCAGAGAACTAGTTCCCACATGCTGCAACTAAATACCCCGCATGCTGCACAGAAAGAGCTGGCACAGCAAAGAAAGGCATTAAAAAAAAGCTCTTCCCTTTCAAAATGATTGTTACCTGCTCATTTACAGATGCCCCAGCCCACTCGTAAGGTCTCTTTCTTGTTCATTATTAATCCACCCACACAAACTGCATGAGCCACGATTCCTGCCTAAAATCCTTTACAGTTGACTATCTCACCAATATTTGACTTACAACGTGGTAAAACCAAGCATTGGTCAGACATTGAAAGGCACTAGTAAAAGGCAGAGAAGGCATATCAAGAATGCAAGAGTTGTTCAAATCATTATTGAAGATGTCCTTTTTGAATGCTAGATTCTAGGCAGAGGTATTGCTTAGATGGTCTTGTATCACTCTATTCAAGGAATGAACTCCTTAAATATTGCTTGCTCTTTTCTTCAACCGAAGAACATGGTTCTGGAGAATTCCCCCATGTGCTGGTGGGTTTTCCTTTGGGAAATTAGATCTGTGGTAGCAGTGTGTCCTGTTTTGATGTAAAAATGTTTATATCAATGTTTATATTCTGTAGTATTTTGCACATTGATATTTCATAATTTTAGAAAACAAGAGAGGTTAGATTATTGTAAGTGTATTTACTCACAGTACTGTGTAAGTAATGGACTGAAAACTAGGCTATTTTCTGATTCCAAAGTATTTGCTACCTGCTGCTTATTGTTAATCATATTCTAAATTTTTTGAACTATCTTGAGGTGCTTAGATTCCCGGTGTCAATAAAAAGTAATTAATAGAGAAATTCCTTTCACTCAGGTGACACAGCTTAGGAATCTATTTCTTATCTTCTTCAGAGGCCTGGTATTTAATTACTAGCAGGAAAGATTATAATTCAAAAGAAGCTTGGTGGAATTTTGGATTTGGGGATGGCTCTGATCAATTTTATTAAAATATAAAGTTTTTATTTTTAAAGCTCTCATTATTTCTACATATGGTACATGGTTTCACTGTGTGCTATTAAGCCTGTAACATGAAATTTAAAGAAACAGAAATATGAATCTTTTGCCATTTACTTAGTACAGTATTTCTTTATAATGCTTTGTATTATTATGAAATGCAACACTTTTACTATCAGTAGTAATGAATAGACTAATATCTAATGACTAAAAGACTCAGTGTTTTTGGCCAAGTGGTCTAACACAATTGCTTCCTTCTGAAAAGCAGTGAAATTATAGATTGATAGAATTTATATGTAGGCATCCCCATGTAATAAAAATTGAAGTGACTTTATCTGAACTTAACTCAAAATATCACTGCAATAAATATTTATTGAATGTGTGTGTGCAAAAATTTTAAATTTTTAAATGAAATTTCTCTGTGGTCAAAAGACCTTTTGATATGTGTAGGAGTATATGATGCTGCTGCTGCTGCTGCTGCTGAGTCACTTCTCGTGTCCGACTGTGTGCGACCCCATAGACAGCAGCCTACCAGGCTCCTCTGTCCCTGGGATTCTCCAGGCAAGAACACTGGAGTGGGTTGCCATTTCCTTCTCCAATGCGTGAAAGTGAAGTCGCTCAGTCATGCCCGACTCTTAGCAACCCCATGGACTGCAGCCTACCAGGCTCTTCCATCCATGGGATTTTCCAGGCAAGAGTACTGGAGTGGGGTGCCATTGCCTTCTCCGGAGTATATTATATATGTGTATATGTTATACATATTATATTAAAAAAATATGTATCTACATAGAATTTATAGTTACACAGAAGCTATATATACATAAGTGTGTGTGTGTGTGTGTGTGTCTGTGTGTGTGTGCGCTCAGTGGCTTCAGTTGTGTCTGACTCTTTGCGACCCCATAGACCGTAGCCCGCCAGGCTCCTCTGTCCATGGAATTTTCCAGCAAGAATACTGGAGTGGGTTGCCATTCCCTCTCCAGAGTATCTTCCCAACCCAGGGATGGAACCTGCATCTCCTGCACTGCAGGCAGATTCTTCACCACTGAGACACCAGGGAAACCGCAGATAAATATATATGTATGTATCTGTATGTGTATCTTCAGAAGCTTCTTGCCAGTTTTACAACCTAGCATAATTTTTTTGAGAGTCTGGGAGCCATCCCCCTGGAATGTGAACATCTAGGAAGATAGCACTCCTGCCTCTCCATCACCGGAGAATTTAACCTTGGTCCTGCTCTTCAAGCTGTAACCATTTGCTTGTCAGAGCGATTAGAAAAGATTTATTATCCTCTTCATTAGTTGGATAAAAGCAGCTAGGTAAAACAAATGGCTACTTCCATGGCCGGGTGAATTCAGAGTGGACTAGGAAAGAGTGCTGTCAAGCCTTCTTATAGGGGAAAGAAAGGAAAGTGAAGTTGCTCAGTCGTGTCTGACTCTTTGCGACCCTGTGGACTGTATGTAGCCCACCATGCTCCTCTGTCCATGGGATTTTCCAGGCAAGAATACTGGAGCGGGCTGCCATTTCCTACTCCAGGGGAATCTTCCCAACCCAAGGATCGAACTCAGGTCTCCTAAATTGCAGGCAGACTCTTTACTGTCTGAGCCACCAGGGAAGGTCTCTTACAGGGGAGTGACCAGTTATCTTTCGTCTTGAGAGTTTATGTATGTACTGGATTATAACTGTTTGCCTGTATAAATGAGACAGGATTGTATGTCTTTTAATGTCTTCTGTGTAGAGTGCCTATAGCGTCATGCTCTGGATACACATATTCAGTGATGAAACTGCTTTCTTTCTTTTCTACACTTTGTGGAGAGGATTCTGTGTTGTTTGGACTTTATTTCCCCAACAGTATCCACACACCTCACACAGGTTGCCAAGGCTACTAACGTGAGCAGGATTTGACACATGCCCTTGTGAAGCTTGTATTCTAGATAAGTTTACCAGTAACTCTGTTCTGCAAAGCAGAGTAAGTACAACTAGGAAAAAGCAAAGAGCACAAAGGCAGGAGAGGAGATTCAGCTGAGGAGAAAAGTTGAGGTGAGCTATAGAAATAGCAGATAGAGTGGTGGTTATAAGGTGAGGGGCAGGGGGATGGGAGATGTGGGGCAAAGGGTACATGCTCTGGTTATAAGATGGATGAATTCTGAAGATCTAATGTACAGCATGATGGCTATAGTTATTAATACTGTATTGTAGGACTTCCCTTGTGGTCCAGTGGTTAGGACCCCAAGTTTTCAATGCAAGGGGTGCAGGTTCCATCCCTGGCGAGTAACTGTGATCTCACATGCCACGCTTGCAGCCAAAAAAAAAAAAAAATCATAGTAATATTGTAGTGTATGCTTGAAAGTTGCTGAGAGTGGATCTTAACTAGTCTCACCACAAAAAGAGGAAAGGGTAACTACATGAGGTGATGGATGTGTTAACTCAATTGATTGTGGAAAATATTTCACAGTATGTACTCATATCAAATCTTCATGATGTACACTTTCAATGTATACAGTTTTGTCAATTACACCTTGCTAAAGCCGGGGGGAAATTGGAGCAAGGGGAGTTATGCCACAGAAGCAGAAGAATGAAAAAAAATAAGTGAGGTGGTAGAGGGAGGGATGCAGTAGCAATGAGTCCAGTCACAGTGGGGTTTGTTTTGGATTTTTAAAAAATATTTTTGTTTATTTGGCTACACTGAGTCTTAGTTTTGCTGTCCCTATGGTGAAAATAAAAGTTCAGCTATTTCCTGCCAGAGGGTCTTCAACTATTCTCGCTTTTGGCATTTGTTTTGAAGTATCTTAGTCTATTTGGAGAAGGCAATGGCTCTCCACTCCAGTGCTATTGCCTGGAAAATCCCATGGACGGGGGAGCCTGGTAGGCTGCAGTCCATGGGGTCGCTAAGAGTCAGACACAACTGAGCGACTTCACTTTCACTTTTCACTTTCATGCATTGGAGAAGGAAATGGCAACCCACTCCAGTGTTCTTGCCTGGAGAATCCCAGGGATGGGGGAGCCTGGTGGGCTGCCGTCTATGGGGTCGCAGAGTTGGACACAACTGAAGCGACTTAGCAGCAGCAGCAGCAGTCTATTTGGGCTGCTGTAACAAAAAATACCATAGACTGGGTGACTTAATGCACATTTATTTCTCACAGTGTGGATGCTAGGAAGTCTGAGATCAAGGGGCCAGCAGCAAGAAAGCTCCCGGGGTCTCTTGTGCAGGAGCACCAAACCCATGCATGGCGGCTCTACCTCATGTCCTGTTGGCCTGCCCAAGGCCCCACCTCCTAATACCATTGCACTGGGGATTATGATTCCAACATATAGATTTACAGGGACAAAAACCTGCAGTTCATAACATGGAGTAGTGCTGCATTTTAGGAATTATTGTCCCCAGAAAATGTTCTGTTTTGCTTTTTGATAAAAACTTGCTATACGTATTAAATTTCATATGGACTCAGGGTCAGTGAATTTTTTTTTTCTGGCTGTATATCAGGTTTTGTCATAAGATTTAGGGAGAAGGTAAGAGTCACTTAATATAGTCTGTTTTTCCAGTAAACTACCAAAGTATATTTATTGAGATAAGGGAGGTATCATTGTTGAGTCAGTTTTATTATTCTTTCCTATCTCAGTGCCTAAGGAGCAATACATTAGTGAGAATCACATTAAAGCAAGGGATAAAAATTATAAACTAATTTCTGGCTAAGTCTTGATGAAAGCTGCAGAGAGAGCTTTTGTTTGTCTGCACTGGGTCTTCGTTGCTGCGTTTCTCTAGCTGTGGCGAGTGGGAGCTGCTCTCTAGTTGGGTAGGCGGCCTTCTCATTGCGGTGTCTTCTCTTGATGCAGAGCACAGGCTCTAAGCTGTGAGGACGTAGTTGCCCCTGCGTATGTGGGATCTTCCCCGACCACGGATGGACCTGGTGTTCCCTGCTTTGCAAGGTGGATCCTTAACCACTGGACCACTAGGGAAGCCTGAAAGAGCTTTTTTTTTAAGCTGCAACAATGAATGGCATTAAAGAAAAACAAAAGACTCAGAAATGCATTAAGCACTAACTTTAGCAGGACGGTATGAAAAGTTTAAAAATAACAAGGATAACTACAGCCTCCATGCCTGTGCTTTAAGATGCACTTTAGGACTCTGATTTTTTTTTCTCGTCAACATTCATAACTTACATTTTGTTTTCTGGTGAGAAAGGAGTGGGATGTATTTTGAATAAAAGGACTCTCAGATTCTACTTTGATTTTGTGTTTTTCTGTAGCTGCTAGGTGAACTGATCCTGGACCGGCACAACTTTGCCATCATGACCAAGTACATCAGCAAGCCAGAGAACCTCAAACTGACGATGAACCTCCTCCGGGATAAAAGCCCCAACATCCAGTTTGAAGCCTTTCACGTCTTTAAGGTAAACAGCACCCTGCAGAAATAATGTGGACATTCCTTTTCCAGTTTCAAATGGCAAAATCCCTATTTTGGATCTTCCTTTTGACTCGAGAGAACATGAACTAAGCAGTCTGTAGGTTTTGCATGACTTTAGGTGAAATTCTAGAGTTATTTGAGTGGATGCCTATTTGTTTCAAAAAGATTTGCTGACGAATCTGTATCTCGAAATACTTGCATCTTTTTCAGTAAGAAAATAGGTGGATACTGTTTGCCAGGAGTTACTAAGATAATTAGTGATTGAGCTAAAACCCAAACCCTGAGTGTCAGAATTTGAATGTTTCATTTCCGCCTTAAATGTTCCTTTGAACTTTAAATGAAACCGAAAGAAACACAGTGTACTACTCATTCCTTGCTTAGAAATATTTTAATGCATTTTAAAAGAACACTAGTCTATATAATACCTGCTTTTTCGAATATTTTTTCTGTGGTGTAAGAGTAATAAAATCATCTCCTAGAAACTTTAAGCAGTAGATTTGTTTAAAAGTAGAGTAGGAGCTTCCCTGGTGGTCCAGTGGTTAAGAATCCACCTGCCAATGCAGGGCCCGTGGGTTCAATCCCAGGTCGGGAAGATCTCACATGCCGTGGAGCAGCTAAGCCTGTGTGCCAGCCAGGATGCCCTAGAGCTCGCGCTCCACAAAAGGAGAAGCCCCTGCAGTGAGAAGGCCGTGCACCGCAGCTAGAGAGTAGCCCCAGCTCACTGCGACTTGCGAAAGCCCATGCGCAGCAGTGAAGACCCAGCACACCCCAAAATAAATAAATAAAATCTTTTTAAAAGAGTGAAAAGAAAGTGACGTCACTCAGTCATGTCCGACTCTTTGTGACCCCATGGACTGTATGTAACCTACCAGGCTCCTCCGTCCATGGGATTCTCCAGGAGAGAGTACTGGAGTGGGTTGCCATTTCCTTTTCCAGAAGATCTTCCCAACCCAGGGATTGAACCTGGATCTCCCGCATTGTAGGCAGATGCTTTACCATCTGAGTCACCAGGGAAGTCAAATCTTTTTAAAAATAAAGTAAAAAAAATAAAAGTAGGGTAGGTGAGAGAAATCTAATCTATAATGCACTAACCGTGACTTAACTCTTGTAAAGATTTTAGTAAATTTTATTTTCCTGTGCACGTATGTAAACGTTTTTTTCTGCAGCTGAATTCACATTGTACACAGTATTGATACACTAATTTTATCACTTAATACTATACCATATGTGAACACTAATTCATTGTTGTTATATATAGCTTTTTAAAAGAGTCAGTAGTTTTACTGGTATCATAGTTTTTCACTGAGTATATGTAGTTTACTTAAATATTCCCATGTTGTTTATAGTTAGGCTATTTTCAATTTGAGGCTACAATGAGCATTTTATGTTTTGAGCTAATTTGTTTCCAATTTAAGGGTTATTTTCTTAGGATCAGTATCTAGAATAGAATTAAGGGTTGAGAGAGTTTCAACCTCTTTTTCTTTTTAAAATCTTTGTAAGGTATATTCTGTGATTGAATTTATATATATAAGTCAGAGACACAGCAATTTTTAAGGTGTGTAACTGTTGCTTTGAAAGGTGAAAAAAAAAAATTTAGTTCATTTTTCAAGCCACCAGATCTTTATTGTGCAAAAAACCACTAGAGCCATTCAAATCCCATATTAATTTGTAAATTCTATTTAATTGCATTCAGAATCCTAGCAAGTCTTTTTCTGGAACTTGACTAGCTGATTCTAAAATTTGTATGATAGAGCAATGGCCTGGGATTATCTGTGACAATTTTCAAAGAAAACAAGTTAGAGAAATCCATCCTACTATATATTAAGACTTCCTCTGGATTTATCATAAATGGAAATAATACTGTATTGGCATGGAGACAGATAAATAGAGCAACAAAACAGAGTAAAGCCCAGAAGTGAGCCTGTGCAAATATGAAAATTTGATATTTGGTAGTGGAGAAATTATAAATCATTAAAGAAGGGGTTACTGTTTCTTAGTTCAGTTCAGTTGCTCAGTCATGTTGACTCTTTGTGACCCCACGGACTGCAGCACGCCAGGCTTCCCTGTCCATCACCAACTCCTAGAGCTTACTCAAACTCATGTCTGTTGAGTCAGTGATGCCATCCAACCATCTCATCTTCTGTCATCCCCTTCTCCTGTCTTCAGTCTTTCCCAGAATCAGGGTTTTTTCAAACGAGTCAGTTCTTCACATCAGGTGGCCAAAGTATTGGAATTTTAGCTTGAGCATCAGTCCTTCCAGTGAATATTCAGGACTGATTTCCCTTTTTTTTTTTTTTTTAAATTTTATTTTATTTTGATTTCCTTTATGATTGACTGGGTTGATCTTTTTTCAGTCCAAGGGACTCTCAAGAGTCTTTTCCAACACCAAGTTCAAAAGCATAAATTCTTCGGTGCTCAGCTTTCTTTATAGTCCAACTCTTAGATCCATACATGACTACTGGAAAAACCAGAGCTTTGATTAGATGGACCTTTGTTGGCAGAGTAATATCTCTGCTTTTTAATATGCTGTCTAGGTTGGTCATAGCTTTTCTTCCAAGGAACAAGCGTCTTTTAATGTCATGGCTGCACTCACCATCTGCAGTGATTTTGGAGCCCCCAAAAATAGTCTGTCACTGTTTCCATTGTTTCCCCATGAACTGATGGGACCAGATGCCATGATCTTAGTTTTCTGAATGTTGAGTTTTAAGCCTACTTTTTCACTCTCCTCTTTCACTTTCATCAAGAGGCTCTTTAGTTCTTCTTTGCTTTCTGCCATAAGGATGGTATAATTTGCATATCTGAGGTTATTGATATTTCTCCCAGCAATCTTGATCCCAACTTGTGCTTCATCCAGCCCGGCATTTCGCATGATGAACTCTGCATCTAAGTTAAATAAGCAGGGTGACAAGATGCAGCCTTGACGTACTCCTTTCCCAATTTGGAACCAGTCTGTTGTTCCATGTCCAGTTCTAACTGTTGCTTCTTAACCTGTATACAGATTTCTCAGGTCTTAACCTATATACAGATTTCTCAGGAGGCAGGTCAAGTTGTCTGGTATTCCCATCTCTTTCAGAATTTTCCAGAGTTTGTTGTGATCCACACAGTCAAAGGCTTTGGCATAGTCAATAAAGCAGAAGTAGGTGTTTTTCTGGAACTCCTTTGCTTTTATGATGATCCAGTGGATGTTGGCAATTTGATCTCTGGTTCCTCTGCCTTTTGTAAATCCAGCTTGAACATCTGGAAGTTCACAGTTCACGTACTGCTGAAGCCTGGCTTGGAGAATTGAGCAGTACTTTACTAGTGTGTGAGATGAGTGCATCTGTGCTGTAGTTTGAACATTCTTTGGCATTGCCCTTCTTTGGGATTGGAATGAAAACTGACCTTTTCCAGTCTTGTGGCCACTGCTGAGTTTTCCAAATTTGCTGGCATATTAAGTGCAGCACTTTCACAGCATCATCTTTTAGGAGTTGAAACAGCTCAACTGGAATTCTATCACATCCACTAGCTTTGTTCATAGTGATGCTTCCTAAGGCCCACTTGACTTCACACTCCAGGATATCGCGCTCTAGGTGAGTGATCACACTATCGTGGTTATCTGAGTCATGAAGACCTTTTTTTTATAGTTCTTCTGTGTATGGTTCTTAGGATAAGGGATTATTAATATAGAAAACTCCTATCCACTATATTCAGAAATAAATTATCAGTAGAGAGCTACACTTGAAAAGCAAAACATCTTTTAACTTTTAAAAGAAAAAATAAACCTTTTATGATGTTGGGGAAGGAAGAATTTTTAAAAAGAATTTGAAATCACAAAGCATAAAAGGAAATAATATTTGACATTTAAATTTAACACCTATTTGAAAAGACATCATAAACAAAATGAGAGAACAGGACAGAATGTGACACATAGAGTTGACAAATCATTTAGAAAAAAGCAAACAGTTAAATAGAAAAATGGGCAAAGGATACAAGTTGGTAACTTACAAATGAGGAAACCTGTTTTTGTTGTTTGTTGTTTAGTCAGTCAGTCGTGTTCGACACTGTGACCCCATGGCCCGTAGCCTGCTAGGCTCCTCTGTTCGTGGGATTTCCCAGGGAAGAACACTGGAGTGGGTTGCCCTTTCCTTCTCCAGGGGAAACCTGATTGGCCAACAAATAAAGGGGAAACCTGATTGGCCAACAAATAAGTAAAGATGCTCATCTCAGTGGCAATCATGGAAATGGCCATTAAAATATCAATGAGATGTCACGTTACATTTTTCATATTGCCAAAAATGTTTAGGTCTGACAATATCAAATTGTGGTAAGGCTGGGGGAACAGTAGGTCTGTACACTGTAAATTAGTGTTAATACAAGCACTTGGGAGAGCAGTTTAGCAAAATAAAGTACTGAAAGTGTCCATACTCTTCATTCCTAAAATCTCATTTCCTGGACAGTCTTGCTCACAGGCATAAGGAATTCTGTACCAAAATGTTTATTGCACATTGTTTAGCATGAAAATGAAAAAAAAAATGGGTATCTGCAGAAATTTAGGACAATAAATTGTGATATATTTATATAATAGCATATAGAATGGGTTAAAATTAATAGAGTTATATGGGATCAATGTAGATAAGTCTCAGAAACATTGAGTGGAATTAAGAAAGTATTAAAAGGATTTTATTTATTTAAAGTTTAAAAACATGAAAAACTATACTATGTATAGATTCATACGTATGTAGTTAGTGTCTAAAAACCTGTATGGAAATGATAAATACCAAATTCAGGATAGCAGTCACCTCACCGGAGGGAGAATGACATCAAGAAAGAGAATGACATCAAGAAGTGTCTAATGGCCTGGAATTTTATCTGTAATGTTTTATTTTATTCAGATTCTGAAGGCACATATGGCGAAAATGATAGAGCTGACGGTGGGAACTTGAAATCTGCAGTGTTACTGCTGTGCTCTTCTCTGCGTTTGTATTATTTCATAAGGAATAAGCACAGATTGGATGGAATAAAAACAGGCTCTTGTAGGACAGGAAAACGCCTGCACAGTGTAAAATGACAGACCCTCTTAAGATCCTTCCTTTCTGACCGAGCAATTACAGAGGCTTGCCGTTGTTCTGTCATCCCAGCTCCCACAGAGTTTTACTATGCCATCGTAGGTGAAAACATGCTTCATATAATTTTGTTCCAAAATGCAGTATTATAGAAGTATTCAGTGGGTGGCAAAATAGAAATAACCTACTTCCATCCTGTGAGATCAGAATTTGGATCGTCTCATTATTGGACAGAGTAGGCACATTTAAAAATAGTCGGCCACTTGTTTACTTGCATGCGTATAAACTGGACGTGCCCCGGACCCTGACTTTCCTCCTCCCACTGAAGTGCACACTGAATTGTTTACTTGCCAAAAATAATATTTTGTTATTTAGAAGAAGAAAGTTATTTTTCAGTTTTTTCGCAGTTCTTTATTAATAGTCTCTTTCCCCAAGTACCTCCCATAAGATACAGAAAATGTGGTCTAAAAATGTCTTCACCAGATTATTAATGGCCAGTTTTTACTAGCTTGCTTGAATCGTCCAAGGACTCGAATGAGATGCCATTTCACGTTTTCTCTGCTATTGACGAACAAGGTTGTATGATGGGAAAGGACTGGCCAGAACGCAAGAGACCTGGGTGTTTGTTGTGGCCCAGTTGCCATCAGTGACTTTGGGCAAATCCATTCGGATCTGTTTCTTCACTTGCAAAATGTTAAATTAAAAAAGCTGAAGTTGGGGACTTGCCTGGTGGTCCAGGGGCTCAGACTGCAGGTTCCCAGTGCCCTGGGCCTGGGTTCGATCCTGGTCGGGGAACTAGATCCCATATGCTGCAACCAAGAGTTCACACGCCACAACTCAAGAACTAAAGGTCCCACGTGCCACAACAAAAATCAAAGATACCACACGCGGCAACTAAGACCCAGCACAACCAAATAAATAAATAAAAATTTAAAAATGTTTAAAAGTTACAGTTAGATTAAAATGAAAAAACTCTGGGAAAGGTGGAAGGGAGGCTCAAGAGTGTGGGATGGATGGATATATTTATACATAGAGCTGATTCATGAACAGCAGAAATAACAAAATATTGTAAAACAATTATACTCCAAGAAAAAATAAATAAACATGCATTTTTTTTTTTAAGTGTAATTCCAGGATATTAGGTTCAGGAGAAGGCAATGGCATCCCACTCCAGTACTCTTGCCTGGAAAATCCCATGGGCGGAGGAGCCTGGAAGGCTGCAGTCCATGGGGTCGCTGAGGGTCGGACACAACTGAGTGACTTCACTTTCATTTTTCACTTTCATGCATTGGAGAAGGAAATGGCAACCCACTCCAGTGTTCTTGCCTGGAGAATCCCAGGGACGGGGGAGCCTGGTGGGCTGCTGTCTATGGGCTCGCACAGAGTCAGACACGACTAAAGCGACTTAGCGGCAGGTTCAGGAGACCTTTGTCTCTATGATCCTGCCTCTTCCAGACATGCATCCAATATGAATTTAGGAATCCACTATGAGCTGGTATCTCTTTCCTTTCCCTGTTAGCTTCCTTAATAGCAAAGGACCAGACTGCCACTTTCTACTAAGCCATGTAAAGGAAGGGGTGGTCAGTGCCTATTGGCTCACCACTCTCAGAGCTGCTGGAATTTGAGCATATGTGGTGCGTGAGTGAGAAGTCGCTTCAGTCGTGTCAACTCTTCGAAACCCTATGGACTGTAGTCCCAGGCTCCTCTGTCCATGGGATTCTCCAGGCAAGAATACAGGGGATCTTGTGGACCCAGGGATTGAACCCCTGTCTCCTGCTTTCCTGCATTGGCAGGTGGGTTCCTTACCAGTAGCAGCAGCTGGGAATCCCAGTTTTGTCTCAATTATTGCATCTAGCCATACGCACAGAAAAAATGGGCTTCCCGGGTGGCTCAGCAGTAGAGAATCTGCCTGTCAATACAGGGGACATGGGTTCGATCCCTGTGTTGGGGAGATACTCTGGAGGAATAAGTGGCAACCCACTCCAGTATTCTTGCTTGGAGAATCCCGTGCACAGAAGAGCCTGGTGGGCTACAGTCCGTGGAGTCACAAAGAGCTGGACACGACTGAGCAACTGAGCACACAGCAAGCACTAGTCTCGTTGCGGTTTCCATTTGTGTTTCCTAGTGACCTAATGATGTTGAACTTTTTTTTCACATGCATATTGATAATTTATATATTTTCTTTGGGGAAATGTCCACTCAAGTCCTTTGCCCCTTTTTAAAAAACTTTGTGTGTATTTTTGTTGTTGCATTGTAAGAATTCTTTATATATTCTGGATAATAGACACTGGTCATATATACGATTTGTAAATATTTTCTAACATTCTTTACATTGTCTTTTCACTTTCTTGATGTATCCTTTGATGCACAAATGTTTTAAATTTTAATGAAGTTCGCTTTACCCATTTTTTTCTTTTCTTGCTCCTGCTTTTGATGTAGCTATGAAACCACTGTTAAATCCAAGGTCATGAAGATGTACCCATGTATTTTCCTCTAAAAGTTTTATTAGCTCTTATATTTAGGTTTTTGATAAATTTTGAGTTAATTTTTGTTTATGGTGTGAAATAAGGGTCCAACTTAATTTTTTTTTTTTTTTTTTTGGCATGTGGATTTCCAGCTGTCCCATGTTGAGTGTTTGCTTTTTTTAAATTATTATGAAAAGATGTTGGAGTTTGTCAAATACTTTTTCTGGATGAGTTAAAATGATCATATGGTTTTCTTTCAGTGTAATCATGTGTCATATTGACTTCCTAGAGCTGCTTTAACGAAGTACCATAGGCTAAGTGTCCTAAAACAACAGAAAGTCATTGTCTCTGCATTCTGTCGACTAAAAGTCCAAAATCAAGGTGTCAACAAGCTTGTTTCCTTTGGGAGCTTTCAGGGAAAATCTGTGCCTCTCTCCGAGCTTCTGGTGGTTGCCAGAAGTCCTTGGCACTCCTTGCCTTAGGATGCATAACCCCAGTCTCTGTCTCCATCTTTTTTGTTTTTCTTTTTAATGAAAGTTTATTCATTGTGTCTGAAGTAAAGCTGATTTTGCAGCATTTCTGCCTCCATCTTCACATGGCATTTTCCTCTGCATCTGTGTGTTTCTGTGTCCAAAATTTCCTCTTCCTCTAAGAATACTGGTATTAATAGTGGGGTTCAGGCCCAGCCTAGCCCAGTATGAACTCATCTTAATTTGATTACATCTCTGCTTCCAAATAAGGTCACATTCACAGGTACCAAGGGTTGGGGCTTGAACATTCATCTTTGGAGAGGATGCAGGTCAGTCCAGTACATGTGGTGTATTACATTGATTGATTTCATTACATTGAGCCATGCTTGTATTGCTGGGATAAATCCCACTTGGTTATAGTGTATAATCCTTTTAATATTATTCTGGACTTCATTTGCTTGTCTTTTGTTGAGGATTTTTGTATCTTCATTCATAAAAGAGACTGGTGTGTAGTTTTCTAGTGGTAGTTTTGTCTGGCTTTGGTAACAGAGTAATGCTAACCTCATATAACGAGTTAGGAATTATTCCCTTCTCTTTTATTTTCTGGAACAATTTGAAGTAGATTGGTATCGATTTTTCTTTTAAAATGTGTAGAATTTACTGTGAAATCATCTGGTTCTGTTTGGACTTTTGTTGAGAGGTTTTTGGTTCCTGATTCAACCTCCTTATAAAAATAAAAGATCATAAGAGAATACTACAAATAATTGTACATCAATAAATGAGGTGACCTAGATGAAATGGACAAAGGCCAAGGAACATACAATCCACCAAAGAAGAAAGAGAAAATCTGATTCGTGGACTCTCATGTCACCTACACCGTGTTTTCTTCTAAAAGGGAATAAAATCGCGGGCTTTCTGTGTTCAATAAACCAAGTAAAGAATGAGACGCGGGAGGGACCGTGTTCCCAGGTGTGTGTCCCTTGACCTAGGTGTGTTTCTCGTGTCTCAGGTGTTTGTGGCCAGTCCTCACAAAACACAGCCTATTGTGGAGATTCTTCTGAAAAACCAACCCAAACTCATCGAGTTTCTGAGCAACTTCCAAAAAGAAAGGACCGACGATGAGCAGTTCACCGATGAGAAGAACTACCTGATTAAACAGATTCGTGACCTGAAGAAGGTGGCCCCTTGAAGTCCCACCAAGGTTCCTGCCACCGTCACCACCTCGTTTATTCAGTTCGTGTGACAAGTGTCATTCCAAAAAGTAGCCATTCTTGGGAAGGCTATGGAGGTGCCTGTTTTTCCTCAATCTGTCATTCAGGGTAGGTGGAATATAATCATTTGAATGAAAAAAAATCAATTTAGAATAATATATTCATTTTAACCTGTGATTATTTATATGAAATCAGAGCCATCGTATTGGGAAATTGATGAAAGCAACTTTAACCCTTTCTTAGTGAAAGGCAGCAAGGCTGTGGGCTTGCAGATGAGCCCTCAGTCACCACAAGCCACCAAGTACTGGGAACTCAAAGGGTGGATGTCACCCAGTCCTCCAAGAGGATTAAATTCTCAGAGGAGAACTGGGAGTTGGGGCAAGATGCACAAAACTGTTTTGCCCATCTGCAGTTGGACCCACAAATTTCTTAAAGCACTAAGAAAATAAGATCCAGTATTTTCAGCCATTCCACATTCTATTCCCTACCCACATCTTTTAACCATAATCATTCATTCTTAACTTCCTAGGAAACTGATATCCTCCTTTATGCCTATGACCTCACATTCCATCTCAATGAGTCTCCTCTGCACACCTGACTCATGGTACACACACACAGACACACACACACCCTACTCTGACCAGGTTAGTATGGAACCAACTAGGTATAGGCAGGACGGTCTAACAAGGATCACAGGCATGGAGGGCCCACCGGGCAGGACCTGCTCACTTAAAACTTATAACAGACGGTTAAGAAACGCAGCTCTAGCAGAAGTAATTGCTGTTTCACAGACTTCTATAGGGTTAGTGAATATTTGGAATATTTCATTCATACTTCTTTTTTTTTTTTTTCCATACTTCTTAATCTGGGAAAGAAGTTTTATGGTGAAAGTGTTTTTCAGAGTAAGAATCATTGCATCGAGATGCCTACTGTATGTAAAACCACAGGTCCAGAGGGTCACACAGGGCTTTAGACCACTTATACATAAAGGAACACTGCAGTTGGAAGGACAAATGATTACATGCATGAAACATCCTCAAAGGACTAAAAAAAAATTTCACTCTAATTTCTGATCTGTCATTGTCATTTCACATCAGATTCTTCACTGAAAAGGTTTCTGTAAAAATGTTGGTCTCAAATACTCTCTTGCATACTAGGATGATCTATGAATTTGTGTTTTTTTAAAATAAAGGTCACAGTTTGTTTTCAGACATCAGGTGGACAAAGTGGAATTTTAAAGCTATATTTACAAGACATTAAAAGTATAATTGTTAGTCTGTATTTTTTTTTTAATGATTCTGTTTCCAGATCATGAATTAGTGCCTTCCATAGGAATCTTCACTTTTTACAATGTAGGGTACTGTGTTCTTGAACCAGATATTTCTCCAGCCAGAGAGGGGAAGATCCCTCTCCAGGATCCATGCTCTTGTAGATTTAGCATCTGAAGCATCACCTGGCGTGGTTTGATCCTTCTTGGCTACGTTTATCCCCGCCCCCAGCCCCAGCGTTGAATTCTGAGGCAGATGCTCTTGGGTCTGTGGGAGCTTCTTGTAGCAGTACTGACGAGTGCTGGGCCATCTGATGGCCTTCCATCTTGCATCGCTGAGGTCAGATTATTTTTATAACATTCCCTGACAGTCCAGAGTCTCTTCGAATCTGACTTTTCTGGTTTTGTTTGTTTAAAAGAGATGAGTGTAAATATTAAAAAAAAAGAAAGAAGGCCCAGCACTATTGGAAATGTATTTCTTTGCTTAAATACTGTCCCACACATCATGGGACATGTACTTTCAAGCGGAAAGCAAAGCCGTGTTAGAATTCTTTTTTTGATAAGTAAAACATATTGTATTTCCTCTGAGCTTGAATTAGCTCTTTCCTAGCAAACCCCTGTAATAAATGAAGTAGCTGGGGTTTTGCTGTGATACAAATTTGTAAATTATTAACGTGAGAAAGAGGGAGCCAAAAACTCACGGTTAAAGTACGTTTGCATAAAAGTCACTGTAAATATTGTGAGATTTGAGTTTCGAAAAGGTCATATTTAATAAGCCATTTCAAAAGCACACATTTAAATAAAGACTGACTAAATGAAAAGGTGCCACATGCTCCTTGGTTGGTTTCATCTCTCTCTGCGTGTCCCGCCCCTGTGTTCTTGTCACCGCTCCAAACAAGGAAAGCACCAGGCTGCCCAGAGGCCCCACGTCCCCAGCTGTCCCATTCCCCGCTGTCCCGCCCCGTGAGGCTCTGTGCCCTTGACCGAGGGCTGCCTGTCAGGCAGCAGGCATTTCACAGCTGCTCCACTACAGCCAGAGTCATCCCCATTTTACATTTGAGGAAACCAGGCGCTGAGGAGTTTATCCCAGACAAAGAGGACAGAGCTGGGGAACAGAGCCACGGTGGCCAGAGGCCAAACTCCTGCTCTTACTCTTACCAGGGCTGTGAACGAAGGGCGGTCCTGGGAGTCTGCACTCATGCTATGCCCT
Source organism: Bos mutus (assembly GCF_027580195.1). Taxonomy (NCBI): domain Eukaryota; kingdom Metazoa; phylum Chordata; class Mammalia; order Artiodactyla; family Bovidae; genus Bos; species Bos mutus. The sequence goes on along the minus strand of NC_091628.1, from coordinate 18,873,804 downwards.
CCCCGACTGCTGCCGGGTAGGCTTCCAGGGGTGAAGGTTCTAGAATGAAGCCAGGATGGATTGAGATCATATTGTGTTTGGATGGGGCTCTGGCTCAAGCCAGGCGTTTGCCCAAATGTTAGGATTATTATCGTGGGAGGAAAGGCCAAGAGGCACGCGGTCCTTGAGCAACCGTTCTGACTGCCAGCCTCTGTGGCTGCCCGTCTTTGGAGGGCTCTGGGGAGCAGTACCTACTGGAGGCGGGTGGGCAGCGAGCTTCCCAGTGCCTCTGTCAGCAACCGCACTAGCTGGTCCGTGTGACACACAGCTGCTCTGAGCCACAGTGCGATCTGGAAACAACATACGACCTGAAAGTGACTGGAATCATGTGAAGGAAAATGAAGTTCAAAAATCACTAGGATTTTTAAAATATGAAATGATAGTTATTTTAAAATAACTTGACGGGTCTTTCTAGTCTTAGAGGCACTTAAGATCTATATCTTTTACTTGTTTTTTTCTGTGTTATCCAAAAGAATATTGTATGTATGGATGAATCACCACCATCTTTTCATGCCTGTTCTTTCAGGAACGTTTTGGCTATTTTAATGAGGGCCCATAATGGAGAAGGCAATGGCACCCCACTCCAGTACTCTGGCCTGGAAAATCCCATGGACAGAGGAGCCTGGTAGGCTGCAGTCCATGGGGTCGCTAAGAGTCGGACACGACTGTGCGACTTCACTTTCACTTTTCACTTTCATGCATTGGAGAAGGAAATGGCAACCCACTCCAGTGTTCTTGCCTGGAGAATCCCAGGGACAGGGGAGCCTGGTGGGCTGCCATCTATGGGGTCGCACAGAGTTGGACACGACTGAAGCAACTTAGCAGCAGCATACTTAGATAAAGCCCGAAACAAAGAGAGACCTGGAAAAGCTAGACTTAGTCTTCCTAAGAAGACTGAAAAGACAGAAGAGGGCTGTGAACAAGGATGTGATTGTGTATTTTGGGTGGTTTTTTTTTTTAAATAATTTTATATATTTTTGGCTGTTCTGCGTCTTCATCGCTGCGAGCAGGCTTTCCCTAGCTGCCGCGAGCGGGGGCTACTCTAGATGCAGTGCGTGGGCTTCTCACTGCCGGGGCTTCCCTTGTGGACTACCACAGGCTCAACAGTTGGGGCACTCGGCCTAGTTGGTCTGTGGCATGTGGGATCTTCCCAGACCAGGGATCAACTGCATTGGCAGGCTGATTCTTTACCGCCCTGAGCCACTAGGGAAGCTCGTGATTTTATTTTTGACGTACAGAAAGTGCTGTTATGGGGCTTCCTTGGCAGTCCAGTGGTTAAGACTGTGCTTCAGTGCAGGGGGCGTGATTTTGACCCCTGGTTGGGGAACTAAGATCCCATATGCCATTTGGGGTGGCCAAAAAATTAAAAAATAAAAATACTAAAAAAAATTATTTTAAAAAGAAAGTGTTATTATATGACTACCTAATTAAAGCAAAGTACAGCAAAATGAGCAGCCTAGCCGGCGCTAAGCCTCTTCAGACACTCCTTTGTATCAGTCCCAGAGTTGACGGAGGAAAGCACTGACTCACAGAAAGGGTGAGTAACTTCACCCGATCAAACGGCTGCAGCAGAGCCAGGATTGAGGGCCAGGTCTGACCCCAGAGTCTAGGCTGCACGCCTGGGCCGCCTCCCTCCAAGCCTGCTCTTCAGCTCCACCCCCAGGACAGACACATCCTTCATCATGGCCCCCAGGGAAAAGAGGAAATCCTGCTGAAGGAGAACTCAGCAGGAAGATTTCAAAAGCTAGCTTCATTTCAGGGGGTAGCTTTGTTCCACGTGGTTGTCTGATGTTGGAAGAAGACATTAGACCTACATGTGGGACAAGAGATTCCATCTTGAATTTCTGGATCCTTTTGAGCAATCTCTTGACTCTGAAAAACGAAAGTGAAAGTGTCAGTTGCTCAGTCGTGTCTGACTCTTTGCGACCCACCAGGCTCCTCTGTCCATGGGATTCTCCAGGCAAGAATACTGGCATAGGTTGCCATGCCCTCCTCCAGGGGATCTTCCGACCCAGAGATCAAACCCGTGTCTCCTGCGTTGGGAGGTGGGTTCTTTACCACTGGCACCACCTGGAAGCCTGTGGTCAACTGCAGGATGGCTCAATTCACTGTAGAGCTCCCCTGGCGGAGCCCAGATTTGCAGCAGCTGAAGGAGAGGGTGCCCGGCTGGGGCTGGACCCTGACGACAGGCCCAGCCAGGAAGCCTGAGCTGTCATGGCTCCACCTGCCCAGTGAAAGGGTGGCTGCCACCTCACTTCCATTTGCAACGCTGCCAACTTTCTTTTGAGCCCAACCAGGCAGGAGAGGAGACCCTGGAAGCCTGTTGCACTCAGTTAAATGGACATGTTCCAGACTCCCCGTGTAGGTGCTGTACTGGGGGCTGTGTTCTCACATCCTCTTAGCATCTTACCCCTTGAGGACCTCTGGCTGGTTTTGCCTCTTAAATGACACAACAGGGTTGTGTGGAGTTGCTGGAACTACACAGACAGCAGGGAGAACCATACCTGGACTGTATCCCAGCTCCACAACAAGGATTCGATCTTGAGAATCACTCACCTTCATTTTCCTACCCGTAACACGGAGGGGAAAGAGCAGCTGCTTCACAGAGAGTCAGCGAGATTAAATCTGTGATGTGCCAATCCAGGGTCACTCCCATGTTGACTCCCGCAGCTAGCCCTCGGGTTCACGGCCAGTGGGAGAGGGAGTCACGCTCCAGTGTGGAGTCCGGGTGGAAGGGGCCACGGGCAGGAAACACATGTGGCCAGAGATGACAGGTGTGTGCCCTGAGCACTGAGCGTGTGGACACGGGGAGGGATCTCGGAGGGGAGCCTTCAGTGGCGCCTCAAGGGTTTAGGGCCATCATGGAGGCAGCTGGCGTTTCAGCAGGAAGTGACCTGCATCCTGCCTGTCAGAGCAGTGTCGGTCTGGAGGGCAGTGGCCTGGCCTGGGGAGTGCTGAGCGAAGGGGTGCAAGACAAGGAGGAGCCTCTAAGAGCAACTATGGCCGATCTGAGCCTTCTCTGGGTTGACCTGATTCCAGGTGCTTCACAGATACTAAACTCAAACCTTAGAACTTCCTGTGAGGCAAGAGCTCTTATGATCCAGACTTTACAAATGCGGGAACCAAGGCTGAGAGAGCGTGGGTCACTTGCCGGGCCTTGTCCGGTAAGCCCGTGGTGGGGCAAGGTTCAAACCCAGGGGCCAGAGGCAGGAGCCTTGGAACCTGTGAGATAACTTAGGACTTGACATTGACTGGGCTTAGTTCCACATCCCTTCTCAAAGATCAGGGCGTTAAGAGCACGTGAAATTTGGCTAAAAGGATTCCTGGGAGGTGGCCTCTCGGGACAAATAAGAGACTGCTGTTTGAGGTGACAGCGAAGAGGAGATTCAGCTTGCTAATCCAGGTCCAGGTGCTTCTTTCCAGAAAAATATCTCCTCTAAAAAGTCACAGTCACCTGGCCCAGTGTGCCCAGTGCATAGAGATGCCATGTGAAGGACCCCACGACGCCCAGGTCAACTGGCAAACTGCAGCTTTTATGGAAGATGACAAATGACCATCTAGCATCATACGCCTTCAGGTTGGTTGGTTTGCGCTTTGGGACATGCCCACGTGACACAGAACACTTGGATAAACATGTAAAAAAACTCCCCGTGAACCAGAGACGCAGGTGTTCGATGTCAAGAAGACAACACGGTCGGATGACTGGCAGCTTCTCTTTCTTCCTGCTTCTCATCCAGTCAGTTCAGTTCAGTCGCTCAGTCGTGTCTGACTCTCTGCGACCCCATGGACTGCAGCACGCCAGGCCTCCCCGTCCATCTCCAACTCTCGGAGCTTGCTCAAGCTCATGTCCATTAAGTCCAGATGCCATCCAACTATCTCATCTGCTTCTCATCCAAGGACCTGCTGTATTTAAACCTTACCTTGCTTCAGTGCCCTTCCCCGCCCCCCACCAGCTCACTGGTTTCTATAAAAATAAAAGGAGATCTGGACTCACTGATCATCTGCTGAGAATCACATCAAGTTACATCAGCTCTGATTCGATGACTTGACTCAGTAAAACTTAACAAAGACCATAGAGCATTCAGAGTCAGTGCCTCTGGCTGAACAACGGTGGACCATTTCATACCAAAGGAATGTATCTACCAGGCCTTCTCAGGCCCATTAGACAATATAAAGGATGGGAAAGAGGAGAATTCCAGTCATGAGCCCACTATTAAACACGGTTCTGCTGCTAACATTACAGAAAAGCTGCCAGCACTTGAATCCAATTATCCATTTGCTTCTGTTACTGTTACCCTGATAGCTCAGTTTCTCTGCTAGCTCAGCTGGTAAAAAATCTGCCTCCTAATGCGGGAGACCTCAGTTCGATTCCTGGGTCAGGAAGATCCACTGGCGAAGAATAGGCTACCCACTCCAAGGCCCTTCCTTGGGTTTCCCCGGGGGTGGTGTTTGCCCCCAGGAAACCTGAAAGCAAGGCATAGTCACAAACTTTCAGGAACTGTATCATTTTAAAATATTTTTTTTATGTGCGGCATTTATTGAGCTTGTTACAAGATTGCTTCTGTTGTATGTTTTGATTTTTGGGCTTCCAGGCATGTGGGATATTAGCTTGGTGACCGGGGTCAAATCTACACTCCTGCATTGGAAGGCAAAATGTTAACCACTGAATTGCCAGGGAAGCCCCATGAACTGTAACTTCTAAATGCTCTTGGCTGGGATAGAGACTCTTTGGTGACAGTAAAGCCACCACATCTTAGTTCGTCCTGCTTACCTGTTGCTTTTCCTTATCATAAACACACACACATGCACACACATGTAAAAAAGGGGGTTCCAGAGCAGGTCAGGCTTATCTTTAGAAAGCCATCATCACTAGAAATACAGGCCAAGGCTTAAAAGAGACCCTCATATTAAAAAAAAAAATAAAGGTTTCTTCATTTTTGATGACTACAAAAGTCATTAAAACAGGTCAGGGCTCAGAATCTAAGAAAGATGTTACTATTTGCAGCCTGGTTTAGTGCAGTGGTTCTCATTTCTAATACAGTAAATATTTTTATTTCTTACACAGTAAACATTGATAGGTGGCTCAGACAGTAAAAGAATCCGCCTGCAATGCAGGAGACCTGGGTTCGATTCCTGGGTTGGGAAGATTCCCTGGAGGAGGGCATGGCAACCCACTCCAGTACTCCTGCCTGGAGAGTCCCATGGACAGAGGAGCCCGGTGGGCTACAGTCCACGGGGTCGCAAAGAGTCGGACATGACCGAGCCACTAAGCAGCAAACAGTAATCGATTTAACCCAAATAAATGAATCATTTGGGTCTTTAGTAACTTTTAAAATGGTTTTATTTATCTATTGGCTGTGCTCTGGGTCTTCGCTCCTGCATGGGCTGTTCTCTAGTTGCTCAGGCTTCTCATCGCCGTGGCTTCCACTGTTGCAGAGCACAGGCTCAAGAGTTGAGGCGCACAGACTTAGTTGCTCCGTGGCATGTGGGATCTTCCTGGGTCAGAGATCGAACCTGTGTCTCCTGCACTGGCAGGCAGATTCTTTACCACTGAGTCACCAGGGAAGCCCGGGTCTTAATAAGTTTTGAGAGCGTAAAGAGGTCTTGAGACCAAAAATTCGAGAACCTCTGGTTTGGCTGAAACACGGTACATTTTGGAGTAAAACGATTTTTTAAGTTTGTTTTATCTCCCACTAGCTAGGTAACCTTAGAAATTTAACCTCAGTGGCCTTCCACTTTCTATGGGTCGAACTAATTGCCCTTGCAATTATCTGCTCAAGCATGTTTCCCTGATTACGTCTGTAGGGTTGGTTCCACAACCCCAGAACCTAGCACAGCATGACGCATGATACAGGACAGGGCCTCAGTAAATAACTGAATTGATCCGTTGATCGGTGGGGCAGATATGAGGATTACATGGGGCCATATGTGCAAAGTGCTGCTGAGGCACCTGCCTGTGGGCACGCTAAGTCGTGTCTGACTCTCTGTGACCCCATGGACCATAGTCCACCAGGTTCCTCTATCCATGGGATTCTCCAGGCAGGAGTACTGGAGTGGGTTGCCATTTCCTCCTCCAGGGGATCTTCCCCAGCCAGGGATCGAACCCAGGTCTTCTGCCTTGCAGGCAGATTCTTTACCATCTGAACCACCAGGGAAGCCCCAAGATACCTGGCACAAAGCAAGGGTCATAGGTATTCAGTAAATGTCAGATCTCTTTCCTCTCCACAAAGCTGTCCTCCGTTAATGCGCAGTTCACCTAAATAAAGTGAATATATAAAGCATTGGGTCTCAAAGTGTGGTTCCTAAACCAGCAACAGCAGTAGCACCTGAGAAATTGTCAGAGATACAAATTATTTGACTCTTAACACTAGACTCACCCAGTCAGAAACCCTGGAGGTGGGGGCCCATGGATCTACATTAAATATTGTTGGAAAGTATTGTAAAGGAGGAAGGTGGTTAGGCGGCTGAGAGGTGGAGTGTCCCTGCAGCAGGCCCTGGGACCGCACAGAGCCTCGCCTCTCCCATAAGACGTGGGGGCCAAAGTTCTCCTAGACTAAGACGCTGCCCCCAGCTCTTCATAAAGAGGAAGGCGAGGCAATTGGGGCGGGAGAGTCAGAAGAAATGAAGTAAAGTGAAAGTCGCTCAGTCGTGTCCGACTCTTTGCGACCCCATGGACTTTTACAGTCCATGAAATTCTTCAGGCCAGAAGTGTCTGGTAACCAACTCCGCCTCTTTGGGGAGAGGTTCCACCAACCCCATCCCTGAACCTAGAGGTCTGAAACCGCCGGTGCTCTGGCGCCCTCTAGCGACCCATCGCTGTGGGGTCAGCTCTCGCCCTCCCTCCTGCCTCGGTCCTCAGCCCGGGGCCTGCTAGGGCCTTTGAGCACCTGCCAGGCTGATGCTGTTCCTCCTCTCCCTCTAAGTGCAAACAAGCGTCCTCCGGAGGTTTAGGATCTCTTGGAAAAGGAAGCTCTTTTGGTCAATACGCGTCAACCCTGAGAAGGTGGATTTCTAGAATGAACCTGCAATACTGTGTTTTCCTCCCGGTGTTTGCAAGAAGAAACAGCCCAGAGTGCAGTGTGCTTGATGGCCCCTCGCTGACAGCAGCCTCTGGAGATCAGGGGCCCAGGAAAGGCCCGTCCCCTCTCTCACGGCAGTGCCCTGGCTTGTTAGGCAGGGAGGCTCCCAGCCACAAGACCTGGGCCTCTCCGAGGGACCCTGACGCATGGGATCACCATGGCTCCTGGGAAGGTGGAGAGAGTGAGGGCTGGGCACCTGGCCTGCATCAGCTGTGTGACCTGGAATCATTTCCTGACCACTCGGTGCCTAGCTTTCCAAGCAGGACACAGAGGAGGCCCTGAACCAGAGGGAAGAGTTAGTCTCCCCAAAGAACTCCTTTCCCACGGGCCCCAAGCCAAGCACAGGTGCCACAGGTCATGAGCTGATGTGCAACAAGCCAGGGAACGCAGTCCAGCACCCCGGCCCCCGGCCCTGCCTGAGGGACCCCCTTTCCCTCTTCTGTGACAGCAACTCAGAGCTGGTCCCAGCATCCTGGGATGTCTGAACTGCACTGGTGTGGCCTTTTCCACACAGCTCGGTTTCCAGGTCATTCCGACAGGGAACAAGAGCACCTGCCCGGTGTTACAGCTGCAAGGTCCCCACTTTACAAACTGCCCCATGACTTTTACAGTTGGGAGAAGTAAACATCAAAGCCCAAGACCAGCAATCTTATGCATTGATGATGCAAGTAGAAACTGGGGTAACCTCTTTGAGGGTACTTGATAATATTCAAATTTCCTCAGAATTTTAACTTGGATATTATTCCACAGATATCCCTGTGAAATTATTTTGACACACAAGATACTTGTGCAGACGGCGAAAGGTACAAGACTGAAATGACTCACATTTCCATCAACAGAGACTGATTCAGTGAATTATGACAGGGCCATAAATTCAAATACACGGTTGTATTACATATGTGTATGTGTAAAATATAAACACATATGTATATATTTTAGTTTTGCACCATGTGAATGTACTACAGATTCTAGATATTAGTTTTCAAAGTACAAAGCATCACATCTACCCTTTTAGAATGGAAATTCTAAAACTGAGGAAAAAGAGATAAATTATCTGCTAGTCTTAAATAGTAGGATATGTGCACAGAACTCAGAAACTGTGTGTGTGTGTGTGTGTGTGTGAACTTGCCTAAACAGAACTGTGCTCTTGGGAACACTTCCTGGTACTTTCCTGTGAAATGAAAACTGTTATCTTGCTGATTGAGCTCATGGGGGTCATGGGATTTAAGATGACTGATTTAATCAAAAGGGTCACTTTGATTTAAGGGGGCTGATTGATCGAACGAATTTTGTGAAGAAAAATTGCTCATGCGCAGTTTTAGCTTTCTCTTTCAAATGTCACAGCTGAATCAACCAAGTCCACAGAGAAATTACATATATTTACATTTCAAAGGATGTATAGGGGAATCTTTTATTCTATCTTCAATGAAAGATCCATTCAAAAGGAAAAAACTTTCTAAAGTGTTAATTTTACAGGCCTGGCTCAGAACATCAAAAATACATTATAACTTTGTATTTTTAACTGTGCATTTATTTGGCTCTATTGGGTTGCAGCACGGGGCCTCCTCACTGGGTATTGTGGGAATCTCTCATAGCTGCCCAGAACTCTCTAGTGGCACGCAGGCTCAGTAGTCCCTTGGCATGAAGGATCTTAAATCCCCGACCAGAGAGCAAACCTTCATCTCTTGCATTGCAAGGAGGATTCTTAACCACTGGACAACCAGGGACGTCCCTAACTTTATATTTCTTATAACTTGGAAAAGTAGAGCTCTTTCTCCTTGGAAATACATGGAGAAAAATAACAATATTTCAGGCTCATGCTTGAAACCACCTTCGCAGGGTAAAGGTGTATTGACAAAAAGAGCTTCCTTCTCCAAGAGATCCTAAACGTCTGTAGGGCACTTCACGGCGCTTAGAGGGAGGGAGGAGCGCAATCAGGCTGGCAGACGCCCAAGTGCTGGGGATGGAAGGCAGGAGGAAGGGCCGAGCGTCGGCTTTAGAGAGGACGGCCTCTAGAGGGCGCAGGGCACCAGCGGAGCCCACCTGCTTCTCCTCAGCCAGACCTCCAGGCTGCGAGATGCGGCTGGTGGAAGCCCAAGGATGTGCCCAGAGAGCAGAGGTTGGTTCCCGGGCGCCTCTGACTCTCCGGCCCAAACTGCTTGGCCTCACAGAGGCCCCTTCGGCATCCGATGGGTCACTTCCCCTCTGATCGGGTGGCTCAGGGGCTAGACGGGCTGACGGGCTGTTTCTGAAGAGGCAGGGCGCTGGACCCAGAGCTACCTGGCTTGACTCTGGGACTTGCGGCTTGCCGGCGTGGGTGTTGGCATTTGAAAAAGGGGGGATGGGGGGGTGGCGGTCCTGAACGGGCAGCCTGTAAAGGCGGCGGTATTTTGGCGGGTAGGCTGTGCTCATCCCTGCGCCCTTTCTCTCGAGAGATCCCCCCCAAACTTCTTTCTTTTCCATCTGAGCCTCTCTCCTGTCCCCACACCCCTTCTTCCCTCAGCAGAAGGGTCTCATGTATCCATCTGTTGCCCAATCACTGATCCTAGACTTGGCGTCAAAAGCTATGTGAGGTGCTGGGATCAAGGAAGAGTTCCCAACTCTTGAAGTTGCGGGCTTAAGGGGCAGACAGAGCGGTGGAGCTGGGTTAGGTGACTAAAAGCCGCCCACCTGCCCTCCATTCCGGACACCTGGCGTTTAGCGCCCGGGGCGGGGCGGGGCCTGACAACAGACCCTGCAAGTGACTGGGGGCCCAGCGCCCCGCCGCCCGGAGTGGAGCTGGGGGTCACTGCGGAGCCCGAACTCCTCGCGCCGCGACTCTGCCATCCGCCCCCGCTGAAGCCCAGACCACACCTGGGGCCGCCCTCCAGGTGCGCTGGCCCGGATCCTGCACGGCGTGGGTCGGGGTTGGGGTGGGGGGCGCGAGGCCGACTTTTGAGGCGCAGGGGGTTCGCTCCGAGCTGCGGCTGCTCCTTCGGAAGAGCGGCCCCGCAGCACCTTCCGTTCAGTTCAGTTCAGGCACTCAGTAGTGTCCGACTCCTTGCGACCCCGTGGACCGCAGCACGCCAAGCCTCCCTGTCCATCACCAACTCCCGGAGTTTACTCAAACTTGTGTCCATTGAATCGGTGATGCCATCCCACCAACTCATCCTGTGTCGTCCCCTTCTCCTCCAGCACCTTAGTCCAGGGGAATGTGGGTCTCTCTTTTCGCCCCTTTGCCCTCTGCCCGACTGGCTCGGCCCCGCGTGGAATCGGGGAGCGGGCAGGACAGAGTCCGGGCTGGAGTCAAAGAGCCCCTCCTCCTGTGGGCCGGGAGTGTGTGCGGGTGGGTGCGGGGGTCCTGGGTCTGCACCCCCGGGGGCGGGATTCAGCCTCCTAACCTGCCCCCACCTTACAGTGGAATTTCCAGTAATACTTAATTGCCTCTCGAGTTCTCAGGCTTAAAATTGATCCATAGATTCGCAAGTCCCTTGATTTAGCCAAGTGGCTCTGTGCTCCTTCGCTGTTAGATCAAGTACCAGCGGGGAGGGGCCAGCGGATGCGACTGGAGGAGCCCCCGAAGCCCTGGGCTCAGCAGACTAAGGGCCGAGCCGCGCGGTCACAGAGGGCCTAGGGGTGGTCGAGGATGATAGTTAATTGTAAATGGAATTATTTTATTTCTTCCTAATATTTGGTCACTATTGTACTGTGATGCTGGGCAAGATTGAGGGCAGAAGGAGAAAGGGGACAGAGGATGAGATGGTTGGATGGCATCATCCACTCTGGACCTGAGTTTGAGCAAACTCCAGGAGATGGTGAAGGACAAAGGAAGCCTGGCGTGCTGCAGTCAAAGGGGTCATGAGAGTCAGACACCACTTAGCGACTGAATGATAAAAGATTGTATTAATATGTAATGCAGCTGACTTTTGTATGTTGATTCTGACCCTACAACCTTATTGTACTTACGACTACTATTAATACCATTGGGGGCGGGAGCCATATAAAGGTCACGTTTTCTGAAAACAGAAGAAGCAGCTTTACTTTTCCTCTCCATTTTGGATGCCTTTCTATTTCTTATTTTCTGTCAGATTCCTCTGCTTAGGACTTCAGTACTGTCTGTAATAAGAGTCGTGAGTGTGGATAGCCTTATCTTGTTCCTGATTTTACAGGAAAAGCTCTGAATTTTTCATTTGGGATGGAACCGGGTCTCTTGCATCTCCTCCGTTTGGCAGGCAGATTCTTTACCACTGCACGACCTGGGAAGCCCATATATCTGTTAGGTTTACTTTTCTAAGGCTTCCCTGATGGTTCAGTTGGTAAGGAGTCTGCCTGCAAGGTGGGAGACCCGGGTTTGATCCCTGGTTGAGGAAGATCCGTGGGAGAAGGAAATGGCTAACCCACTCCAGTATTCTTGCTTGGAGAATCCCATGGACCGAGGGGGTCACAAAGAGTTGGACATGACTGAGTGACTAACACTTTTACTTTTCGTTATGCAGGTCAGTGTTTTTCATTAACTTTCTGCCTGGAGATCTATCCGTGTTTACAGATGGGATATTGAAGTACCTTGCTATTCATTACTGCTCCTTTGTAGGTAGTTTTGTCATATTTGCTCTAAGTATCTACATGTTCCTGTGCTGGGTGCACATATATTTGTAATAGTCTCTTGATAATTTGACCCCTTTCTCACTGTAGGGAAACAGTCTTTGCTTCTTGTGACTGATTTGGATGGAAAACATGTACTAAGTACAGTTATTCCCACTGTCTTTTGGGCTGCTATATGCATGGAATATATTTTCACATCCTCTCACTTTAATCTATATATGTCCTTATGTTGAATTAAGTCTCTTGTAAACAGCATATTGCACGTTCTTTTTAAAATTACTGTTTTATTTTGGACATGCCGCTTGGCCTGCAGGATCCTTGTTCCCCAACCAGGGATAGTACCCAGGTTCCCATCAGTGAAAGTACAGGAACTTAACCTCTAGATCTCCGGGGAATTCCCTGTAGGTTCCTTTCTTAAATTAATTCAGTCACTTTGTGTCATTTAATTGGAGAATTCCATCCATTAATGTTTAAGCTGTTGATAAGGATTTTCATTGTTTTCTGTTTGTTGTTGTTCTGAAGGAGGAAACAACAGGCTCTGTCTTGAAAGCAGTCCACCTAGGGCCGGACTGTGGACTTTGAGCTACATGCACAGTATCTATGGAAACGACATACCAACTGGAAAACCAGGCCCCCAGAAGGAAGCACCCCAGGGCTCTCCATTGCCTAAAAGAATACCCTAATTATCTGTGTAACCAAAGAGAATCATACATTCTATTATGCTTACTGGGGTATGACCACAGGCCTACTGATAATTGTCCACTGTTAACTACCTAGGCTTAAGACATATGAATCACGGGTTAACTTTGATTTTATCTTTCTTTTTCCTTTGTTCAGACTAGTTTCAGGGAATTTGGGGTATATAAAGTTTTCACAAAAACTGGTCGGGGTCTTTGCCTAAGAGGAGACTCTGCCTTGGGCCTGCAGGTGTAATAAACTGCACTCTACTATCTGCATTGTCCTGAGTGAGTTTGTTTTCTGGGAAGCTGGCTACAACAGTTCCTTTAGGGTTTGTTTTTTTTTTTTTGATATGGTATGAATTAATTCTTTGTCTTTTGTGTAGCTATAGTAGATTTTTCCTTTGTAGTTTCCATGAAATGTATGTAAAGTATCTTGTATGTAAAATATATTTAAGTTAATAACTAACCTTTAATTTCATAAAATATTTCATGTAAACCATAAATTATCCTCAGAAAAATACTTATATATGTGTTTGTATATATATACACACACACAGACATACACAAATATCCATTACACATTTGGATATTGGTATATTTTTCTTTACATGTAAGATTTCTTATTATATTTAAGGAAGTTGTTTTTTCCTTTTCTTCAGTTATTTTTTCCTGTTTTATCTATATGAGGAGTTCATGATAATTTTATTCATATGAGCACTTTCCACATGTGGTATTAGATTTATTTTTATTTTCTTTTATACCTTTAAAATCGCAGCCTCCTTTTAATATACCTTTTTAACTGATGTGTCTATGTGAACTGTGTAAGCCCCAGCTCTTCATAAAGAGGAAGGCGAGGCAATTGGGGCGGGAGAGTCAGAAGAAATGAAGTAAAGTGAAAGTCGCTCAGTCGTGTCCGACTCTTTGCGACCCCATGGACTTTTACAGTCCATGAAATTCTTCAGGCCAGAAGTGTCTGGTAACCAACTCCGCCTCTTTGGGGAGAGGTTCCACCAACCCCATCCCTGAACCTAGAGGTCTGAAACCGCCGGTGCTCTGGCGCCCTCTAGCGACCCATCGCTGTGGGGTCAGCTCTCGCCTCCCTCCTCCTGCCTCGGTCCTCAGCCCGGGGCCTGCTAGGGCCTTTGAGCACCTGCCAGGCTGATGCTGTTCCTCCTCTCCCTCTAAGTGCAAACAAGCGTCCTCCGGAGGTTTAGGATCTCTTGGAAAAGGAAGCTCTTTTGGTCAATACGCGTCAACCCTGAGAAGGTGGATTTCTAGAATGAACCTGCAATACTGTGTTTTCCTCCGGTGTTTGCAAAAGAAAAACAGCCCAGAGTGCAGTGTGCTTGATGGCCCTCGCTGACAGCAGCCTCTGGAGATCAGGGGCCCAGGAAAGGCCCGTCCCCTCTCTCACGGCAGTGCCCTGGCTTGTTAGGCAGGGAGGCTCCCAGCCACAAGACCTGGGCCTCTCCGAGGGACCCTGACGCATGGGATCACCATGGCTCCTGGGAAGGTGGAGAGAGTGAGGGCTGGGCACCTGGCGTGCATCAGCTGTGTGACCTGGAATCATTTCCTGACCACTCGGTGCCTAGCTTTCCAAGCAGGACACAGAGGAGGCCCTGAACCAGAGGAAAGAGTTAGTCTCCCCAAAGAACTCCTTTCCCACGGGCCCCAAGCCAAGCACAGGTGCCACAGGTCATGAGCTGATGTGCAACAAGCCAGGGAACGCAGTCCAGCACCCCGGCCCCCGGCCCTGCCTGAGGGACCCCCTTTCCCTCTTCTGTGACAGCAACTCAGAGCTGGTCCCAGCATCCTGGGATGTCTGAACTGCGCTGGTGTGGCCTTTTCCACACAGCTCAGTTTCCAGGTCATTCCGACAGGGAACAAGAGCACCTGCCCGGTGTTACAGCTGCAAGGTCCCCACTTTACAAACTGCCCCATGACTTTTACAGTTGGGAGAAGTGAACATCAAAGCCCAAGACCAGCAATCTTATGCATTGATGATGCAAGTAGAAACTGGGGTAACCTCTTTGAGGGTACTTGATAATATTCAAATTTCCTCAGAATTTTAACTTCTGGATATTATTCCACAGATATCCCTGTGAAATTATTTTGACACACAAGATACTTGTGCAGACGGCGAAGGTACAAGACTGGAAATGACTCACATTTCCATCAACAGAGACTGATTCAGTGAATTATGACAGGGCCATAAATTCAAATACACGGTTGTATTACATATGTGTATGTGTAAAATATAAACACATATGTATATATTTTAGTTTTGCACCATGTGAATGTACTACAGATTCTAGATATTAGTTTTCAAAGTACAAAGCATCACATCTACCCTTTTAGAATGGAAATTCTAAAACTGAGGAAAAAGAGATAAATTATCTGCTAGTCTTAAATAGTAGGATATGTGCACAGAACTCAGAAACTGTGTGTGTGTGTGTGTGTGTGTGTGTGAACTTGCCTAAACAGAACTGTGCTCTTGGGAACACTTCCTGGTACTTTCCTGTGAAATGAAAACTGTTATCTTGCTGATTGAGCTCATGGGGGTCATGGGATTTAAGATGACTGATTTAATCAAAAGGGTCACTTTGATTTAAGGGGGCTGATTGATCGAACAATTTTGTGAAGAAAAATTGCTCATGCAGTTTTTAGCTTTCTCTTTCAAATGTCACAGCTGAATCAACCAAGTCCACAGAGAAATTACATATATTTACATTTCAAAGGATGTATAGGGAATCTTTTTTATTCTATCTTCAATGAAAGATCCATTCAAAAGGAAAAAACTTTCTAAAGTGTTAATTTTACAGGCCTGGCTCAGAACATCATCAAAATACATTATAACTTTGTATTTTTAACTGTGCATTTATTTGGCTCTATTGGGTTGCAGCACGGGGCCTCCTCACTGGGTATTGTGGGAATCTCTCATAGCTGCCCAGAACTCTCTAGTGGCACGCAGGCTCAGTAGTCCCTTGGCATGAAGGATCTTAAATCCCCGACCAGAGAGCAAACCTTCATCTCTTGCATTGCAAGGAGGATTCTTAACCACTGGACAACCAGGGACGTCCCTAACTTTATATTTCTTATAACTTGAAAAGTAGAGCTCTTTCTCCTTGGAAATACATGGAGAAAATAACAATATTTCAGGCTCATGCTTGAAACCACCTTCGCAGGGTAAAGGTGTATTGACAAAAAGAGCTTCCTTCTCCAAGAGATCCTAAACGTCTGTAGGGCACTTCACGGCGCTTAGAGGGAGCGGAGGAGCGCAATCAGGCTGGCAGACGCCCAAGTGCTGGGGATGGAAGGCAGGAGGAAGGGCCGAGCGTCGGCTTTAGAGAGGACGGCCTCTAGAGGGCGCAGGGCACCAGCGGAGCCCACCTGCTTCTCCTCAGCCAGACCTCCAGGCTGCGAGATGCGGCTGGTGGAAGCCCAAGGATGTGCCCAGAGAGCAGAGGTTGGTTCCCGGGCGCCTCTGACTCTCCGGCCCAAACTGCTTGGCCTCACAGAGGCCCCTTCGGCATCCGATGGGTCACTTCCCCTCTGATCGGGTGGCTCAGGGGCTAGACGGGCTGACGGGCTGTTTCTGAAGAGGCAGGGCGCTGGACCCAGAACTACCTGGCTTGACTCTGGGACTTGCGGCTTGCCGGCGTGGGTGTTGGCATTTGAAAAAGGGGGGATGGGGGGGTGGCGGTCCTGAACGGGCAGCCTGTAAAGGCGGCGGTATTTTGGCGGGTAGGCTGTGCTCATCCCTGCGCCCTTTCTCTCGAGAGATCCCCCCCAAACTTCTTTCTTTTCCATCTGAGCCTCTCTCCTGTCCCCACACCCCTTCTTCCCTCAGCAGAAGGGTCTCATGTATCCATCTGTTGCCCAATCACTGATCCTAGACTTGGCGTCAAAAGCTATGTGAGGTGCTGGGATCAAGGAAGAGTTCCCAACTCTTGAAGTTGCGGGGGCTTAAGGGGCAGACAGAGCGGTGGAGCTGGGTTAGGTGACTAAAAGCCGCCCACCTGCCCTCCATTCCGGACACCTGGCGTTTAGCGCCCGGGGCGGGCGGGGCCTGACAACAGACCCTGCAAGTGACTGGGGCCCAGCGCCCGCCGCCCGGAGTGGAGCTGGGGTCACTGCGGGCCCGAACTCCTCGCGCCGCGACTCTGCCATCCGCCCCCCGCTGAAGCCCAGACCACACCTGGGGCCGCCCTCCAGGTGCGCTGGCCCGGATCCTGCACGGCGTGGGTCGGGGTTGGGGTGGGGCGCGAGGCCGACTTTGAGGCGCAGGGGTTCGCTCCGAGCTGCGGCTGCTCCTTCGGAAGAGCGGCCCCGCAGCACCTTCCGTTCAGTTCAGTTCAGGCACTCAGTAGTGTCCGACTCTTGCGACCCCGTGGACCGCAGCACGCCAAGCCTCCCTGTCCATCACCAACTCCCGGAGTTTACTCAAACTTGTGTCCATTGAATCGGTGATGCCATCCCACCAACTCATCCTGTGTCGTCCCCTTCTCCTCCAGCACCTTAGTCCAGGGGAATGTGGGTCTCTCTTTTCGCCCCTTTGCCCTCTGCCCGACTGGCTCGGCCCCGCGTGGAATCGGGGAGCGGGCAGGACAGAGTCCGGGCTGGAGTCAAAGAGCCCTCCTCCTGTGGGCCGGGAGTGTGTGGGGTGGGTGCGGGGTCCTGGGTCTGCACCCCCGGGGGCGGGATTCAGCCTCCTAACCTGCCCCCACCTTACAGTGGAATTTCCAGTAATACTTAATTGCCTCTCGAGTTCTCAGGCTTAAAATTGATCCATAGATTCGCAAGTCCCTTGATTTAGCCAAGTGGCTCTGTGCTCCTTCGCTGTTAGATCAAGTACCAGCGGGGAGGGGCCAGCGGATGCGACTGGAGGAGCCCCCGAAGCCCTGGGCTCAGCAGACTAAGGGCCGAGCCGCGCGGTCACAGAGGGCCTAGGGGTGGTCGAGGATGATAGTTAATTGTAAATGGAATTATTTTATTTCTTCCTAATATTTGGTCACTATTGTACTGTGATGCTGGGCAAGATTGAGGGCAGAAGGAGAAAGGGGCGACAGAGGATGAGATGGTTGGATGGCATCATCCACTCTGGACCTGAGTTTGAGCAAACTCCAGGAGATGGTGAAGGACAAGGAAGCCTGGCGTGCTGCAGTCCAAGGGGTCGCAGAGAGTCAGACACCACTTAGCGACTGAATGATAAAAGATTGTATTAATATGTAATGCAGCTGACTTTTGTATGTTGATTCTGACCCTACAACCTTATTGTACTTACGACTACTATTAATACCATTGGGGGCGGGGAGCCATATATAAGGTCACGTTTTCTGAAAACAGAAGAAGCAGCTTTACTTTTTCCTCTCCATTTTGGATGCCTTTCTATTTCTTATTTTCTGTCAGATTCCTCTGCTTAGGACTTCAGTACTGTCTGTAATAAGAGTCGTGAGTGTGGATAGCCTTATCTTGTTCCTGATTTTACAGGAAAAGCTCTGAATTTTTCACTTGGGATGGAACCCGGGTCTCTTGCATCTCCTCCGTTTGGCAGGCAGATTCTTTACCACTGCACGACCTGGGAAGCCCATATATCTGTTAGTTTTACTTTTCTAAGGCTTCCCTGATGGTTCAGTTGGTAAGGAGTCTGCCTGCAAGGTGGGAGACCCGGGTTCAATCCTTGGTTGAGGAAGATCTGTGGGAGAAGGAAATGGCTAACCCACTCCAGTATTCTTGCTTGGAGAATCCCATGGACCGAGGGGTCACAAAGAGTTGGACATGACTGAGTGACTAACACTTTTTACTTTTCGAAAGCGTTATGCAGGTCAGTGTTTTTCATTAACTTTCTGCCTGGAGATCTATCCGTGTTTACAGATGGGATATTGAAGTACCTTGCTATTCATTACTGCTCCTTTGTAGGTAGTTTTGTTCATATTTGCTCTAAGTATCTACATGTTCCTGTGCTGGGTGCACATATATTTGTAATAGTCTCTTGATAATTTGACCCCTTTCTCACTGTAGGGAAACATTCTTTGCTTCTTGTGACTGATTTGGATGGAAAACATGTACTAAGTACAGTTATTCCCACTGTCTTTTGGGCTGCTATATGCATGGAATATATTTTCACATCCTCTCACTTTAATCTATATATGTCCTTATGTTGAATTAAGTCTCTTGTAAACAGCATATTGCACGTTCTTTTTAAAATTACTGTTTTATTTTGGACATGCCGCTTGGCCTGCAGGATCCTTGTTCCCCAACCAGGGATAGTACCCAGGTTCCCATCAGTGAAAGTACAGGAACTTAACCTCTAGATCTCCGGGGAATTCCCTGTAGGTTCCTTTCTTAAATTAATTCAGTCACTTTGTGTCATTTAATTGGAGAATTCCATCCATTAATGTTTAAGCTGTTGATAAGGATTTTCATTGTTTTCTGTTTGTTGTTGTTCTGAAGGAGGAAACAACAGGCTCTGTCTTGAAAGCAGTCCACCTAGGGCCGGACTGTGGACTTTGAGCTACATGCACAGTATCTATGGAAACGACATACCAACTGGAAAACCAGGCCCCAGAAGGAAGCACCCAGGGCTCTCCATTGCCTAAAAGAATACCCTAATTATCTGTGTAACCAAAGAGAATCATACATTCTATTATGCTTACTGGGGTATGACCACAGGCCTACTGATAATTGTCCACTGTTAACTACCTAGGCTTAAGACATATGAATCACGGGTTAACTTTGATTTTATCTTTCTTTTTCCTTTGTTCAGACTAGTTTCAGGGAATTTGGGGTATATAAAGTTTTCACAAAAACTGGTCGGGGTCTTTGCCTAAGAGGAGACTCTGCCTTGGGCCTGCAGGTGTAATAAACTGCACTCTACTATCTGCATTGTCCTGAGTGAGTTTGTTTTCTGGGAAGCTGGCTACAACAGTTCCTTTAGGGTTTTTTTTTTTTTTTTTTGGATATGGTATGAATTAATTCTTTGTCTTTTTGTGTAGCTATAGTAGATTTTTCCTTTGTAGTTTCCATGAAATGTATGTAAAGTATCTTGTATGTAAAATATATTTAAGTTAATAACTAACCTTTAATTTCATAAAATATTTCATGTAAACCATAAATTATCCTCAGAAAAATACTTATATATGTGTTTGTATATATATACACACACACAGACATACACAAATATCCATTACACATTTGGATATTGGTATATTTTTTTTTTTACATGTAAGATTTCTTATTATATTTAAGAGTTGTTTTTTCCTTTTCTTCAGTTATTTTTTCCTGTTTTATCTATATGAGGAGTTCATGATAATTTTATTCATATGAGCACTTTCCACATGTGGTATTAGATTTATTTTTATTTTCTTTTATACCTTTAAAATCGCAGCCTCCCTTTTAATATACCTTTTAACTGATGTGTCTATGTGAACTGTGTACGAAATACTTATGCTATAGTCTTTAAAATATTTTGTCTTATTTTCTGTAACGAATTTCCATCTGTTATTCGGACTTATTAGATATAGATCCACATGCTCTACAAATGGAGATGACTTTAATTCTTCTTTTCCAGTAGTAATTCCTTTACTACTCAAACTGTTGTTAGGGGTTCCTGTCTACTAGTAATCTTTCTGACAATTACAGGAAATTAATGTATAGGTGAACTCGTGGGTATTGGAGATTTCTTTGGGTACATAAGCGTTAATATCTTTTTTATTTTTATAATTGTTCCCTGTAATATTCTACCATGCTACTTTGTGTCTATCAAGTTGATCACATGCTTTTCCTAAATTTATAAGTCAATTAGTTATATTAATATATTTCCTAACAACCGAAACATTGGATTCTTTGGTGTTAGACTCACTTAATCTTGGTATAAAGTTTTTTCCTAAGTTAGCTTTGAAAGTGAATGTCAAAGTCACTCACTAGTGTCCAACTCTTCGTGACCTCCATGGACTGTAGCCCACCAGGCTCCTCTGTCCATGGGATTCTCCAGGCAACAATACTGGAGTGGGTTGCCATGCCCTTCTCTGGGGAATCTTTCCAACCCAGGGATCGAAGCTGGGTCTCCCTTATTGCAGGCAGATGCTTTACCATTTGAGCTACCCGGGAAGCCAAAAGTTAGCTTTATTAAGGCATTATTCATTTCTTCAAGTCTAATTGAGATATCAGCATACCACATTGTATAAGTTTAAGGTCTACAACACAGAAGAACTGTACAAAAAAGATCTTAATGACCCAGATAATCACGATGGTGTGATCACTCACCTAGAGCCAGACATCCTGGAATGTGAAGTCAAGTGGGCCTTAGGAAGCATCACTACAAACAAAGCTAGTGGAAGTGATGGAATTCCAGTTGAGCTATTTCAAATCCTGAAAGATGATGCTGTGAAAATGCTGCACTCAAATGCCAGCAAATTTGGAAAATTCAGCAGTGGCCACAGGACTGGAAAAGGTCAGTTTTCATTCCAATCCCAAAGAAGGGCAATGTCAAAGAATGCTCAAACTACCACACAATTGCACTCATCTCACATGCTAGTAAAGTAATGCTCAAAATTCTCCAAGCCAGGTTTCAGCAACAAGTGAACCGTGAACTTCCAGATGTTCAAGCTGGTTTTAGAAAAGGCAGAGGAACCAGAGATCAAATTGCCAACATCCGCTGGATCATGGAAAAAGCAAGAGAGTTCCAGAAAAAACATCTACTTCTGCCTCATTGACCATGCCAAAGCCTTTGACTGTGTGGATCACAATAAACTGTGGAAAATTCTGAAAAAGATGGGCATACCAGACCACCTGATCTGCCTCTTGAGAAACCTGTATGCAGGTCAGGAAGCAACAGTTAGAACTGGACATGGAACAACAGACTGGTTCTAAATAGGAAAAGGAGTATGTCAAGGCTATATATTGTCACCCTAGTTATTTAACTTATATGCAGAGTACATCATGAGAAACGTTGGGCTGGACGAAGCACAAGCTGGAATCAAGATTCCCGGGAGAAATATCAATAACCTCAGATATGCGGATGACACCACCCTTATGGCAGAAAGTGAGGAAGAACTAAAGAGCCTCTTGATGAAAGTGAAAGAGGAGAGTGAAAAAGTTGGCTTAAAGCTCAACATTCAGAAAACGAAGATCATGGCATCGGGTCCCATCACTTCATTGCAAATAGATGGGGAAACAGTGTCAGACTTTATTTTTGGGGGCTCCAAAATCACTGCAGATGGTGACTGCAGCCATGAAATTAAAAGACGCTTACTCCTTGGAAGGAAAGTTATGACCAACCTAGACAGCATATTAAAAAGCAGAGACGTTACTTTGCCAACAAAGGTCCGTCTAGTCAAGGCTATGTATGGATGTGAGAGTTGGACTATAAAGAAAGTTGAGCACCGAAGAATTGAACTGTGGTGTTGGAGAAGACTTTTGAGAGTCCCTTGGACTGCAAGGAGATCCAACCAGTCCATCCTAAAGGAGATCAGTCCTGGGTGTTCACTGGAAGGACTGATGTTGAAGCTGAAACTCCAGTATTTTGGCCACCCGATGCGAAGAGCTGACTCATTAGAAAAGACCCTGATGCTGGGAAAGATTGAGGCAGGAGGAGAAGGGGACGACAGAGGATGAGATGGCTGGATGGCATCACTGACTCGATGGACATGGGTCTGGGTGGACTCCGGGAGTTGGTGATGGACAGGGAGGCCTGGCGTGCTGTGGTTCATGGGATCGCAAAGAGTCAGACACGATTGAGCGACTGAACTGAACTGAACTGAAGGTTGACAGCATAATGATTTGATGAACATATATCAGGATTATCCCAATCAGTTTAGTGAACATTCAACACCTCATATAGGTATAAAATTCAAGAAATAGCAAAAAAATTTTGAGATAACTCTTATGTACTCTCTTAACAACTTTCATGTATAACATAAAGGGGTGTTAATTATATTAGTCATGTTGTACCTTAAATCCCTAGCACTTATTAATTTTATAACTGGAAGTTTGTAACTTTGGCTGCATTCATCCAGTTCCTTCTCCACCCATACATTGCATCAGTCAGTCAGTTCGGTCACTCAGTCATGTCTGACTTGGCGACCCCATGGACCACAGCATGCCAGGCCTCCCTGTCCATCACCAACTCCCAGTTTACTCAAACTCGTCCATTGAGTCGGTGATAACCATTCAACTATCTCATCCTCTGTTGTCCCCTTCTCCTCCTGCCTTCAATCTTTCCCAGCATCAGGTGATTCCCAGTGATTCAGTTCTTTGCATCAGGTGGCCAAAGTGTTGGAGTATCAGCTTCAGTATCAGTCCTTCCAATGAATATTCAGGACTGATTTCCTTTAGGATGGACTGGCTGGATCTCCTTGCACTCCAAGGGACTCTCAAGAGTCTTCTCCTACACCACAGCTCAAAAGCATCAATTCCTCGGCACTCAGCTTTCTTTATAGTCCAACTCTCATATCCATACATAACTGGTGGAAAAACCATAGCTTTGACTACATGGACCTTTTTGGCAAAATAATGTCTCTTCTTTTTAATATGCTGTCTAGGTTGGTCATAACTTTTCTTCCAAGGAGTAAGCATCTTTTAATTTCATGGCTGCAGTCACCATCTGCAGTGATTTTGGAGCCCCCCAAAATAAAGTCTGTCACTGTTTCCACTGTTTCCCTATGTAATTGCCATGAAGAGATGGGACCAGATGCCATGATATTAGTTTTCTGACTGTTGCACTTTTTCACTGTCCTCTTTCACTTTCATCAAGAGGCTCTTTAGTTCTTCACTTTCTGCCATAACGGTGGTGTCATCTGCATATCTGAGGTTATTGATATTTCTCCCGGCAATCTTAATTCCAGTAGTTTGAACATTCTTTGAGATTGGAATGAAAACTGACCTTTTCCAGTCCTGTGGCCACTGCTGACTTTTCCAAATTTGCTGGCATATTGAGTGCAGCACTTTCACAGCATCATCTTTCAGCATTTGGAATAGCTCAACTGGAATTCCATCACCTCCTCTAGCTTTGTTCGTAGTGATGCTTTCTAAGGCCCACTTGACTTCACATTCCAGAATGTCTGGCTCTAGGTGAGTGATCATACCATTATGATTATCTGTGTTGTGAATATCTTTTCTGTACAGTTTTCTATGTATTCTTGCCATCTCTTCTTAATACCTTCTGCTTCTGTTAGGTCCATATTATTTCTGTTCTTTATATGCTCATCTTTGCATGAAATGTTCCCTTGGTATCTCTAATTTTCTTGAAGAGATCTCTAGTCTTTCCCATTCTATTGTTTTCTTCTATTTCTTTGCATTGATCGCTGAGGAAGCCTTTCTTATCTCTACTTGCTATTCTTTGGAATCTGCATTCAAATGGATATATCTTTCCTTTTCTCCTTTGCTTTTTGCTTCTCTTCTTTTCACAGCTATTTGTAAGGCCTCCTCAGACAGCCATTTTGGTTTTTTGCATTTCTTTTTCTTGGGGATGGTCTTGATTCCTGTCTCCTGTACAATGTCATGAACCCCTGTCCATAGTTCATCTGGCACTCTATCAGATAATTCCTTGATTCTATTGCTCACTTCTGTATAATTGTAAGAGATTTAATTTAGGTCATACCTGAATGGTCCAGTGGTTTTCCCTACTTTCTTCAATTTAAGTCTGAATTTGGCAATAAGGAGTTCATGATCTGAGCCACAGTCAGCTCCTAGTCTTGTTTTTGCTGACTGTGTAGAGCTTCTCCATCTTTGGCTGCAAAGAATATAATCAATCTGATTTCGGTGTCGACCATCTGGTGATGTCCATGTGTAGAGTCTTCTCTTGTGTTACTGGAAGAGGGTGTTTGCTGTGACCAGCGCATTCTCTTGGCAAAATTCTGTTAGCCTTTTCCCTGCTGCATTCTGTACTCCAAGCCTGTAACCTGGAGTACACTGCGTCTGGTAACCACAAGTTTCTCTTACTCTGAGTTCGTTTGTTGAACTATAATTGACCTATGACACTGGTAGTTCTGGTTGCCCAACGTAGCAATTAGATATTTCTGGACATTTCAAAATGATCAAGTAAAAGTCTGTGTATGTCATCTTATATAGGTAAGTATTCCGTAACTATTAACTACATTTCTCAAGTCTCATACCCAAGACTGTTGATTTGTTTGCAAGTCTGTACCTCCTGATCTCCCTCACCTGTTTCTTCCCTCCTCCCACTCCCCTCCCTGGTGACTACCTACTTTTTCCTCTGTATTTACAAATCTGTTTAGTTTTGTTATCTGTTCATTTGCTTTGTTTTTTAGATTACACCAATAATTGAAGTCATACAATAATTGTTTTTCTAAGTCTTATTCACTTAGCATAGTACCCTCTAGGTCTATTCACACTGTCTCAACTAGCAAGATTTCATTCTTTTCTATGGCCGAGTAATATCCTGTTGTGTATATGTATGTATGTATAATATTTATCCATTAATGGGCTCTTGGCTTGGCTATTATAAATAATGCTGCTGTGATTGTAGAGGTGCATATATATTTTCTTATAATTGTTTTGATTCTTTTCAGATAAATAACCAGAACTGGAATTCCTAAAATATATGGTAGATCTATTTTTAATTTCGAGAAATAGCCATACTTATTTTCCAAATTTTTCCACAGTGACTATACCAATTTCCTTCCCACCAAGAGTGAACAATGGTTACCTTTTCTCTGTTGTCATCTGTCATTGTGTTTTTGATAACAAAATATTCTGACAGCTGTGAGATGGTATCTTCTTGTGATTTTGATTTGCATTTCTCTGATGAGTGATGCTGAGCATCTTTTCATGTGCCCGTTGATCATCTGTATATTTTCTTTGGAAAATTTGTCTCTTCAGATCCCTTGCTCATTTTTTTAAACTGGGTGCTTTGTTCTATTAAAGTTGACTTTTATGAGTTCTTTGTATATTTGAGGCATCAACTCTATCAGATAATATACTGTGCAAGTAAACTTGAGCCTGAAGCCACCTAGTGGACCAATTCCAGCAGACATTTAATATGAACCAAAATACATGTGTTTTCTGTTTTCAAGCCTTTTTAAATATATAATCAGAAATAACAAATAGAAAGACACCCAAATGCTGTAGTGATGTTGAATAGATTTTAATTCTTTATCCCCAAAGATTGTGTTTTAGAAAATCTGTATTTCTCAGGTATGCCTTCCTCACCTTCATCATCTAAAAAATAGCCCTCAGCAGAAGAACACATACTCCTCTGACACAATATCTTTGGGGCTTATCCCCAGGGGAAAGATACATAATATTAGGGGGTGGCTATTTGTACTAAATGGGCTTCCCCGGTGGTTCAGCAATAAAGAATCTGCCTGCAATGCAGGACACATGGGTTCGATCCCTGGGTTGGGAAGGTCCACTGGACAAGGGCATGGCAACCCACTCCCATGGAGAGAGGAACCTGAAGAATCCCATGGACAGAGGAGCCTGGCAGGCTACAGTCCATAGGGTCGCAAAGAGTCAGACACGACTCAAGCAACTGAGCCCATTTATACTAAATACATTAATTTTTTTAAATGACTGCAGGAATTTCATGCTTAAGGCCAAAACATTACAGAAAATATGAAAGCAGAGAAGTGAACAAACATATTAATTTACCTCTGTTTATGCCCCCGAAATCATAACATGAGAGTGAAGTTTTGGCTTTCTCTGTTTTAAACATAAGCTCAGGACAGACAGAACAGAGGGCTCAGTGAGGACAGTCAGAGGCTCTGCCCGGGAACGCGCTGCGTTGCACGAGGCTGTGCTCTGCTCTATACTGTCCTGAAAGACGTTGCCCAGCAGCCCTCGTTGAATCTCGTGAGTCTGATTGACAGCCCAAACCTTGAAACTCATTCCAGTAGTGTAACCAGGATCATGAAACAAGGCCTTCAGAGTTGTGAGGTGGGCTGCGGGGCCGGGCGGGAGTGGCGGTTATTCCCAATCTAGAATTCTACACCCAACAAACTATCTAAATTGAGGGCAGAATAAAGACATTCACAGATACTCACAGCATTCAAACTGTTCCCCAGCAACGTCTGTTCTGACAGTCATCTCACCATCATGTACCTTTTCTCAGGGACCTTCTGAAAGATATGCCCGCCCAACTGAGAAAAAGTCTGGATTCTGGGGGTTCCAGATCAAGAAGGTGGAGGATGCCTCCGTCCCTGCCCTCCCCCACCCCAGGAGCGCTGCGGAGGGAGAACCCGGGAAGACAGCAGTGCGGAAGGTCCAGTGACTGATCAGCCAGGTGGGAGGCGGTCAGAGGCTCTGGGAGGCACTTCTTCAACAAGAAAAGCTTTTTAGGACACCCAGTGTGCTTGAGTAGGGAGAGAAGGTTACACAGCTGGGAGAAGGGTTTGGTTACAGGTTAGCAATAAAATATACAAAACCAAGGTCCCTGCAGCCCCACACAGGAAAAACAAACTTGAAATGCACGAAAATACATTTTATACAGAAAGTCATCACAGTACATAACGTGATAAAGCTGTGCGTAGCACTTACAGTCATAATACCAAACAATGAATACTGATGCAACCAAATTGAAAGAATATTAGGAGGATGGAGAGATGGGAAGTGTGTGCTGAGGAGAGGGAGGTGAAAGAAAGCCCTTCCATGATGGAAATTCAAAAGAAAATACCTAGAACTGAAACACTATTAAGAAACATGTGATTTGGAGACAAATACAAAGTCAATCAGCTAAAATCCTTGAGCCTGGTGGCCTCTAGGGAGGGGTGATACAGAAGACAGAGTGGGTCTTACTGTTTCAAAGAAAGGTTCATAGATCTGTTTTGCTCATTTTAAATTTGTAGGTGTAATTTTACTTAAAAAATGACTTAATTTACAACGATAGAAGTCTTTTATTACTGTCACATACATGTTAAAATCAGCTAATACGTCAACAGGTACAGGGCAAATAAGCACGGACATTAAAAACAAAACTGAAAATGTAAAGAGAGAAAAAAACCAAAGCTGATATGATTTTAGGGCCTTGTGACATCCTGAGCTAGACTTTAAGAAATCATTCACCTTCTGGACGCTTGTGCTTCCAGTTCTGCAGAGGAGTATTCTAAATAGATGAGATCTAAGTTCCTTTGAAATCTGAGTCTGTTTAAGTGCAGTAGTTGAATAGGGTAAACACATTTTATGGACGCATTTCTAAAGGGTATTCCATTTAAACAGGCCTTGTTTTCAACTGGTACTGATTATTAGGGCTTTTCACTTTTCTTATATGTAAAAAATATGTAATAATTTTAAATGATCACAGAAAAACCCCTTAATATAACACATGAAATGAAGGTTCTAAACTGTTCCTTGACTTAAGAAGCAGTAGTAACAGCCGCAGCTCAATGCTAAGCGGCCACTCTTGGCAATACCAGAACTTCAAAACATAGCTCTAAAGTGGGTTAAAAGCAGACTGCTGTGGTAGATCTGAAAGCTCAACTGTTCGTGCATAAACCGAGGAAGATTTATGAGAAGGTATATTCTCAAACTCATTAAGTAACTGAGGAAGAGAAACCCATGGAAAAGCCGAATAAAAGAAAAAGCGCTGGCAGTGATTAGATACAGGTAAACCCTCACATACCCCACCTAACAGCCGAGCGCCGAGCCAGGCCTGGGCTCACCCCACCTCCAGTCGGCAAAGCTGCTGTCCTTGGCAGTAAACAAATGTAGAGCTCTTTTTCAAATTATACATTTACTACGTCTTCCCAATCTTTGAAATTAATGGTGATGTATTTTTAAGGGCAAGTTCCGATTTCTCAGCCTGAGGGGTGACCCCTGTTGACTGTGGGTGACTAGATTTTAGGCTGCACTGTTGCTGCCCCAGGGGGCTCCTGGTGCAGGTTAGCAATCTCTGCATGAGTTCCCAATCGCTTCCCTTTCCTACTTCCTGGGGTGACCACCCATCTTCATTACTTTCTCAGATGTTCATCTCACCCCCACTGTTTGCCAGCCCACTCCCTGCAGCCCCTTCAGGGCCTCCACTTCTCGCGGCCTCCACTTCTACGCGGCCTCCACTCCTACAGGCCCTGCTTCCGTGACTCACCCGAGTGTCTGCCTGTCCTCCTATGTGTTCCTTCCACCACTGTTCCTTCAGTTACATCCACAGGGCAGTTCTCAACCTTGAAGGTCGTCAGAGTCACCTTCAGGGAATGCTGGCCACAGCCCCGGAGCTTGATTCAACAGGTCTGGGTTAGGGCTTAACAATGTGCACTTCTAACAAGTCCCCAGATGAGGCTAACGCTGTTGGTCCAGGGACCCCACTCTGAGAAGCACTATTATTAATACGTGACTTTACGCTTACATCTGTCACTAGACTGCAAGTTTCTTGAGGTCAGGGAGCATTTCTTACACGTCTCATCTCCAGGGTCTAGACAGTGTCCAGCAGTCATTCAGTCAACAAATATTTATTGAATGCCTGTCACATGCCAGACACTGTTGCAGGCACTAGATTCAGCAGTTAAAAAAAAAAATTTACACACACAACAGAGGCTAAGCGAGCTGCTGTCCAAACAGGGGCACCGGCCCACGTGCAGGGTGGCCTGTGCACTCTCCTGAGACTGGTAGGAGGCCCTGTGAGGATACGAGAGGCCCCGGGGAGAAAGTGGGCGACAGCCCAGGTGAAGCTGACTCCCCACACAGAGCCCGTCACACCCCAGGGCTGCCTGCGGGCCACTGGCCAAGTGGCTCCCTCCCTATCTCCAGGAAAGTACAAAGACTGTGCCTTCATCTTTGGGCTAATTTTCTGAAAGTTTCCTCAACAAATAAAAAATGAGAGGACTCATGAAGAAAAATCTGGAAAATAACTGAATTGACCATCATGTTCACTGTCAAGGCTTTCAGTATTCTTAAGGTTTGCAAATGTTTTTATAAGGCCTTCCATTCAGAGCCCTGAAACGCTCTCTGCTAATTATATGGAGGGGATAATGGGCAGCATTTATGAATGAATTCCAGACTAAAATATTTCTTCTCTTGTTAGTGGTTTCAAGAGTCAGTGAGATCAGAGAATAATATTGTCCGAGAATAATGCTATCTTCCTATTGCTGCCCTGAATCAGTCCAACAAGTGATCATGATTTTTACACACTGAAAGACTGAAAAAAAAAATGAATAACCCTGTTAGGAACACACTTTTATAATGGAGAGCAGGTCCACCAAATTCATTTTTATGACTCCAGGCTAATCAAGTAAATTCTGATTACCAGAAAGCTTTGGGTATAAATGGGGCCTTTTGGTGAGTCACATATTGACTTAAAAATGGTCAGGTTGCTGTTTATTTCCCTGGAGTAGATTACTAATTATCACCTTCATAATCCAAAGGGATTAATATTTCTGAAAAGGTGTGTACTTCTCTGCTGAGATGTGACCTCCAATGAACCAGCCCCTTTGACTGGATCCCCTAAAGCTAAGACCAGGAGAAATCAATCCCTGTAGCCGACTGAATGGTCTCTTGAAATGATTGACACCTGCTTCAGTGTAAGAAAAGAACACATCACTATACTCTGGAAAACATACAAATAAATCTAAATAAAAATATTCTCCTTAGTATCATTCGTATGCTAATAATAAATTAGCTTCCTTTAAAAATTTTTTTCAACTATTTACAAAATCCATTCTTATTTTATGAGTTAACAAGGCTGGATTTTAAAAGTGCAATAAAAATTCTCAAGGCCTTCACTCCTTGTTCAGACACGACTTCTTAGTGGTTTGCAAGACGCAGCTTCTTGTTCTGGTGTGGTTCTTCATCCAGGGCTACGGATCCCAGCACGCCATCTGATGGTCAAGAATAACTTAGCGTCAGGAAAATGTCACGTCAAAGAAACGAGCATTTGTTAAAGTCAGAAGCTGTAAGATCAAAACAATGCTTAAGCTAAAGAGGAATATTTTAAACATAAAAATGAAAAAGGGCATACTGATTTTATCTTTAAAATTCTCAACTGTTAAAGAACAGATTCTAGATAAGTCACTCACAGCTGACACAATGTACCTGACCTTTTACAAACTGGATTCATCGACAGTGTATAGACAACAATTCACAAAACTTTTTGGGAGGCAAAGTTATTACTGTTAGGCTGGAGGAGACAAAATGACCCATCTGTTGTCCAAGGAGAGAAGGGAGTCGTCTGTGGGGCAGTGAGGTGTGAGCGGACACACCCCCCGCCGGAAGGCAAGTGGACTCATCACCTTGGTCATGTGGGAGACGGGCCTGGCTTCCACCTCGCCCCATGACCTGATTTCCCTGGCTTTCCTGGGACCACACTGTGTGCATGTAAAGTGCACAATGTGATGGGTTTCAACACAAGCACACATCTGAGAAACCACCACCACCCTTAAGATGGTAAGTATACCCACCACCTCTGAGAGTCTCCTTTTATCCTGCTGCTTTCTGTCTTTCCAGGGATCTGCCTGCCCTCCAAGCCTCTGTGCTCACCTCGCTCTCCTAGTCTTAAGGACACCTGCATCAGGGTGCAGGGAGAATAGATCTGGAAAGCTTTCTCTCTTATTATGTAATATTGGAAACATTAAAAAAAGGAAGACTGTGTGTGATACAGATGGGAGTCCTAAAGCCTAATAATAAATTAACACTCAAGAACCTACTTTGTTGGTGTTCAGTCGCTAAGCTGTGTCCAACTCTTTTACCCCATGCTCCTCTGTCCTCCACTCTTTCCCAGAGTTTGCTCAAGAACCTACTACCCAACCCCAAAACTAGAATGTTACCACCTCTCGGGTGCCCCCCAGTCTAATCCCATCCCTCTATCCCCCTTATTCAGAGGTAACCACTGCGCTGAATCGTTGATCATTCCATTGCTTCTTAAAAATAATTTTGCCACATGTACTAACCAATACACTGCCTTCCTGTTGAACTTTACATAGAAGTTGCCTTATAATGTATTTAGTCTTCTGAAACTTGATTTTTTCATTCAGCATTATATTTCTAAGATCCACCCATGTTTAAGAATGTAGCTGTAGTTCATTTTACTTTCACTGCTTTATAATATTCCACTGTAATATTTTAATTTCCAGAGATAAATTTTTGTGCTAGTTCCAGTTTTTGCTTTTAAGAACAATGTTGCAATGAATTATCTATCTCTGTCTTTTCTACGAAACATGTAAGAATTTTCCTAGGGCATATGCTTAGAGGTCAGATTGCTGGGTCATGGAATAGACACATCTTCAGTTTTACAAAGATGACATTAAACTGCTTTCCCAAGGTGGCTGTATGCATTTTCAGTCCAACCAGCAATATACGAGTTTCTAAGGATCCACCTCCTCACGAGCACTCGGTGTCCTCAACTTGAATTCCGCAACTCTAGTAGGCACAGCAGTAGGGGTGTAAACGTTGCGGTGATTTTAATTTGCATTTCCATGACTGCTAATGAGCTTGAGCACTTTTTCATGTGCTTATTAGATGTCTGTGTTTCTTCTGTTGTGAAATACCTGAAACTATCCCGTACCCATTCTCAAATGAACTCAACCACTAATCAACCGTATATAACTGACAACCATGGACTACCTCAGCCAACAGTAGAATCCACATTATGCTTAACTCACATGGAGTGTTCACCAAGAGACCACATGCCAGGCCATAAAACACACCCTAATAAATTCAAAAGAATAGAAAGCATACAGTGTCTGCTCTCGGACCACAATATAATTAAATGACTAGTAGAAACATAACTGGAAAATCCCAAAATATATGTGGAAGTTAAATAATACATTGCTAAATAACAAATGAGTAAAAAAAAAAAAAAAAACCAAAAAACTCAAGATAAATTTTTAAATATTTTGAAATTTTGAACTAAATAAAACACGACTTATCAAAATTTGTAGCATTCAGTGGAAGAAATGCTAGAGAGAAATATACAGCAGTGAATGTATATATGAGAAAAGAGGAACGATCTAAAATCAATGGCCAGAATATATGAATCCAAATAACCAAAGTAGATTCGTGGTAGCCTGGGGCTGGAGGTAGGAGGAAACAGGGATGACTAATAAACAGGTAAGAGGAGTCTTTTTGAGCTGATGGAAAATTCTGAAATTAGGCAGTGGTGATGGTTACACAACTCTGAATCTACCAAAACCCACCCAATTCAGTACTTTAAAAGGGTAAATTTATGGTATATAGATTATACCTCAATCAAGCTCTTATAAAATTGAAAAACAGATAAGGATATTATTTACTGATATAAAAATACACACAAAAATACATTATATATTAACAAATTTTTTTAACAAATATGTATTTGTTAAAAAATACATACAGAACACAAACCTGCAGTTCAGTGGACAGTCATAAAGCAAACACATTTAACCATCACCCAGGTCAAGAAATAAAGCACTCCCAGCAAAATGAAAGCTCTCCTCTCACCCCCTCACCACCACGACCCCTCCTCATCTCAGGACACCCCCCGACAGCACGTCTCCCCTTCCTTAGTGATCTAGGGACAGGGAATCCTGGCTACAAGACTCTTGATTGTAAGTGGCAAAAATCTCCTCTTTCATGGCTTGCCTTTGTACTCTTTTAATGCTATCTTTTGACAAACAGATGTTCTTTATTTTAACACAGATAAATGAATTCATTTTTTATGTTTAATGCTTTTTTGTGTCTTCTCCCTAACAACAGGGAATTATTAACTCACCCCCCTCGAACACTATTATTGAATACATATTCTTTAATCAGATCCGTATTTTTTCATTTCCTTTTATCTTTAACCACTTTTTTCCCCCTGATAAATTTTTAAAAAGAAAGATGGAGTGGATATGTACTTTTTTTCCTGACTGCAAATTAAAATTTCACTACTTGAATAAAATAAAGCTAAGTTAGAACACAGAAAATCAGGATATTCACATAGACATTATTTTCATAAAGACTTTTATATTTACTGATTTTTCAGAGTAATCAAATCATTGTTATTATCAAGAAAATTTTACTTATTATATTGAATTTCTACTTACCTTGAATCCAAACAGAAAGATAACTAATATTTTAAAATAATATTGTACAGTAATAATTAATATTCAAAATAATATGCATGAAGAATTGCAAGGTCTCCTAAAGACTATATTGCATTAAAAATATGTGTTAATATATAAACAGTAAAACTCTGAAGACTAGTAATTCATTTATGGTAACTGTGATGACTCTTAATTAGATTATTAAAATAACCAGGATATTTCCATTCTCTGGCCAATCTGAGCTAATGTGGCTTTACTCTAACAAGAATGTACATAGCCTCATAATTTGGCCCTGGTTCCATCTGTATTAATTAGATGTATTTTTTCTTTCTAACTGCCCAAAAGGCTTTTGTTTTGGTATAGAAGAGCACTGTTGCCTATAGTCTCATATAAATTTAATTTATAAATTCAATTTTTGCATGATTATTTGTATTAAACTGCAGAGTCCATACGACTACTCATTCATCAGCACTTCCCATGACATCTAGCATATAGTCGATACACAAGTGTTTGTGCACAAACTGAATGGCAAAAATCTAATCTGCAAAAAGAATATGCTCCACCTCCAACCACAGCAATTTCCAACACCTGATCATTATAAGTCACTATTTTTCTTTTCTTAGCAACAAAGTCAACCTCAATAAAGGACTTGTAGATACTTACTCTCTCTGCTTTCAGGCTCATTTTGCTCAAGAACACCAGGTCTTGATGGATTCAGTTGCCACTATAAAAGGACACAAACATTTTATGTATATGTTTAAGAAGGTTTTAATAAGTAGCATTTCAGCATTGTGCTTTCAAATATCAAAACAGCTTAAAACAGTAAGAAAAGTTAGTGTGTCACACCACCCAAGCCCTAATAACAACTCTGGACGACCCTGAATGATATGACTGCTGGATAAAGGATCAATATTCTTAGAGAATCTTATATATATGGTTTAGTGAGTATTTCTTAGGTGCTTTATATATTCCAGGCACTCTGGACACAAACAGAAAAGTCAAGTTGAAATCTATAAACAGTACTATTATATCTTTTGTACTTACTGCAAACTATAGCATATAAAAGTTATATTAAGTGCCAGAATTATCATTAAAAAGTAACACATAATTCTGGACAGGATCCTTTTGCTATAAAGAACTTTATTGGGACAACTGGTAGACCCTGACTGAACTCTGTGGATTAAATGGTAGCAACATATCAATGAAAATTTCCTGAGTTCTGTGGTTGTATTGTGGTTATGTAGGATAATCTACTATTTCAGGAAATACACAAGAAAGTATTTAAGAGTGACTTGGCATCATGGCAACAACTTAACTCTCAAGTGTTTCTGGAAAAAAATTCTTCGTAGTATTTTTGTAACTTTTCTGCATGCTTGAGATTATTTCTAAAAAGAGAAAGGTTTTTAGGAACCAGAGTAGTTAAAAATAACCATGAGGAATTAAAGTTCTGAGTTTTCCACAAAACAATTACCACCTCAGCAGTTCTTTGGAAATATCAAATACTAGGCTAGGCTAAGTCACTTCAGTCGTGTCCGACTCTGTGAGACCCCATAGACGGCAGCCCACCAGGCTCCCCTGTCCCTGGGATTCTCCAGGCAAGAACACTGGAGTGGGTTGCCATTTCCTTCTCCAATGCGTGAAAGTGAAAAGTGAAAGTGAAGTCGCTCAAATCGCTTCTAATTTTTTCCTGATTTTTCTCATGAGAAATGCATGTGTATGTGTGTGCGCGCGCACGTGTGTATGTGCCCCCTTCTTTTGTGTAATCTTAAACTATGTTCACCTCTATCTACTACTGAATTTAAGTTGGCTTAAAGCTCAACATTCAGAAAACTAAGATCATGGCATCTGGCCCCATCACTTCATGGCAAGTAGATGGGGAAACAGTGGAAACAGTGGCAGACTTTATTTTGGGGGGCTCCAAAATCACTGTAGATGGTGACTACAGCCATGAAACTAAAAGACACTTACTCCTTGGAAGAAAAGTTATGATCAATCTAGACAGCATATTAAAAAGCAGAGACATTACTTTCTCAACAAAGGTCCATCTAGACAAGGCTATGGTTTTTCCAGTAGTCATGTACAGATGTGAGAGTTGGACTATAAAGAAAGCTGAGTGCCAAAGAATTGATGCTTTTGAACTGTGGTGTTGGAGAAGACTCTTGAGAGTCCCTTGGACTGCAAGGAGATCCAACCAGTCCATCCTAAAGGAAATCAGTCCTGAATATTCATTGGAAGGACTGATACTAAAGCTGAAACTCCAATACTTTGGCTACCTGATGCGAAGAACTGACTCATTTGAAAAGACCTTGATGATGGGAAAGACTGAAGGTGGGAGAAGGGGACGGACGACAGAGGATGAGATGGTTGGATGGCATCACTGGCTCAATGGACATGAGTTTGAGTAAACTCTGGGAGTTGGTGATGGATAGGGAGGCCTGGCGTGCTGCAGTCCACAGCGTCGCAAAGAGTCAGACACAACTGAGCGACTGAACTGAACTACTGAATTTTTAAAAAAGGCTGCAGGAAGAGGTGGGTCAGGTACTTTCTTTTGTTAGCCACCAGATGGCACTATAGAACCAACTAATTCAAGGTCTGTAAGGTCAAGTTCTTCCCTGGTAGCTCAGCTGGTAAAGAATCCACCTGCAATGTGAGACTTGGGTTGGATCCCTGGATTGGGAAGATCTCCTGGAGGAGGGCATGGCAACCCACTCTAGTATTCTTGCCTGGAGAATCCCCATGGACAGAAGAGCCTGGCACAGTACAGCACAAGGTCAAGGTAAAATTCTCTCTTTAGAGATATATATTCATAAGGCAGATCCCAAGCTGAACATCTGTGACTAGGCAAGTGCTTGCACATAAAAATAAACTCAATGATAATATTTTGTTGAAACTCTTTAAAAGGGCAAGAATCACTAATTTAAAATATGCAGCAGAGTAACTTAACAACATGGGCTTCCCAGGTGGCTCAGTGGTAAAGAGTTTGCCTGCCAATGCAGGAGACACGGGTTCGATCCCTTGGTCGAGAAGATTCCCTGGAGGAGGAAATGACAACCTACTCCAGTATTCTTGCCTAGAAAATCCCATGGACAGAGGAGCCTGGTGGGCTACAGCCCATGGGGTCACAAAACAGTCGGACATGACTTAGCGACTAAACAACAGCTATCAACATAATACAAAGTATATTTGAAAAAAATGTGTATCTACTTACTGTAAATTTGCTGACACCTTCAAGTTCCCCAAATCTCATGTAAGAGATGTCTGCCTTCTTTTTTCCAACATCTACATCCCCTGCATAGATTTGTTTTATGCCTGCACCTTTAATTAAAGGTACACATTCATCACAAGGGCACTTGGTCACAAAAATCATACTTCTTTCTTCTGGCTTTATTTCTTGACACCTACAAAAATATACATACATATGAAAAAATTAGGAAGGTAGTTTCTAAAAGGGTAAGTTATGTTTTAGAAAAATCTTTGAACATTAAAATTGAGCTGTTTTGGAAATAGATTTACAACATTATACACAATAATGATCAAGCCTTATTCTTGCTGAATTAGTCAATGCCAAGATTTTCAGTATTTAGACAACAAAGGAAATGAAAACAGAGGGAATAATGCTTTCTAAGTAGGAAACTCTTTATAAAGCCAGAATTACGGGCCAGAACTAACGCCTTGCCTGAGAATGTGCCACATGTGATGAGACATTAAGTCATCGTGGTAGCCCGAAGGTCTATCTCTCATCTGGTGCCTGAGAGATATTTAATAAATGCTTACTAAATGGATTAATGTTAGAGTTCTGTTTTGAGTTATAGTTCCCTTACTGCTTTTACCTCACGTAGGGTAATTTAACAAACACTTGGATTTGACAAAATGAAGCAAGTAAATCTGTAATGAAGAGTTCAAGGGAAAAAAACCTGTGTAGTGAAATTTTGCACGCCGGGGTAGTTTAGGACCTAGGATAGACGAGTTGTACTTCCAGGTTCTGTGGTTTACAAAGCTCTCGTTTGTATGCTCCCCAACCAGCCTTCCGCATCCATGTCCTCAGTTTAGAGTCTCATTCTCTTCCCCTGGACCAGGGAAGCAGAATGGTATGCATCTAGCCTGTTCAAACCGTACACCTGCAACCTAAGTAATCATTACTGTAGCTCTGTCAGTGTCTTTCCATTTGTCCACTACTTCCAAAGGAAGACTAAACTCCAAGTCTCCCTTGTCAGTCCCACGCTGGCCCGCGGTCCAGCCTAACCGGAACATCTATGTTGCTAAACACTCGAGCATTTCCTGTCTTCTAGCCCACTGCTATGCCTCAGGCAGGAATGGTTTCCCTTCAAGTAAGCATCTTCAATTGCCACATCCTACCAAAGCTTTAAAGCTCAGCTCAAATGCCAGTTTCTCCATAAAGGTTTTCCCTCACACTCCCTCTCCATTTATTGCAGCCCCTGAATTTCCACCCACTTTGTGTTGGCCCTTCCCACACAACTGACCATGTTAGGTTGAGTACAGTCTTATATCCCACACTGGACTATAAACTCCTCAGGACAGAAACCATGACTCATACAGATTTGAATCTCCCAAGAGCACCCACTAAACGGTAAATGCTGAGGAATATTTGTGGAAATTATCTAAATTAACATTAGAAGGAGGTAATGCCAGCGATAAGCTCTAACAAAAACTATGTTAAAGCAATTTGGTTCATAATAAAATCTATATATTCATAAATATATGCTCAGAATTTAGAAAACAAAGGTGATCTTATAATGCAGAAATATGCAAGACCCTAAGGACACACTTGAAGCCGTTTTATCCTGGAGAGAGAAGGAAGAAAGGAAAAAAGATTTGCTCTGAAGGCCTGGAGGATCCCTGACAATGGCCTCTGTCATGTAGCAAAAACCAAGTACAACCAGAGGTATACTTCTGAAAAGAATATTTCTTGGAATTTTTAAAAAGGCAATAAATTACAGCAAAATGAAAGCTAATTTCAACTAACCCTTGCTACATTTTATACAAAATACAGGCAAACGGATTTCATACCTAAATGTTAAGGCATTCTGTTCAGCATGTACGATGTATCTGAATTTCCTTATTTCTCTGTCTTTCTGTTTGTCATCCATGTGCGGAAAGTCAGCATACTCGGATCCAACAGGAAAAGCGTTATAACCGCATCCTATGAAGTACATGGCGCCTGTGCCATCACAACTTCTCTATGGAAAGTGAGCAAACCAACAAAGCTGTGTTCAACATTCTGAAAAGGCATCTTACATTGTATCTTTAAAGCCTAGCATCACACTTTGTAGAATGGATTCACTTTTCCATAATACACAATAAAGTTATGGCAAACCTAGACAGCGTATTAAAAAGCAGAGACCTAGCTGACAAAGGTCCATATAGTCAAAGCTATGGATTTTCCAGTAGTCATGTACGGATGTGAGAGTTGGACCATAAAGAAGGCTGAGTGCTGAAGAACTGATGCTTTCAAACTGTGGTGCTGGAGAAGACTCTCGAGAGTCCCGTGGACAGCAAGGAGCTCAAACCAGTCAATCCTACAGGAAATCAATCTTGAATATTCATTGGAAGGACTGAAGCTGAAGTGCCAATACTGTGGCCACATGATGCAAAGAGCCGATTCATTTGAAAAGACCCTGATGCTGGGAAGAGTTGAGGGCAGGAGAAGGGGACGACAGAGGATGAGATGGCTGGGTGGCATCACTGACTTGATGGACGTGGGTTTGAGCAAACTCTGGGAGACAGGGAAGGGCAGGGAAGCCTGGAGTGCTATAGTCTGTGGGGTTGCAAAGAGTCGGACACGACTTAGTGACTCAACAATGAACAACAGTGATAAACTGAGCCATCAGAAAAATATAGTATTGGATTTTCCTTCAGCAGGGTGATCTTGTCAAAGTTAAATTTCAAGCAGGCTGATCATCTCTAGTATATAATATCAAGACAGTCCTTCATTTTAGCAGTTAGTGAAATACCAGCTTAATTCACAAACTGTTTCACTTGACTCAGACATCCCTCCCTGATTGGTTATAAGACCCTAGAGAACAGAAACCATGTTTTATACCGTCTTTCTGGCCCTTAAAGCATACCTATTATAGTGGTCCATACAGAGCAGGTACTCTATATTATTATAAATTATTGTTAAGTTATTATATGCTCTGTGCTGTGCTAGTTGTTAGCAAATCAGAAATTCCAAAAATATTTTGAACAATTTCTGTTTGGGGTTAAAAATGTGCTATTATATATATAGTTGGAAAATCTATAATGTATTTTCCTTTCATCTTTATGTTTACTGAGCCTCTATTGTGTATATATGTGTGTGTGTATATATGTGTGTGTGTGTGTGTATAAATAATAGAACTTCCTACATTAAGTGGCATTTTTCTTTATCCTGGTCAGTGGCATATTAGGTGTTAATATGAATGCTTTATCAACTCTAAGAGTAAAATATTTAATAAACCAAACCTGTTCATAATAGTTTGGAAAATGCTATAAACCTCACTAAATTTCAATATATTAATATTATAATTACTCATATGATAGTATCAACAGTATCATATTTACTGTCTCCTAGCTCCATTCCTTCTCAACACATCCCCATAATTTCAAGTCCTCATCATCTTTTTTCTTAATCTCCCTACTTCCTGTCTAGCCCCACTTTATTTTTAAAATGCAAATCTGATCATTTTCCCACTTAAGATGTTCTTAGACTGCACTGTCCAATACAGTGGCCATTGGGCACACGTGGTCAGTGCAAACTGAGAGCGGCCAGAAGATGCCCCGGAGAAGGAAACAGCAACTCACTCCAGGGTTCCTGCCTGGGAGACTCAGGGACAGAGGGGCCTGGGGGCCACGGTCAATGGGGTCACAGAAGAGCCTGACACGACTGAAAGTGACTGCTACTGCTGCTGCTGCTAAGTCGCGGCAGTCGTGTCCGACTCTGTGTGACCCCAGAGACAGCAGCCCACCAGGCGCCCCCGTCCCTGGGATTCTCCAGGCTAGAACACTGGAGTGGGCTGCCATTTCCTTCTCCAATGCATGAAAGTGAAAAGTGAAAAGTAAGTCGCTCAGTCGTGTCCGACTCTTAGCGACCCCATGGACTGCAGCCTACCAGGCTCCTCTGTCCATGGGATTTTCCAGGCAAGAGTATGGGAGTGGGGTGCCACTGCCTTCTCCAACCGAAGTGACTAAACAACAACAAATAAGTATAAAACACGCACAGAATTATAAAGACTCAATACTCCTCTCAAATGCAAAATATTTTATTAAAAATATTAACCAATATTTTTATATTGGTTACATGCTGAAATGGTAATATTTCTCAACAGGTGATTAAGTATATTCCTAAAATTAATTCACCTGTTCCTTACTTTTTTTAATGTGGCTCCTAAGAACTTTTAAATCATGTATGTGGCTTGCTTTTTATTTCTGCTGGTTAGTGCGATGCTAGGGCATCCCCACTGTCTAAAAGATAAAGTCTAAACTCTCCATGGTATATGAAGTTCTTCACAGTGCAGCCTAATGTTTTTGCTATTCTACTAGACATAGGACTCTGGACTCCAATGTGCCAAATCACTTGCATTTCCCCATATTCCTACGCACTACCTCTGCGTGTTGCCCTCCGAGTCCCACTAACTTGCTGTGCTGATGAACTCCTCCTCATTATTCAAGACTAATAGCAGCCGACCTCCTCCAAGAATGCGTTACTTATTTGTCCAAGCAGAGTAAGAGGCCTCCTCTATGCTCTCACGGCGTCATGTTATGATTACAGCTATATGCCCGTCTCCTTTTCACCTCCGTCTCCATCACTAGACTGTAAGGCCATGAAGGGTGGGATATGTGGCCTGTAACTCCCCACTGTTCACGGGGGCACAGAGTCTACCCTGTCCTGTGGAAGTTGAATGAAGGTTTATTAAATGAATGTATCTATCTAGAAAACTGCTGAAAGAAAGCGCAAATGTTTTTAGAACTTAATAAATAAA
Source organism: Bos mutus (assembly GCF_027580195.1). Classification (NCBI taxonomy): domain Eukaryota; kingdom Metazoa; phylum Chordata; class Mammalia; order Artiodactyla; family Bovidae; genus Bos; species Bos mutus. Next base: position 18,832,498 of record NC_091628.1, on the reverse strand, counting down.
TACCCTAATAAATATTAATCCCCATGGGTCAACAAAATTTCATACACTTAAGATCAAAATATGTTAAACAAAATCAAGTTTAAATGATTATACAGAATTAATTTCACACTTACAGATTTTCCTTCCGCCCAGATGACTGCCCCGACTCCTGTTTTATGATCCTCTGAAAGATACATGGCATGTGACTCAGTGAAAATCAATGATCTGTTAGTTTCAGAAATAGATTTGTTTTTCCAAAAATAATAAACATGTATTTATTGAAATACACTTCATAAATGTAGCAGCAATCCTTGACAACCTCACTAATTATGGAAAAGTATGAGAATACTGTCAAGCATAGACTATGGGAGCTAGGGATGAACTAATTAAAGACAGTGTCACTGCCAACCCAGTCATAGACGATGTGTGTGCAGAGATCACTGCAGTAGCAGTGCCCACACTCGGGTGACTTCAAAGCTGTAACCAGACTTTAGGGTAACTTTACTCAATCTCCACCAAGTCAGGTTTTAAATACCTATTTCTAATAGATGATGAAAGTAAGACAGAAGTTCCTGAACTAATGGATTTGGTGTAATAAACCATTCACAACAATCAAATCTGTCTTCTCCTAGTATTTTTTGTACTCTATCAAGGAAAACACATTTCATGGATGTGTTCTTACTATGAAAAAAGTTCAAACTCATAAACATATACCCTTATGGGCCTTCACATATATATATATATTGCTGGTAGGTACATGAAAGGAATTTTAATTTACACAAAATGATGTCCTTTCCCTGACCTTCAGAGTTTACCATGTGGGGAGAAGAATGCCAAGTTGTTGACGTGATGCTCGTTTCTAAATCAAGTGGTAGAAGTTATAAATATTAGATTAAAATTTCCCTGCAGAACCAATTGAATTACTCTGCAACAAGCAAAGCTGTATTTCTTTAAACTATTAACCTTAAACAGAAAATACAAAACCAAAATAGAAATTCTACATGTTCAAAGTAAGTGATTAAGATTTAGGTCTCTTCACCCAACCTGCTTGCCTTCCTCTGACATGAAGAATTTCGTAACCAGGACTTCCGTTCCCTGCATACCTGAGTCCCTACACTCATGAAGCTCATGTCTGGTGTGGGAGGAAGGTGGTAACAAGAGTCTAAAAGCAAAGGCAGTGTGCTGGGCTATAAAGGAAAGGAGTGTGATGCCGAGGAACAGGGTGGCAGGAATGCAATTTAGAGGTGGAGACTGTCAGCAAAGGGATTTGGGGATAAACAAAGTCTTGTGCCTTCCAAGATCTTCAGAATATAACATGGTGAGAAAAGAACATAATTATGGCTTTATGCTCATTTCTAAGGCAAGTTGCAGAAGCTAAAAATGAAAACCTCTAAGTAAAACTGTACTTAATACATGCATAAATCTGGAACAAAAAATGAAAAACTCATAGAAATTCTTCAAATCCCAAGTTTTTAATTTTAAAAGTTAAAAATATTAACTTTATCTAGAGAGCTCAGGGCAGTGAGTAACATATGGTAAAAGCTCAAAAAGGGTTTGCTGAATGAAAAAAACAGAGTAATATGATTTTAATGAAATAAGAATATCTATTTGCTGGGTGGGGGGGGCAGAAATTCTTCATATCAAGTCTACTTTTCCTACCACTGACACTAAGCATTCTTCATATTATTATTTTTTAGTCCAGGAGCCACCTTTTCTGTTTCAGTCTAAGGACAGACTAAATCTTGTCAAGAGGGGGAAAAAATGTGATTAAAAAAATTTTTTTCTTCTTTTTTTTTTAGAATTTTATTTATGGCTGTGCTGGGTCTTTGTTGCTGTCCAAGCTTTTCTCTAACTGCGGTGAGCGGGGGCTATTCTCTAGCTGCTGTGCGAGAGCTTCTCACTGAGGTGGCTTCTCGTTGCAGAGCATGGGCTCTCCTCTTGGCCGCCCAGGCTTCAGCAGCTGGGGCACACGGGCTCAGCAGCTGCAGCTCCCGGGCTCTACAGCACAGGTTCAATAGTTGTAGCATATGGGCTTAGTTGTCCCAAGGCATGTGGATTTCCTGGATCAGGGATTGAAGTCGTGTCTCCTGCATTGGCAGGCAGGTTCTTTCCACTGAGCCACTAGGGAAGCCTCCCAAAACATGATTTTTAAACTAAGCTCCACTGTTTAGCTAAGGTTAGTTTCACCAAGAGAATATACTTTACTACATGTCTTTTGAAATCGGAATAAAATTTCATCCATATACAATGGAGTAGGTTTCACCCAGCCCTCAAGGTTGGATGACAGATGAGGTAATTTCTCAAAAATCTTTTCACATCTGTAATTTTTATGTAAAAATTCTTTCATGTCTATAAATTGCTACCCAGGATCTGCTCATTCACAGGGTTTTCTCTGTATACCCTTGAAGGAAAGGTCAACTTGTAATCACTGAGCCAAACTCCTCGGACCCTTTGATCACCGAAAGTCAGAGGACTCTATGCTATTATTCTGGAACACAAGTGTGGTTATTTTCACTCCCAATACTGTGGTCACATCAGGGTTTGTCCAAGTGTGGTCCACAGACCAACTGCATCAGAACCATTGGATGCTTGTTCAAAAAGCAGACTCCTGACTCCCATGGAAACTCCCTGAATTAACCTCTCCAAGGGAGGCAGCAGAGTTGGGAACGTAGACTTCTCATGTGCATCGCCTCAACTGAAAGTTGAGAACCGCTGAGTTATGATTTGAAACAGTTAAGCCTTCTTGGCTATGTCACCCTACTTTCATCATCAACATTGTGTGGTTCAGGAGGAAGGCATGATTGTCAGCTTTGGAAAACACCTAGTCTAACGGAAAACAGGACATAAAAAGAAATCAAAACTCACACTTAAACCAGATAGTTAAGATTAGATGCCCTTCAGTTGTTTGGCATCATACAGTTTGTGCCTGTAGCAGAATCAAATTCTTTTAAGGTGATGATTAACCCTGTTGAATGTTGGAATCCCTTGCAGAATTTTAAAAATTCACAGGCCTAGGACACACCCACAGGGACCAGGCTTAGAGTGTCTGGGTTAGAATTTGAGCATTTGTACTGAGAACTTCCCTGGTGGCTCAGATGGTAAAGCATCTGCCTACAATGTGGGAGACCTGGCTTCAACCCCTGAGTCAGGAAGATCCTCTGGAGAAGGAAATGGCAACCCACTCTAGTATTCTTGCCTGGAAAATCCCATGGGCAGAGGAGCCTGGTGGGCTACAGTCTATGGGGTCGCAAAGAGTCGGACACGACTGTGACTAAACTTTCACTTTAAGTTTCTATGGTGACCCTGACAAGCTGCCTTTTGCAAACCTCCATTTTACTGAAATTACTTCAACCCGTGGTCTCTGTTGAGCATGTACTGCAGACCAGTGCATCTGTATGGACTTTTTCTGAAGATTTTCTCTATCCTCCTTCTCTTCTTGGAATAAATTTTAAAATTCCTACTATAGCCCACTCACCAGGCATTCCTCTGCTGCTCCTTCTGCCGGAATTTTCTTTTCCCTATTCCAAAGTCGCATTTTAAAAAGTGATCATCATTCTACTTTCAAAAATGTTATGTCTGGTAAGATGTAAAAACACTATTCTGTAACTGGAAATATAGATACCACCCTTTATCATGGTAAGGTAAAATTCCCAAGTAATATTTTCCTTCTTCACATACATACTCATGTACAACTTAATAAAGTTAAAAATGTTTGATTTCTCCCCTTGCTGTTTGAAAACATATCAGAAATTGGAAGAATCTGCCAAATTTTCTTCGATTCTACTGGTTATTTGAAATTCATATTTTAAAGATTTTTCTAAGTTTTTACTAAATATTGAATAGATATAGAATATTGAGTAGTTAAAAAAAGAGGAATAATTCTGGTTCTCTCTCTCTCTTTTTGTCCTTTCTCTAGTGGAGGGCTCATTCAACTGGGAAATGATAAAAGCAAGCAGCAGAAAGGGCTGAATTAGATCCTGATTTATAAATGCAGCATCCAATATAGGCCACAAGAAATCCTAAAACTGCTCTAAGAAAGAGTTGTCTACTCAAGGGTCTCATTAACTTCTCTATATTGGTATGAGCAGCAACACTTTAGTATCTAAGAGTCAATAAACGCTACGAGAAGTGAAATGAACACCACTTTATGTCTGACACAAATACGACCCCATCAACCCCGATTTAGGAACTAAGCGTGTAACTCACCAGTTCGATATGCCAGTAACCTGGCCTGAATCATGCAGTGCCTTGCAATTTCTTGTGGCAAACTTTGATTGTGAATTTCATTACTGTGTTCGGTGTTGCCACAATAAAATCCGTAGTGTTTAAAGTTGGGCACGCTGGAAGCTACTGCGGCCAGAAGAAGGACAAGGTCTTTCATGTTCTGCCTTAGATTGCTAAAGTACGGATTCTCACACAAGTTCTCCAAACCTATAGTCATCAGTATTTGCTTATGCATTTCTTCATTGGAAACCAAAAATATCATTTCATATTCTTTTATTCTCTCTTGTTTACATTCAGAATAAAAATCAAAGTTAGTGTCTGGCAATGTTTTGGAAATTTTTTGAATAAAGTCACATTTGTAAGAGGTCTCTTCTACAAACTGCACCATGTAACAGACCAAAGGCTGAAGTAAGACACACACGTGGGCCCGACTGTTTGACTTCAGTCTTTCCACTGCTTTGGCATCTAACTTTGCGTCTTCGAAACCAGAAGCCTCAGTGAGCAAACTTATTTCTGGGTCAGCAGGCCAATATGAAATTCGATTAACTCCAGCTGAAATAAAAAATATGAAAGTTAGTTAGCAGATGCCTGCCGAAATTAAGGGTTTTCTTGATAAATCCATCATATCATTGCAGTTGATCCTGAGGTCCCAGTGTAATAAATGTCTACTACCAAATCACCAGTAATATAGCCTGAGTGTTGGCAAACTATGGCCACAGGCCAAATCTGTCCCGTTGCCTACTTTTGTACAGCTTGCGGGTCAAGAATGGCTTTCACAGTTTTTAAATAGTTGAGAAAAAAAAGTACTTGTAACACAATGAAAATTATATAAAATTCAATTTTCAGTGCCCATAAAGATTAGTGGGAACACAGACATACCTAATCACTGACATATTCTCATTGTTTCTGTACTACAATGGATTAGCTGAGAGCTGAATAGCTGTATGAATATGATACAGCCTGCAAAGCCTAAAATACTCACTATGTGGCCCTTTATAGGAAATGTTTGCTGACAACAAAGCCCGTGGGAAGCATCTATGCAATCAATGGTTTTGCTAAGTGTGGTCCCAAAGCCCAGAGCTAGGAAGATGTACCAGAGTCCTCCAAGTAATGAAATGGCTGCTTCCAGAAATAGTGCAGCATAACTGATATTGACTAGAGTTTTGAACCTAAAATAAACAATTCATCCATGCATGAAAAATGTACTGGTACTTTAAACTCTTTCTCTGGGAAGCTCGTCTAAGAAAATATTTGAAGTAAAGACAAAAAATAAAAATTCATGTACGTATATGTTTAGTGCAGCATTGTTTAAAACCGTAAAAATAGAAAAAATCTAAATGGCCAAAACAGGGGAACAGTTTAACACATGACAGTCCTCCTCATAATAAAATATACAGTTATCCAAAACATCCACAAAGAATTTATAACGTGACGGGAGCAGGGAAGCAGGGGGAGAGGAAGAAGTGTGAACTGCTTTTACGAATACAAAATTAAAGACAAAACAACAAACTAGAAGGAACATTGTTCAGTCAACGTAGCAGAGGAATAGTTAGTCATTTTAACATGGGCTGCTGTGCTTAGTGGCTCAGTCGTGTCTGACACTTTGCGATCTGATGGGCTGTAGCCCGCCAGGCTCCTCTGTCCATGGGATTCTCCAGGCAAGAATACTGGAGGGGGTTGCCATGCCCTCTTCCAGGGGGATCTTTCTGACCCGCATCAAACCCAGAAGCAGGATCAAACCCAGCAGTACTACAGGTGGATTCTTTACCACTGAGCCACCAAGGAGTCCCATCTTTAACATACAGAGATCGAAATTCTTGAGAGCACATGTGAATTGACAAGAGAGAAAGTAAATTTACAAAAGAGAAAGCAAAACTGAATAACAAACATGAAAACAGTTTTAAATTTGTGTTTGGAACTGAACAACAAGATGCCAGATACAGAAACACATAAACGTTCATCAATTAATTAGTATTTAAAACAAAGAAACCCCTTTGCTCATGTCTCATATAATTTCCATTAGAAAAGGCATTTATTTTTTTATCATTGTGCCCAGAGGTGAATAGCCAGATGGCCCACAGGTTTTCTATATTCAAAATAATAAACATCTGAGTTGAACAAATGCACATTTCTATCTACTCCTTGCTACTACAGACTCTTACTGTGGCTTGGGCTGGAAGGTAACTGTGAAGGCCTCCTTTGAAGGAGGCTCTAGCATGTGACCACTTCTTCTGGAAGTGCCTATAGCTCAAGGGAACTCCCCTTACCACCAATCTGATCTTTACTCTCCTGCACTGGCAGGCAGATTCCTTACCACTAGCCACTTGGGAAGCCCATGTAAAAGATGCACCATTTTTTAAATAGGTAAATGGTCTGGATACATACCTAGGTGCAAAACAGAATCATAAACACAAAGATTAGAGAGGAGCCCAGTGTGTATAGATAGCTATACATTAATTCTTTGTGCTCCTCCTTCCAAGGGGTAGAGTAGTCACTGGAAGGCAGCCACCCAGCCAGGAATACAGTTCCCACAATGCACGCGAACAAAAATGATGTCTGTGACTTCCAGGCCAGGGTTTTTAAAAAACAGGTATGCTTTCTCTTGCTTTCCCTAGTGGCTCGATGGTAAAGAATACGCCTGCCAACACAGGAGACTCGGGTTTGATCCCTGAGGTGGGAAGATTCCCTGGAGAAGTAAATGGCAACCCACTCCAGTATTCATGCCTGGGAAATCCCATGGACAGAGGAGCCTGGTGGGCTACAGTCCCACGAGGTCACAAAAGAAGCAGACAAGACTTAGAGGCTAAACAACAGTAACAAAGCAACATTTTTTAAACATTCAAAGAGTCGGACACTACTTAATGACTAAACAAAAACATGCCTGCTCTCCTCTGTCTCTAGATACAGGAGAGGCCAGTAGGGATTCCAGGAGCTTACGACAGAAGATGCTGAGGCCCACACATCAACCACAGAATAGCTGGCTGCTGTTTGATAACACCTGCACTGGACTATTACATGCATGATGAGTGTCTAATATATTAAGCCACTGAAATGTTGTTGGTGTTTGTTAAAGTAGCTAGTATTAGTCTACCAGTACACTGAGGGTCACCTAACTAGTGACACAGCTGAGACCAGAATACATCTTTTCCGATTGTTCTTCTTACAGTATATCAAACTGTCTTCAGATACATATGTATATTTTAAAATTATATTAGGCAATTTGACTTGTTCTCAGATAAATGCTATTAATCCCCAACAAAGCCTTATCTACACTTACCATTTACAATCATTTTCAAACAAGCAGAACATGGCTTTCTGGAAAAATAGAGATCACAGTTTTTCAGCTTTGACCCATGTTTTATCAGAGCAATTTTCCCAGCATGTAAATCTTCACTTGAACAGTGGAGACCAACAATTTTCATATTTTTCACCACCACAAGACCAGTTCTCTTCACCTATATTAAGATATAAAATAGTAATTTATTTTATAATATCTAATGATCATCTCATGGATTATACTTGATGTATGAATAAAATGAAAGTTTAATTCTTCATCTGAACATAGTTTGAACAAATACACATTTCTCATTAGGTCCAAAAAATTTTCTGAAGGTTTAAAATGTTGACTTTACACCAGAAGTCTTCTAAATCTAGGCTTTCTTAACCAAACAAGCATTCAATTATCACAAATTTATCCTAGTAAAAAATGAATTACTTTTTACCCTAGTAAAGGGCAATAATGAAGTTGATTTGACTTGTTTCTTATAACATCTAGCCTAAGACTACTTAGTATTAAGGTTCTAGATAGTAAGAAGGAAAATTTTGGCAAACCTGTGATTTTACACATGGGTAAGTGAAGCCCAGAAAATTTACATGACTTTCTGAAAGACTCACAGATGGTAAAAGCCAGAACTAAATCAGAGGTCATCTTAAATTAAAAAAAAATTTTTTTAATTGGAATATAGTTGATTTACAATGCTGTATTAGTTACTGCTGTAAAGCAAAGTGATTCAGTTATACATACATACATTCATTTTTTTATATACACTCTTTTCCATTATGGTTTACAATAGGATACTGAATATAGTTTTCTATGCCAATTAATAGGACCTTGCTGTTTATCCATTCTATATAGATAAAAGTTTACATCTACTAACTAAAAATTTTTAACTTATCATATTTTACTTTTTATTCTTATTTATTTACTTATTTGGCTTCGGCATGTGGGATTTTAGTTCCCTGACTGGCAGCTGAACCTGTGCCCTCTGCATTGGGAGCACAGTGTCTTAACCACTGGACCACGAGGGCAGTCCCTAAAATATTTTAAATGCTGACTAAAATAAGATAATTCTCAACTTCTTTCTAACAAATGATTCTACTAATTTTTAAGACTATGGCAGTCTAGACTAACGTGGTTAGGATTCACCTTCCACAAAAATATAGGTTATTTATAATTTTTAAAATGTTTAAAAACATATATTCAAGCTCAAGGAAAGGAAGACATAACCTCGGGTGTTAGAAAGGAGAGAGAACTCAAAGCGAGAGCAGTCAGCCACAGCCGTCTCAGCGGTCTCCCGCCCACAGTAAGGGCTGGGCTGACTTTTATTTTTCAGTCCCAAAAGCTGGGCATGGGCTGGAGGGCTAAAGAGTGGTTCCTTTAAACCTAAGGTGACCTAATTTATACAGATACTAATCAAAAAGGCAGCTGTAACAATATTACATCAGATAAAACACATTAAGGTTAAAAATCAGTTCTGCGTGTGCCACAAAATAGCTGTTTTCACAGCAAAAGATTCTGAAGGAAGGGACATAAAACTAATCCTTGGGTTCATAAGGGATTTCACAATATGAGGGGGACTTGGGCTGAGAACACAGTGTCCATTATTCCCTATTCCCTTTCAAAAGATTTTACTCTAAAGTTATTCCCAAGAGGACACGTTTGAACTCACTTTCAAGACGAGACCAAACTAAAAGAGCCAAGTTTCGGTTTCAGTTATGAGTATAAATTTCTGTAACAGTGGAAAATGAGACTCAGTGGAATATCTAAAAATCATTCTTAAAAAATGAAGCATTACTCATCACTTAATTTTTTTATTGGAACAATCTTTCAGGCCACATTTATCACTTTTTTGTTGAGAGTACTTTTTACTTTCGAAAATATCTTTTTTTCTTCCCATTTTGTTTCTAGCCAGGGCCAAAACCTCAAGTTTGAGACCAGGATTCTTCCATCCCAAATTTAAAGCCAATAAAGGCCTCTGTTGCATTCCATTCTGGGACTTCTGCTTACTCCGACTCCCAGAACTAAATCTTTGCAGTGAGTCACTGTTCTGGATCCTGATTTTGCTTCACTTCTCTAACATCTTGACAAGTCGTCTATGTAAACCTAATCACAGAGTTTTACAGTAAAACAGAAGTGAAAGAGGACAGTCTGTTTTGTATACATTCACTACTTTTTTCCTTTTTTCTTTCTTATAACTAAAAACATCTACATATTCTAAAACAAATAATTTCTATATTCTTGTTGGGCATTTTCAAGACTCACTCTCAGAAATAACCAGAAGTCTCCAGGAATGTACATCAAGGTAACTTTTTTGAACAACACAAATGTACAACAAGGTAACTTTTTTCAAAATGTGAATGTTTTGTCTCTACTCCACACCTGATGAATCACAGAGTCTCTCTGGAAAACCCAAAAGATTAAGATGGCAAGGAAATACCAGGCATATTAAAAAGAATGAGGCTCATCTGGTCAGGTCTGGGCTTTGATGTTACTCTACTTATAAGCTAGTAAGTTGGCCTGGTGCTGTTCCATAGATGCTAGCAGAAGACATCCTATGTCAGAAATGATGACTATGGTTCATGTACAGCAAGCAGGGCGAGCCTCATGTCTGCAACGGTCCCCTTGCCCACAAGGGGTCATGTGGACAGGCCTATATGGATTTCTAGACACAGAGTGAGCTAGCTGCGTCACAGGACAGGAATACTGCGCTCGGGAATTCTGCTGTGTTTTATTGAGAATAGTGCAAACCTGTTCTATGTCCCAGAGAGAGACATTACTTCAACCCTCAAGGTTACCTGCTGCAAACTCAACTCCTGAGAAATGGCCTGGGCAAAGCGAGCGAGGGCCTTGCATTCTTGCCAAGACCAGCAGGATGTGTTGGAGTTTGAGAGAATATGGAAGAGTGTTTCTCAACACATTCTATATGAACTCACATGGGAAGGTGACGAGAGTGAAATTTGAAAATGTTAAAAAAAAAAAAAAAAGAGCAAGATATAGGAACAGATTATAGATTATATAATCCTATCTGGTCTCACCTCCCCACCCCCAGCCTTTGGAGAAACATACATAGTCTTGTAAATGTATGATTTTTAGAAAGATACACAAAAACTCTCCTGGAAATGGGAATGGGGAACTTGAATATAAAAGAAACTTTTATTCTACTTTGTATCATCCCTTTTGCTTTGTTATTATGAACATGTCTTTTTTTTAAATCATAAAAATGCACCTGTTTTTTGTCAGCAGATACTCTGGCCATCTCTTCATTGTCTCCTAAGGGTCCATGCTTTCCTTCCTCCTTTTCCTAATTAAAAGCAGATTAAGGGGTGGGGGAAGGATTAGTACATAAAATGTGATTAATTCAATATTTCCTATGTAAAGAACAGGAAGTGGAGGAAGCAGTGATGTTGGTAATGAAATGATGGAGGTGTGGGGGGTGGTAGTGGTAATGCTGACTATGTACGATGATAATAATAATACCTAACAGTTACCATGTATCTGGTCCTAAATCACCTTCTTTAATTTTCCCAGCTTTTACAAAGTAGCTATGATTATTCTCATTTTCCAGATGAAGAAACTGTGGATAGAGATAAAATATCTCAACCATGGTCACAGAGCTAATAAATGGGTAAGCAGGGATCCGAGCCCCTAATCCATTGTCTTCATCATTATGCTACATTACTTCTGTCCTGGAAAGGTATGTGAGGTCTTTCAGCATAAAGATAAGGTCCCAGAGGACACCATGGGAAGAGCTGGGAGAGAAAGACAATACATGATGTATACAGAAACATGAGGGAACAATGCAGTTATTCTAAAGTCTTAATGAAGTAATATTCAGGAAATTTTAGATAAGTCTTACTTAACTGAAATTTAAAACTATGAACCAGTAGGAGAGAGAACTATTTTTAAATGACAGCCATGTTCAATAGTATTCTATTTCTATTCCAATTTTTTTTTTCAAATTTATTTAATTGGAGGCTAATTACTTTATAATACTGTGGTGGTTTTTGCCATACATTGACATGAATCCGCCCCGGGTGTACATGTGTCCCCCATCCTGAACCCCCCTCACCTCCCTCCCTAGCCCATCCCTCTGGGTCATCCCAGTGCACCGCCCTGAGCACCCTGTCTCATGCATCGAACCTGGACTGGCAATCTGTTTCACATATGGTAATATACATGTTTCAATGCCATTCTCCCAAATCATCCCACCCTCGCCCTCTCCCACAGAGTCCAAAAGACTGTTCTTTACATCTGTGTCTCTTTTGCTGTCTCACATACAGGGTCATTGTTGCCATCTTTCTAAATTCCATATATATGTGTTAGTATACTGTATTGGTGTTTTTCTTTCTGGCTTACTTCACTCTGTATAATAGGCTCCAGCTTCATCCACCTCATTAGAACTGATTCAGATGTATTCTTTTTAATGGCTGAGTAATACTCCATTGTGTATTATTCTAAAAGTTTTAAGTACTTATGGTGTTTTTTTATTTTTTTCCTCCGAAGTCCCACTCATTTATCTAGTTTTAGACTGGATAACTAAAAATTCTTACTCTTTATACTATGTATACTTTGCTGAACAAACCTCAAGACACATTCATACAGTGTAAATATTTGACAACACAGAAAACTCAGATAACAGTTATATTCAGAAATGGTTGTAGTTAATAATTCCCTAAGGTTGGCAAAAATTATAATTTAAATGTCCAATAATAAGGAAATAGACATGTTACACTGATAGAATGGATTGTTATGCAATCATTAAGATGACAATAAAATGAGAAAAACCTAGAAGAAAACAGGTGGTAAGCTTCTTGACATAGGTTTTGGTAATTTTTTGAATCTGACACCAAAAGCAAAAGAGCAAAAGCAAAAATAAACAACTGGAAATACAACAAACTAAAAAGCTTGTTGAGTTGGAGAAAATATTTGCAAATCACATATCTGACAAAAGGCTAATATTCAAAATATATAAATAACTCACACAACTCAACAGCAAAAAAAAAAAAAATCAACAAATCCAATTAAAAATGGGCAGAAGCTGAATAGACATTTTTCCAAAGATATACAGATGGTCAACAGGTAAACAAAAAGATACTCTACATCGTTAATTATCAGAGAAGTGCAAATCAAAACCACAATGAGATATCACCTCACACCTGTTAGAATGGCTGTCGTCAAAGAAGCTAGAATTGACAAGTGTTAGGGAGGGTGTGGGAAAAGGGAACTCTCATCCACCATTGCTGAGACTATAAATTGGTTCAGGCACTATGGAAAATAGTATGGCGCTTCTTCTAAAAATTAAAAATAGAACTATAACATGAACCAGCAATTTCACTTCTGGGTATTTATCGAGAGAAGATGAAAACACTAACTTGAAGAGATATATACACTCCCGTGTTCACTGCAGCATTATTTACTTACAATAGCCCAAATATGAAGACAACCTCAGCGTCCATCAACAGATGAATGGAGAAGAAACATTGTGTGAGTATTCAATACACACAATGGAATATTATTTAGCCATAGAACAGAATGGAATCTTGCCATCTACAACATAAAGGGATCTCAAGGGCAATATGCTAACTGAAGTGAGTCAGACAGAGAAAGACAAAGACCATAAGACCTCTCTTATATGGGATCACAAAAGAAACAAACAAAAATCCCCAAGTTTTCAGAGACACAGAGAATAGGATGATGGTTGGCAAAGATAGGGGTGAGGGCGGGAGAAATTGCTGAACCACTGGCTACTCTGAAAGCATCAGACTAAGTCACCACTCCAGTGCTTATAACAGTATTATAACATGAGCATTTTCAATATTGTTAAGTCAAAAGGGCAGCATCCAGAATTAAATGATATCCAAGTAATAAAGGAAATAGAGCAAAAATATTGTGAAACAGCACAAAAATGTTAGTAGTCTCCAAGTGGTGCAATTATGAGGCATATTTTCCCTTCTATTTTGTAAATAATAAACATGTATTATTTTTGTAACACATAAAAATATTTTATTTTTAAAAAGACAAAGATTTTTAGAGTGTCAAAAGCAGTGTTTCCAATACAAGTACATATGAAATTGCATCTTAGAGTTTCTGTGGCTTACTATCTATAGCAAAAGCAAGATAAAGAATTTAATAAGTGAAACGACTTTATTACTTTAGCTTAGAGAACATTTTTCTTAATAGGAAAAAGATCTTATCAACTTTGTGAACATCGTGCAATTAATAGTGGAATTATTTATATAAATTAATGTGCCTGTCTGATGAAAAAGAACAAGATATATTTTGGGGTGTGTGTATGTGTGTGTGTGGTGTGGTGTGTATGAATGAATTAAAATGATACCAAATCTTTATATTAAAAAAGGTTCTTCAAAATTATTACTCAATTTGTAAAAAGCCCCGCTTTTAATTAATGTTTAACTGAAATACATTTGACATATAACATTGTAGAAAATTAAGGTGTGCATTAATTGGATAAATTTGTATATTATAATATGACTGCCATTATAGCAATAACTAGCACCTCAATCATGTTACACAACTATTCACTTCTTTCTAGTACTTGGAATAATTAAGTCCTAGTCTCTTAGAATGTTTGATGATTATAAAATAGTATTGTTTTCTGCATTCCCTGCGACTGTGCACTAGATCTCCAGGGCGTATTTACTACTCATAAGCCCGTACCCTTAAACAACATCTCTCCTGTCCCCTCAGCCCCCAGTAGCCACCATTCTACTGTCTCTGAGCCTGGCCGTACAGGACTTGTCTTTCTGTCTGACTTCCTCATTTTGTATAATGTGCTCAAGGTCCATTTACTGTGCTGCAAATAGGAGGACGTCCTTCCTTCTCACAGCTGAATAACACGGCAACGTAAAGTCCAGCTTTTAAACGCACTTTAAAAGGCTTAAATCTTAAACATTTGCTTCTGTCTTTTTAAGACAAATTTCATCAGCAAAAAAACCCCAAAACCAAAAAAACCAACAGCTTGGCAATCTTCTATTTTTATAAAATAATACTAAGCTATTAACAACTAGGAAGAATAAAGGACTTCAAAATCCATGAAGAAAATGAAGAACTTTCTCAAAGCCAATAATAGTAAGTGGTTGAAAAATAGGAAATAAAAATGCACAACATCTTAAATAATGTTTTATTTATAAAACATTTCACATAGGTATTGGGAGAAAACCACTCCGAGAACTATCATTTTATCATAAAAATTCCCTATCTACACATAGACCTTACACTCTTCACAAAAACTAACTTAAAATGAGTCACAGACCAAAACTATAACACTCCTAGAAAATAAACATAGGAGAAAACCTAGATCATTTTGAGTATGGCAATGACTTTTTAAATACAACACCAAAGGCATGATGCCTGAAAGAAATCAATGGTAAGTTGGACTTCATTAAAATTAAAAACCGCTCTGCAAAAGACAATGTCTCAAGAGAATGAGAAGACAAGTCGCAGACTAGGAGAAAATATTTATAATAGACACATCTGATAAAAGACTGCTCTCCAAAATATACAAAGAACTCTTAAAACTCAACAATAAGAAAACAGACAACCTGATTAAAACGTGGGCCAAAGACCTTGACAGCCAGCTGACCAAAGAAAACACAGATGGCAGTTTGAGAGGGTAACTGTTAATATTCTATTTTTAGTCTGGAAAGCGAAACCATCACAGCTATGAACTACAAGCATCACACTAAACCATGAGAGTGTTTTGCAATTTGAAGGCTTGGTGAGTTTGTTTTTAAGTGTGAAGGAAACTAGAGCAATAAAATCAGATTTCAGACCACCGCTTGTCTACAGGTTGAAAAACCATCTATGAAAAAAATTATACCTGAGATTTCTGTCTTTGGGTTTTCACTGCTGGGAAGAGTTCCATCCAGAGACTGA
The DNA here is from genome assembly GCF_027580195.1 of Bos mutus. Classification (NCBI taxonomy): domain Eukaryota; kingdom Metazoa; phylum Chordata; class Mammalia; order Artiodactyla; family Bovidae; genus Bos; species Bos mutus. The sequence goes on along the minus strand of NC_091628.1, from coordinate 18,817,119 downwards.
GCAGAGTGAAAAGGTTGACTTTAGAAAGCCTTGGTATTTCACCTACAAAAATAGAGGGCAAACACTTAAAACTTTTACTGATGATGAAAATAAGAACTAAGCTCACTGCCACCTGGGTGCTGCAGTCTGGGCTTCGCTGTTTTAGCAAGAGGCAGAGAAAAAGGCAATGGCACCCCACTCCAGTACTCTTGCCTGGAAAATCCCATGGACGGAGGAGCCTGGTAGGCTGCAGTCCATGGGGTCGCTAAGGGTCGGACACGACTGAGCGACTTCACTTTCGCTTTTCACTTTCCTGCATTGGAGAAGGAAATGGCAACTCACTCCAGTGTTCTAGCCAGGAGAATCCCAGCGACGGGGGAGCCTGGTGGGCTACCGTCTATGGGGTTGCACAAAGTCGGACACGACTGAAGCAACTTAGCAGCAGTAGCAGCAGAGAAAAAGGATTCGTGTGCAAAAGAATCAAAGCACTTTCTTATCAGAAAGTTTCAGCCTCAGCACCTTCCGAAGCTGGGCCCTCTTTCAACCCAGCAGAAAAAAAAAAAGTACAAGTGATGCACGTAGCTATGGGAATTATATATATATATATATATATATATATATATATATATATATATATATAAAAGTTATGAAAATCCTTGCATCAGAGATCACGGTGGAGCAACCTTTACTCTGAACTGTGATGAGGCGCTGCAACAAGGGCAGGGATTAGAACACAGAACTAAAAATACGGTGACCTTAAAAGGTAAGGGAGCTGAAATACAGGAAAGCGCTGCGTGCGGTTAATTTTGGAATCAAATTTTAAAAACAAAACAAAACAAAACACGGTTTAGGGAATTTTCAGGCTCGCCGATCCCCAGAAATCCCAGCTCCAGGTCCTGGGAGGAAAAAGTAAAGGGGAGTGAGGAGTGACCTCAACTTCAGAAGCCAGTGCAGCCGGGCCAGGAGATCCCGGTGACGGAGGGGGTGACGCGCCCCGGGCAGGGATGGGACACCCAGGAGCAGAAACGCAGAAGAGCAAGCAGGAAACCTGGAGTGAAACGGCAGGAGACGCGCAGAGCCAAGCGAGAGGCTGACGGCGGGAGCAGGATTCCGGGCACTCACCGGTCATACTGCCCGTCTGGGTGCTGACTGACCGTCCGGCCCCCGCGCTCTCCAGATTTTGCATCTGCCCCGCTTCTCTCATCCCCAGCCTAGCGGCCTCTGCTGCCCAGGAAACCTCTCACAGTCCTGCATGATCTTTGCCCCAACAACCCCACCTCTCGCCTCCTCCCAGCAACAGACAGGACGGTGACGGCTATCTCGGCGCGGTCAGATGACGCACGGCTTCGGCTGGCATTTCCGGGCGCCCTGTGTGACGTCACGGCGAGGCGCGGCAGCCGTGGCTTAGGGGCTATTCCTCCCTCGGCAACCCGGCGAGTAGAAGGGACACGGGGCCGTGAATCATTTGACGCTCGTGTTTGAGTTTTTAGGGCTTGCTGAATGAAGTTTGGTCGCTTGAGGATGTCTTGGCTCGAAGTCCCAAGTTGCGCACACTCGGCGAGGGCGATGAGGGTTTCGCATACATGAGGGTAGGCCCGAGAGTGAAGGAGAATTGAAGTGGAAGTCAGTGTTAATCACTCAGTCGTCTCCCAGTCTTTGCGACCCCATGGACTGTAGCCCGCCAGGTTGCTCTGTCCGCGGGATTCTCCAGGCAGGAATACTGGAGTGGGTTGCCACTTCCTCCTCCAGGAGATCTTCCCGACCGAGCGATCGAACCCAGGTCTCCTGCATTACAGGCAGATTCTTAACTGCCTGAGCCATTAAGATGGAAACTAGCCCCTATACAGTTAGTGGTCAGGGTCTCAGAGAGTTTGAGAGGCGAATGAGGTGGGAGCTGGGCGGTCCCAGGTGGTTATCCTCTAAGATTGGCCAGTCTGGGGCAACTTAGTACCAGGGACCGCCACAAGAACATTCTGCTGCTTCTTAAACACATGAAGACATTGAGGGTAGAACTGTCCTCAGGAAATTGATGGAGGAAGTGGCCCTTGGAAAATCTGAGAGGTATCAGACATTGTGGATTTGTGCTCAGTGCAATTTAGTTGTATTGTTTTATGTGTCCTAGGCATGACTCAGAATGAAGCTCCTCCCTCCCCCCAGTGACTCAGCCCATTTTCCGTCACCAACCTAAGCTGTTATCATAATTTGAAATACTTAAAAAATAGGCACAAAACCCGCTCCAAGACTATGAAAGCAAAAGCCAGCGTTATGAAAGTACATTGTTTTGTAAAAGACCGAAGAGAATTTTCAGTGTTGATGGATATGACGGTGGTTCATTGATTGTCACTGTTGTATAGTATTTCATTGTAGCTATATACCACAATTTATTTATCCATATTTGAGTCAAGAGACGTTTGCTCTATCTCCAGCTTTTTGCTATTGCAAGCAATGCTGCTTTAAACTTCTTTGTGTATATTTTCTTATGTTCATATGGATGCACTTCTTTAGAGACTATACTTAGGAGTAGAATTATTCTTGAGTTGTCAAGTTTTCCAGATACTGCTGAAAAGTTTTCCGGAGAGATTGGACCAATTTACATAGCTCTGTATCCCCACTAATTTTGGGGTATTGTCAAACTTTTAATGTTTACCAATCTGGTTGGCATAAAATGATATCCTGTGGTTATGATTTTCCCTGATTTCTACTTAGGTGCATTGGCCATACATGTGTCCTCTCTATGAAATCCCTGTTAACCATTTTTCTATTTGGTAGTTATTTCTTATTCATTTGTAAGCATTCTTTATACATCCTCGATACTCATTCTTGGGTGGGAATGTGTATGGTAAATATCTTCTCCCCATTTGTCACTTGCTTTTTCACTCAATTATTTTTTCAGTGCATAGTTCTTTATTTTAATGTGCCAAATATATGAATAATTTTCTTAGGTGGGTTTTGTATCTTTTCAAAAAGCATTTTTATACATTTATAAAGATATCTTTTATTTGTCTGTCAATTATATCTCAGTTTTTTAACAGTAACTTTTATATTTCCTCTAAAAACCATAAGTTTTTCCTTTCATGTTTATATCATCATTCATCTAGAATTTAGTTCAGTGTATGATGTTAGGTCGGGATCCACTTTCTTTTCCACTTGGATAATCAGTTAGCCCAGCATTATCTCCTTACTGATCTGCAGTGTCACCTCTGACATGTATCAAGTTTCCATATATACGTGTTTCTGGGTTCTATATTGTATATTATTGGTTTATTATACCTCTGCCCCTTAACTCCCCCCACCCCCCCCCAAAAAAAGCCACCTTATTTTCTTCAGGAGTATCTTGGTTAATCTTGACCCTTTAATCTTCCATGTAAGTTTTACTTATTTGTAAAATATTTATATATTTCTTTGGCTGTGCCGGGTCTTAGTTGTGGCATGCGGGATCTTCAGTTACACATACAAAATATTAGTTGTGGCAAGTGGGATCTTAGCTTCCTGACCAGGGATCAAACCACACCCCCTGCATTGGAAGGGCGGAGTCTTAACCACTGGGCCGCCAGGGAAGTCCTGGCAAATGACTTTTTGACCAACTTATTCAGAGAATGGGGAGAGAAGGAGGGAGAGACAGATGGAGGGGATGGAGGAAGGGAGGGAGGGTTATTATGTTTATCACAAATTTTCTTAAAAACTCAATGATCCCAGGTAGTGCGGTGCCTGTAAAGAATAGGTGCTCAACATCACTAATGAGTATCCTTCCCCGCTTTGTGTTTCATTTACTTATTCTTTGTAGATAACCCGGATCTCTTCCTTTTATTCTAGGTCCTGTTGATTGGGAACATTGGTCCCAGCAGTGTGTGTATTTGGATAGAATCCTCTTACAATAAAACATGCTGAGGTGTCTGTGCTGGATTTGTTGGTACTGGTGAAGTTTGGCAGAGACTGAATACCTGGCTTGTAGAAGAAAACCTACCTCACCCTCGGTCTTGCTCTGGTATGTGGAAGGCATACCATGACCAAGTACCATGCCTCCTGCACGCCTGGAGATAAGGTCACCGCAGGACTGACAGGGACCCTTGCTGGCCAGTGTGCCCTTGTACAGAGGATCGGCCCTCATGTGGTCATTTTAGGCAAGGATGTAACCATAAGCACCACCCTGAATCCAGAAATTGAGGTTTCCTAAAGAGTTCTTGGAAGGCAATTCCTGGCAGCACTTCAACCTCAAAGAAGCAAAGAGAAGCCAAAACAAAGTCCAGACGCCCTTCATGGCACATTTGCTTTGTTATGGAGGGCAGAGCTGCCAGAGGGAAATCACTTCTCAAGTTTTCCATATGTTGTCCCTACTGGTGTCCTCAGAAAAGTAAACTTGGTGCCACGTAGATCAATGTGCTACAAAGTAAGACTGTCCAGGGACCCTGAGGACGTCTGTGCCTCTCGAGGTGGACAGGACCGGCAGGCGTGCCTCACGAGGTGGGAAGGACCGGCAGGCCCGCCCCCTGTGATGTCCACGACCGTGCTTCGTGAGGGTCCCCATGTGTGCAGCACCGTCTGGACTGGGTTTGGGCGTTTCTGAATCAGCAGCTGAAGAGGTTCTCTGATGATTCATGTTAGAAGTCCAAGGACTGGAGGGAGGCGTAGGAAGGAGAGGACAGGTAAGGCAGGGAATAGGGAACTAATGCTGGGGGAATAGCTACTTGAATCAACTGTATAACAGTGACAGTGGTAATAATAATGGTATCTTACAGTACAGAGCGTTTTCTACCTTCCAGACTGTTGAAGCCACTTTGCATGTGTTCAGTGCTCAGTCACTCAGTCATGTCCAACTCTTTTGCGACCCCATGGACTGTAGCCCGCCAGGCTCCTCTGTCCATGGATTTCCCAGGCAAGGATACTGGGAATCGGTTGCCATTTCCTTCTCCAGGGGATCTTCCTGATCCAGAGATTGAACCCACGTCTACTTCGTTGGCAGGCAGGTTCTTTACCACTGAGCCAATTGGGAAGCCCAGTCCCTTTTACACATTCATTCACTCCTTCCAACAACCGTATGAAGTATGTATTTTTATTTTTATCCCTACTGATAGGAACTGAGACATTGAGTACCTTGATCAAGCAGACTCAGCTTGAGGGCTGGGAGAAAGATACAAATGCTCATCACTTCATTTAATACAACATCTATGATGCAGATTTTCATCATCTCCATTTTACAGGCAAGGAAGCTAAGGCCCTTGGACCAGCAACATCAGCATCATTTAGGAGCTTATTAGGAATGCAGAACCTTGGGCCCTACTTCAGACCTACCAAAGCAGAATCTGTACAGAACCACCTTTTTTTTCTTTTAAATCACCTGAAATTCTGCAGGCCTTTCTGATGTCAGTGCTTTTATTGGCCTGTGAGCTGAATCTGTGGTTCAGATGTATGACTGTAGATGATACAGTCATAAATTTCAAGGCCAAAAAGGCCATTCAAAAGTCGAGATGATTTCAACCCCATAACATGAACTAATGTTTCTAGAGTATTTTGTCATATACCTTGCTCAGTGAGTATTTGTGGAGTCAATTAATGAAACACAAACCCTTCCCCAAGGTTGGTGCCTCACTTGAAAAAAGCTGGGGGGCTCAAAGAGAGCTCTTTCTGGGGTCAGCGAGAGTTCCCAGTCAGGGCATCCAGGACACCATCTGCAGGGTAGAGGGAGGCCCAGGACTGAAATCACAGCCACCCATCACTCTCCAGTGACCCTTGACTTGAGACCTGTGAGGCCACTCCTCACGTCTTCCCATGATGCCTCTCCCTTTTACAGCTAGTGGTCAACTCAAGAGGACACTTTCTGCTGTGCTAGAGAACACTTTGGGGGTTCCCAGGTGGTGCTAGTAGTAAAGAATCCACCTGCCAATGCAGGGGACATGGGTTTGATCTCTGGGTCAGGAAGATCCCCCTGAAGAAGGAGATAGCAACCCACTCCAGGATTCTTGCCTGGAAAATCCCATGGACAGAGGATTTGATGGGCTACAATCCATGAGGTTGCAAAAGGTTAGACATGACTGCTGCTGCTGCTAAGTTGCTTCAGTCGTGTCCGACTCTGCGACCCCATAGATAGCAGCCCACCAGGCTCCCCTGTCCCTGGGATTCTCCAGGCAAGAACACTGGAGTGGGTTGCCATTTCCCTCTCCAATGCATGAAAGTGAAAAGTGAAAGTGAAGTCGCTCAGTCATGTCTGACTCTTAGCAACCCTGTGGACAGCAGCCCTCCTCCATCCATGGGATTTTCCAGGCAAGAGTACTAGAGTGGGGTGTCAGTGCCTTCTCTGTAGACATGACTAAACACAGAACAATTTTAGACCTTAGAACAACTTTTCAAATATTTTTGACTATGACCCACAATGAGAATACATTTTATGAACCATGAAAGATACCAACCGATATATAATTGCAAAAAAATTTTCACAACATAACAGTTGGCCTTACTACACATGATACACTGATTATTCTATTCACATTCCAATAAACGTGTCAGACTGCACTTATCTCACAGTCTGCCAAGGGATGAGGTGGGCATTTTGAAAGCAGGTGCCCAGCCATCCACAGGAGTGATGGAGTTCAGAGACTCCATCTCAGGGACCGAGTGCTAAGGAAGGGTGATGCTCCTTGTGACACCTGGAAACACACGTCTGTCACAGGAAAGTGTGATGCAGATCCCTCTTTTCTAGAATCTGAACAAGAAAGCTCAAAGGAGAGCTCTTTGCTTCTAAACTTTATACCATAAATAAAACATTATAAATAAAAACATAAAAGCATTATACTGTAAATTTTCCACAGGGAAGAAGCCACTTCTGACCGCCCCGGAGAGGAACTCCCTTGAGAAGAAAGACTGTGTGGTTGCAGCTCCAGCACATGTCCACTTAGTGCCACCAAACAAACGAGGGGCAGAGGCACAAGGCTGCACCGAGAGCACGGTGAGCTCCCCCAAGCAGTGTCCCCAGCAATAACTCAGAGCCTCCGACATGAACTTTTGTGATGTGTGACTCTTGGGGAGGTGGGTACAGCATGCAGTGTTTTTCTATCATAGCTGACCACAGAATCCTTTTTTCAAATGCTCTCTGAAAATCCGCAGAACACAGTTTAGGGACTGCTGCCCCAAGTGACCAGTATGCCTCCTCCACTAGTTGGATGAAGCCCAATGTAGACAGGAGGCTTCCTCACTGCTGCATGAGGGCAGGGCCAGGGCGTTAGGATGCTTCAAGGGGACTTGAAGGCATCACGTATATAGCTAATCACATGAAAAAGCATGAAAAAGGACCTGGTCAGCATGTGGAGCAGACCCTTGTTTATGGAGTCACCATTTGTAGCTCACAGCTGAGCTAGTTGTATCCTGCCTACCTCCAGGGGCCACCATTCACAAGACCCTGGCAGTGGCTGAGGCCCTTTGGAGTTCCCAGAGGCAGCAGCAGCCCTCTAAAAACAGGTTTATGTTTCAAACTGTAAAAAACGTTACACAGTTGTTGGCCAGAATATCCAGTACAGTCTCACCCTGACTGCATCCATTGTTGTTGTTCAGTCACCCAGTCGAGTCCGACTCTTTGCGACCCCGTGGACTGCAGCACACCAGGCTCCCCTGTCCTTCACTGTCTCCCGGAGCTTGCTCAAACTCCTGCCCGTTGAGTCTGTGAAGCCATCCAACCATCTCATCCTCTGTCGCCCCCTATCTTTCCCTTGACTTATGTTTTTCTGTAAGTGTAGCTTCTCAGGGTGGGAGTGGGTAAGGCTCTTAAGAGATCAGACTCAGACCTGAGACTTGAATCCATCACTACTTATCCCACCAAGCCAAGGCCAATAAGGCATATTAAAGCTCTAATCAATGTGATCAGCAGTCTCTGTGGAAGCCAAGTCCTGCTGCAGCTCCCTGCCCTCAGGCTTCAGTGACTAGGTTCTGAACAGAGGGTACTGTGCCTACAGTAAATGATTTTCTCCGAGCCTGAGAGAGGTGAGACCCCTGATCACTCGACTCTACCCAGAATTCCTTTCACTTGTTTCTAAACATTTTTGCTGCCATATGTAAACATTAAGTAATTTCTTGAATCAAAACCTCATTATCCTGGATTCCTTGTAGATGCACCATCACATTTATCTAAACATAAAACAAAAACAACACATAACACATATATCTAAAACAAAATACACCTCTGACCTCACAGGTGACAGTATTTATGGCAGCGTCTGTCTGGATTACTTGTTAACTGGAAAATGAGTGTCATATCCCGAGAATAGGAGAGTGAGGACTTAGAAAACCTCCCCAGAGCACATATGTGTGATGTGGGATTTTAGGAGGATGAAATGAACTTCCCCAAGGAGGTACATGAAAAGAAAGCCAGAGAGATTGGTACAGAATCATCCCACACCTTTGTTTAAAAAAAAAAAAAAATTCATGCTAAGTTGCTGACAAACAACCATTCTTTCTTGTTGTTTAGTTGCTAAGTTGTGTCCAACTCTTTGCAGCCCCATGGACTGCAGCATGCCAGGCTTCCTGTCCTTTACCATCTCCTGGAGCTTGCTCAAACTTATGTCCATTGAGTCAATGATGCCATCCAACCATCTCATCCTCTGTGGCCCCCGTCTCCTCCTTTCCCCAATCTTTCCCAGCATCAGGATCTTTAACAGTGAGTCGGCTCTTCCCATCAGGTGGCCAAAGTATTGGAGCGTCAGCTTCAACATCAGTCTTTCCAATGAGTATTTAGGGTTGATTTCCTTATATTGCAAAATGTCAACTACTCTTTCCAGTTCTCCCTAACAGCATCCGTTCCCCCCTCCCGATTCTTTTCTCCTACAGACCTGTTTTCCCTTAAGTCCCAGAGCCATGGGACAGGGCGCCGGGTTTGGCACTGCTGGTTGCTGACGTCTGCATGTTGGCGCTGTTCTCTGTGCAGCCAGCCCTGTCTCCGGCGGGGTTCCCTTCAGCCTCCCTGCTTCTGCAGAAACCTCTCTGTCTGGACCGTCTGGCCAGCAGCAGTTTCCAGGCCGCTGCTCTATACTTCTTGGAAATGAGGTTGTAGAGGATGGGGTTGATGGAGGCGCTCAGATAGAAAAGTTGCAGAGCAACGATGTTAAAGTACTGAGAGAAGTACATCATCTGGGAATCTTTGGTATTTATGTAAATGATTCTGCCAACGTGGAAAGGCAACCAGCACACTATAAACGCCAGAACCACCACCACTGCAAAACAAAACACAGGCACCAGAATTAGCTAAAGCATCCGAAAACAAGAGTTCCCACTAAAGCAGTAATTAACAGCGAAATAAATAAAACTCTTGCCTAGCCAGATCCCCACCCCAGAAAAACTACCAGGTTACAGACAGCATCGATGTTTGCTTTGAAATTGAATATTTGAGAACAACCAACAACAACTAAATATTCGCCTCATACATGCACTAGCAAGGCCGGACATAAACTAGAGTGATTTCTACTAACAAGTAGAAATCGTTTCTTTCCACAAACCTATTTCAGAAACATGTTCTCTATTTTCCGTTGAAAAGAAGTATGCAACGTCTGCACGATCTTTATTTATTTATTTATTTATTGATACGGGCACGATTCACTTTAGTCTTCAGATTAACATAACATTTAGTAAAGAAACTTTATCTTAACGTGAGGTATCCCGTCTTCTCCAGGGTTCTGTGAATAATTCCACATTTGTGGCATCTAAAGGACACAGCCAGTGGGCTTAAGAGCCTGCAATCATTCATCTTCAATCAGTCTAGCTCTCTGCTCACAGAAGCTTTGGAAAATAATAGTTATTTACCAGACCTGGCTATCCCATCGTCAGGGGGCTCCCTGGGTGACACAGAGCTCCTAGAAGACGGGAGATGGTTTTCTACGGAGACTGGAGGGACAAGCAGGTGGAGGCTAGGGTCGAACCACAAAAGGAAGCGTGGCCAGAAGGGGCGCCGAGGGCTGGGAGATCCGGGGAAGGGGCACCGGGCGGTTGGAGTGTTTGGAGCAGAGGCGGCGCCACTTACGCAGGACGCGGACCGTCTGCCGGTGGCCCTTCTCCCGGCCGGAGGTGGCCGGGCCTCGCAGCAGCCCGCGGCTCCTCCACAGCTCGCGCCCGATGAGCCCGTAGAGGACGCTGAGGCATAGGAAGGGCAGGAAGAAGTAGGCGGTGGTGACCCACAGCATGACGCGCAGCGCGCCCAGCTGCGCCGGGCTCGGCCGGCACTCCCGGCTGAACAGCGCGGCGGCGTCTGCTTCGGGCCCCGACGGCGGGGATCGCGGGGAAGCCAGAGAGGACCCCAGGAAGGGCGGCGGCAAGGCGGAGGGCCGCGCAGTGCCGTTTAGGTCCCGGAGCGCATCGTGGCCGGCGTCCTGCTCGACGCCCACCAGAAAGAAGAAGGGCCCGGCGGAGAGCAGCGCCACGGCCCAGAGCGCGGCGATGAGCGCGCGGACGCGGCGCCGGGTGACCAGGACGCGCGCCCGGAGCGGGCGGCAGACGGCCAGGTAGCGCTCCACGGCGAGCGCCGTCATGTGCAGCAGCGTGGCATAGGTGCAGCCCTCGCCCACGTAGAGTGAGAGGCGGCAGAGAAGCTGCCCAAACACCCAGGGCCGCGAGCGCCACAGGCGGTACAAGTCGAAGGGAAGCCCGAGCAGGATGAGCAGGTCGGACACGGCCATGCTGCCCAGGTATAAGTTGGTGGTGGTCCGCATGTCCCGGTAGCGCCCGATCAGCAGCACAGTCACCACGTTGCCGCTCACTCCGACGGCGAACAGCCCCAGGCACACGGCGGTCACAGGCACCAGCGCCCCCAGGGGGAAGGGCGAGCAGCGGCGCTCGTCGCACGGCAGCAGGGCGGCCCACGGCGGCTCCCCGGAGCCACGCGAAGCGTGGCTGCGGTTCCCGGGGCTGCTCATGGGCGCGGCGCGCGGGGCGGACGCACGGACGCGCGCGGTGTCCCCGGGGCAGGGCCGGGTGCCTAGCGCCTGGCCCCGCTGCGAAAGCGCTTCCTTCGGCGGTCTGGGCGCGAAGTGCGCGCGGAGCTCCCGCCGCCGGAACGGCTCGAGCTCCGCTGCACCGCGCGCCGGAACGCGACTCCGCGGGGTCCGCTTTGAAGGCTGAAGAGCGGGTGGCGCGCAGTCCCCGCCCCCGGCCGCCGCCCGGCCCGCCCCGGCCCCGCGGGCGCTCCCTCTCCCCGGCCCGTCGTGTTCCAGGCTCTTCCCTCCCCAACTGAACGCGGGAGGCGGCCACCCCGGACGACGCCTGCCCCGACGCGGGAAAGCGATTTCTGAGCCCCCAACCACGCAGGTTACTGCACCCAGCGGAGTGCGGGCGCTTTTTTGGGGTTGGGTTCTGAGAGGGACCTTCTGAGGGACCTCGGCTGGTGGCTGCGTCTTGACAGCTCGGGAGGGAGCCGCAGGACTAATAGCGGGAGGGAGAATCTAGAGCCCCTCCTGGGTTCTGGTAGTGGCTCGACAGCCGAGTCATCTCAGGACAGCCCCAGCCTAAGGGGCAACAGCCAGTTCTCCTCGTCTGTAAATTTTCAAATGGTGATGGAGTTGACCAAGTAATTTGAACGATCTCTTATGACTGAAATCTATGGACATGACTATGTCTGGTCATTTTAAGGGGCTTCCCTGGTGGCTCAGACGGTTAAGAATCCGCCTGCAATGCGGGACCCCTGGGTTTGATCCCTGGGTCCGAAAGATCCCCTGCAGAAGGGAATGACAACCCACTCCAGTATTGTTGCCTGGGGAATTCCATGGACAGAGGAGCCTGGCGGGCTGCAGTCTATGGGGTTGCAAAGAGTCGGACCCCACTGAGCGACAGTCACACAGGAGGAACTAAAATCCTGGGGGAAAGACTGAAAACAGTCATGAGTCCATTCATTGTGGTCTTGATGACAGTAGCTGACGCTGAGAGCTCAGAATGTGTCCGGTGCTGTGCTTTCCATTTAATTTTCAAGTCATTGGAACTGAGTTCTTTGTGGATGGACACCGTCTAGCGATTTTTTCCATCCATCCTACCGTGGTTTTAATCCTCAACTTCTTTTCCCGAGTTCCCTTCCTCTTCCTGGAACTGAAAGCAGGCTTTGCTCTAGCCTGGCTCCGCCTGCTCCGCTCAGCCCTTCAGAGGAGGGGTACCAGTCACCGCCCTCATCATCACTGTCCTCCTTGTCCTAAAGCCTATCTTTAAATCTAACCTCCTCACACTGTGCCCTCTCCAGCCCCTCCCCTCATTCATCCTCATTCTTGAGAATTTTGGTGCCAGACCTTCATTTTCTCAAGAGCTCCTGATATTAATAAAATACACACCCCTACACAATTCCTCTGCCTCTCCTTTCTATCCGTCGTCTTGTCCTCCACCTGGCCTCAGGCAGTGGCCCCTGTGAACACATCCCTTACGCCTTATCATTCCCAGGACCTTGGGGCTTGCCTTCATCTCAGTTTCAGCCACCCCAGATTCTGACCTCCACCCCCTGTCTTTCTAGCTCACTTTCTCTGATAACTTCTGCAGTCCTCCAACTGCAGGAGTTCAGTGGGACCTCCATTCAGCCTCTCCTCCACCCTGTCCCTCATGAGCCTCAACTCCACACTTACCGACTGTAACAAATTTAAACTCCAGGAGCAATATTAATGGCTTCCAGGAAAACACTCTCAATGCCTGTGTTCTTTTATTTCTGGTCTCCTTGGCCAGAGTAACCCTGGTGAAGCTGAACCCTCTGCTTACTTTGTGCAGGCTTCCAAGTATCTTGAGTAGAGTTGCATGTCTTGAAATTCACAACCTTTAGCTGGGGGCTTAGTCTTCTCCCACCATCCTCATCCTTAGCCTATTTCATTTGCTTTTCCCACCCTCCAGACCACTCTGTACATCCTCCTCTCTTCTTGATCCTCAAGACTTCCTTCCCATCCTCACACTCAGGTGGTGACCTTGTACTTTAATTCCTGGGAAGAATATAAACAGTTGGAATAGAACTACATGCTCCCATCACCACAGCCACCATCCCCCCAATCCCCAGACAGATGAATGAGTGGATGTTGTTGTTCAGTCACCCAGTCTGCCTCTTTGAGACCCCATGGACTGCAGCACGCCAGGCCTCCCTGTCCCTCACTATCTCCCAAAGTTTGCCCAAGTTCTCTTCCAATGCATCGGTGATGCCATCCGGCTGTCTCATCCTCTAATGCCCTCTTCTCCTTCTGCCCTCAATCTTTCCCAGTATCAGGGACTTTTCCAGTGAGTCAGCTGTTCACATCAGGTGACCAAAATACTTGAGCTTCAGCTTCAGCATCAGTCCTTCCAATGAGTATTCGGGATTGATTTCCCTTAAGACTGACTGGTTTGATCTCCTTGCTGTCCAAGGGACTCTCAGGAGTGTTCTCCAACATTACTGTTTGAAGGCATCAATTCGTTGACACTCCGCCTTCTTTATGGTTCAGCTCTCACAACAGTATGTGACCACTGGGAAGACCATAGCCTTGACTGTACGGACCTTTGTTGGCAGAGTAATGTCTCTGCTTTTCAATACACATACCCGCTTCCACTCTCTGGACATATGAATGACCTGAACTGAACTCTGCCCCTCGGCACTTCATTCACCTCCTCGAAATCCTAGAAATCACTCTGGAAGTTCTCTCTCACACGCATCATCAGATTTTCCTCCCTCTTCTGGATCGTTTCCATGTTTTCAGCAAAACTCAAAAGAGTTTCTGCATCCACTGTCTGCCCTTTTCCTCCCTTCCCCCTCCCTCTCTAAGCAGCGGAAATGTAATTTCTCCATCTCTAGTTGATCTGAACTCTCCCTACTCCCTCGGGTAGCAAGAAACAATTATCTAGCCTGCGTAAAGCATTGTCCGGTTGAATGAATTAGACAGCTCATCTCAGCAGTGCTCGGCCCTCTTCTCTCTGATGGCTTCCTCCTTCTGCCTCGTCTTTCCCTAAGACGGTCCAGGTGGGCGGGAAGCGAAGGTCAGGTGGCTTAAAGGGCCTTAGGAAACCAGGAGGGAGGGGGGTGCCTAGCTTTGTGTTGGTTCCTGGGGGACTGGCACTTGGTGGACTCCAGCTCAGGGTCCTCGTCCCCCTTGGTCACCAGGTGCTCTGCTGACCTGAAGGCAGAGGTCTGTGGCTCGTGAACCTGTGGTCTTTTTCTTTGACTCCTGTGATGCTCCCAGGAACATGTAGGTACCAGCTGGTAAGTACCAGCTGTCGGCTGTCACAGACTGCAGCCCCCACAAGTCTCTTTCCTTGGGTCCTTTCTGCTCCTTAGCCTCGTGGTCTGCCCACGTCTGCTGAAAGGCTCCCTCACCCATCTCCGCCACATGACAACTCTGAGAAAGACCCACTGGGGCTCAGAGCGTGTGTGCACATCAGGCTCACAAAAGCCAACTCCATCTCGTCTGTACTGCACACCTCTGTTCAGACCCTCCCTTGCCTGCTGTATTTTCTCTATGGAGCTTATGACCAACTGACCTGCTATTGAATCTACTTAGCTGTTTGTTATGTGGCCCCCTCCATCTCCCGACATCACATGCTCCGGAAGACAGGATTTCATCTTTCCCTAGTGCCCAGTACCAAGTGAGAATTCAATAAATATTTCTTAATCTCAGAGCATGAATAAGCCTCTCCAGAACAGGGCACCAGCTATTTTCTTTACAATTCCCTGCAGTTGAGAACAGTACTCTGATTACAGGGGCTGTTCAGCAAGCACTCCTTGATAATCTGGTTGGAGATAGAATACTGATACGGAGAATTTGATTCATGGACAGGTTTTTATTATTATGTTTTGGCTCAAGTATGACTTGGCCCCTGGGGCAGATCTGAACCCTATTATGATGGCTTGGCCTTCCATGTTTTAGGAAGAAATGGGGCCAGATATCTGAAGAATGACTAAACCCTCTTTCTGCTTTGTATTTCTAAGTCATCCACCAGCTCATGACGTTGTATTGCATTGGAGGAGAGGGAGAATTTTCAGTAGTCCAGGTGTCTGGCTCGGAGAAGGCAATGGCACCCCACTCCAGTACTCTTGCCTGGAAAATCCCATGGATGGAGGAGCCTGGTGGGCTGCAGTCCATGGGGTCGCGAAGAGTCAGACACAACTGAGCAACTTCCCTTTCACTTTTCACTTTCAAGCATTGGAAGGAAATGGCAACCCACTCCAGTGTTCTTGCCTGGAGAATCCCAGGGACCGGGGAGCCTGGTGGGCTGCCGTCTATGGGGTCACATAGAATCGGACACGACTGAAGCAACTTAGCAGCAGCAGCAGCAGCAGCAGCAGCAGCAGCAGGTGTCTGGCTACCCTCCTCCTCTACCAAATGTGAAGTATCCACCTTCACATTTGCTGCTTGTTGTGGCGGGGCGGGGGGTGGGGGGCAAAACTGAGCCTAGGTCTGACCCAGATCTCCCCTTGCTTCCCTGGAACCAAGGGCTGATGTCCTTAATAGGTATTTCACCCCTGGCTGGAAGCCTCATAGGCTGGAATATTCTGGGAAAAAAAAAATAGGGCGCATTTTCAAGTACCTGCATATGGTAACTCATTGAGTCTTTAACCACAGCCTTTTGGCGGTGCTTTCAGTAGTCCATTTTATAGATGAGGAGACCAAGGCACAGAGAAACTGCCTTAGGTCACGCAGCGGGTGAGTGTCAGCTTCCCAAGGCTGGAGGCACGACCTCTGTGCCAGGGCCTCTCGCTTGGTAGGCCATAGCACAGCCAGTCTTAGGAATGGTTCGTGTGATCGGCTTCTGCTTGGAAAGTATCTTTTAGTTCGTATTTTATAAACCAGATTTTTGTGGACAAATGGAAACAAGTTTTTTTTTTCAGTTGAAGTATAGTTGATTTGGGGTTTCCCTGGTGGTTCAGCAGTAAAAAATCTGCAATGCAAAAGACTTGAGTTCGATCTCTGGACGGGGACAATCCCCTGGAGAAGGAAATGGCAACCCACTTCAGCATTCTTGCCTGGGAAATTCCATGGACAGAGGAGCCTGGCAGGCTATAGTGCAGGGGGTCACAAGAGTCGAACATGACTCAGGGCTAAACAACCACCGTAGCTGATTTACCATGCTGTGTTAGTCTCATATTTACAGCGCCATCTCCCATGCTCCTGGAGCCCTTGTAGGGTTGAGTCATCACTGAGCAGGCTCCTGCCACTCAGCTTCACCTCACTCGGGAGCTGCCCTTGGGCCACAGCCTCTCCCATCTGCACAGGTACCTGGAGACTGGGCCACAGGAACCCAGCCTGGTCCTCAGGCAGAGTGAGGGGTCAGTGTGGAGGTTCTCCGCCCAGCTGTAACAGAGTAGAACCTTTGTATTCTATTACAGGTTAATCACTAAAGAGATGTTGCCTGTAAACGTAAATAGCCCACCTCTAAGGAGCCCTGCCTCCCAGGTAATGAGCGTTAAGCTAAAACACCTTTGGGTAGCTGAACCATCCTGACCAGGCCCACCTGTGAATGACTGCAGGGAGGAAGAAATGAACACATCCCCTTTGGAGGCTGACCTGGAACTGGACGTGTTTGTCTTTACTTCCTACGCTTTTAGCAAAAGAGAAGCCTGAATTCTGACTCGGGCAAGATGGCTCCCCAGCTTCTTGGTCAGCTGGCTTCCTGAATAAAGTTGCTTGATTGATTTGGCCTGTCGTGTGGTGAGTGGTACCAGCTTGGATTTGATAACAAATTTTGGTGCAGTCAGCCAGGAGCCTTGCTACTCATGGCTAGCTGGTCCCCTTTGGGGAATTTTCGGGTAAGGCCCTAGCAACTGCTGGGACCACTTGTCTTGAAAAATCTTCCCCAGAATGGCTCTGGCTGCCCCAGCGCTTGGCAGTTGGAGCAAGGAATCAGCATTTGGAGGCTGACAGGCTCCATATGGTAGGGTAAGTTGCTCTGGTGTGTACAGCCAGAAAATTTATTTCCTCTCCGTTTGGGGCTTTTCTCCAGAATAAGCCAATTTGTTTTGTATTTGAGTGGGGAACCCTGTTGGAGAAAGGAAAGAGCTGTTGGGCTTTTACCTGATTTGTGAGCCCGTTCGTTTGTTTCTTTGGGTGCTAGTGTTCATATGTGCCGTTTGTGCTTTGTCTTTTTTTTAAAAAGTTACTCACCTTTTAATTGAAGGATAATTGCTTTACAGAATGCTTTGTTTGTCTTGAATTTCTGTCTTTCAAAACGGAGAAATGTTTCAACTATCCCCGAAGAAAGTCCTCTGCAGTGCATTTTGGATCAGTGATCTGATTACAGCTGTGAACCCATGAGTGACAGGAAGATATTTTACTGAAACAAGGTGTGGCCACAGTGCCTGTTAGGATCTCCAGGAGGGGTTGAGGCAGGGTTATCTGGGCACCCTGGGCGCCTTGTACTGCTATCCTTGTGTTAATTAGGTCATTTAGGGTCTCCTACGTCATTGGCATATGTAAAGCCCCCAAGACCAAAATTGAGGGTTTATTTAGATTTTCTGATTGTCCTTTGGGTTTTTTCTTTTAATTTTGCTTGATACTCTTTCCCCATTTATAGCCAGCCCGCTTTTGTGATATTTAAAATTTTTTTTACTGATGTCAAGTGGAGGTAAGGAAAAGGAAAAAAAAAGCAAAGAGAAAACAAAGTCTTTTTTTTGTCCAAGAGTGGGATATTCCCAGGAAGAAGAGAAATCTTCCACTTGGTTCCTAAAATTACCGAAAGCTACAAATAGAAATAGATGTGTCTTTTCCATGAATGTTAGTAAGGAGTTTTGCCATCTAGACTGCTGCTGCTGCTGCTAAGTCGCTTCAGTTGTGTCTGACTCTGTGCAACCCCATAGACGGCGGCCCACCAGGCTCCCCTGTCCCTGGGATTCTCCAGGCAAGAACACTGGAGTGGGTTGCCATTTCCTTCTCCAATGCATGAAAGTAAAAAGTGAAAGTGAAGTCACTCAGTCATGTCTGACTCTTTGCAACCCCATGGACTGCAGCCTACCAGGCTCCTCCATCCATGGGATTTTCCAGGCAAGAGTACTGAAGTGGGGTGCCATTGCCTTCTCAGGATTTATTCTGACAGAAACCCAATTTGTATCCACTCTCTTTTGTAACTGATGGGTTATACAATGTTATACTTGATTCATGACTGAAATTTTGGAATGGGAGCTGTGTTTGTTTGTACATGTTACAGATGTCTGGCATTGCCAGAATTAATTTGTAAAAGAATTTAATTGACCCAAAGGAATTTAGGTTTCCCTGGTAGCTCAGCTGGTAAAGAATCCATCTGCAATGTGAGAGGCCCTGATTCGATTCCTGGGTCGGAAAGATCCCCTGGAGAAGGAATAGGCTACCCACCCCAGTATCCTTGGGCTTCTGTGATGGCTCAGAAGGTAAAGAATTTGCAATGTGGGAGACCTGGGTTTGATCCCTTCATTGGGAAGATCCCCTGGAGAAGGGAATGGCTACCCACTCCAGTATTCTGGCCTGGAGAATCCCCAGGGACAGAGGAGCCTGGTGAGCTACAATCCATGGGGTCGCAAAGAGTCAGACATGATTGAGTGACTTTCTCTTTTAAAGGAATTTAAGTGCTTAAATAAATACTCAAATATTTTTTAAAACACTGGCCAGAAGGAATTTCAGGTTCATGTGACCTAGGAAATATTCAGTATTGAATTAATGTCTGGTATTAAAGTTAGCTTAAGCTTGTTGGTTTGATTAATACAGACATGTTTTAGGTCATCAACATCAAGTATAATACTTTCATAGTGCCTAGGTTTGCTAGAAATCAAATACTGTAAGACCTTATTATTCCTATTACAGCAAGAAAAATAACAATATGACAAAGCTTTTAAGTAAATAGAGATAAATGACGTAAGAGTTTTAGGTAAACACTGTAGAAATAGCTGGGGCTTCCCTGGTGGCTCAGCTGGGAATCAGCCGGCCAATGCAGGAGACATAGGTTCTATCCCTGGGTTGGGAAGATCCACTGGAGAAAGAACTGGTAAACCGCTCCAGTATTCTTGCCTGGGAAATCCCATAGACAGGAACATGGAGGGACTGCAGTCCATAGGGTCCCAAGAGTCAGACATGACTTAGTCCCCAAACAACAAATAGGAATAATTATGTTTGGGGAATATCTATCTCAAGTAGTTTCTCTAGATTTATGTAACTTGAAATTCAACAAAGTTCAGTGAGGAGGATCCATTGAATATCTGGGTCATTTCAAATGGGATAAAATATTAGGACATTAATTGCTGGGCATGTCTAAGTTTACCTCCCTTTGCTTTCTCAGGAGAGGAAGACTAAAGCTCAAGTTTGTCAGTTAGGAAATGCGGTATGACAGTTTCCAATTCCTTGCTTCTTGGTTTTTCACTAGAGGTGAAGGTTTTAAGGTTCAGAATTGCAAGCTAACATTTCAGCATGCGAAGATACAGGACATGTGTTTTCAGCAAAGAAGGTATGAGGAATGAAAATGCGTTTTGCTAAAGCAAAAAAGGTGGTTTTGTCTTAGAGATGACTGTTTCTTTTTAATACATAAGTTTATTTTTAAAATTTTGGCTGCACTGGGCCTTCATTGTAGCATGTGGGCATCTCTTGTTACAGAGTGTGGGTTTAGTTGCCATGTGGCACTGACCAGGGATCGAACCTACCTCCCTTGCATTTGAAGGTGGATTCTTAACCACTGGACCATAGGAAAGTCCTGAGCTGACTGTGTCTGAATGGAAAAGAAAGTGAGGGATAGATTAATACAGATACAGAAATTGTAGAAGGTTCTTAGAGCAGGAGCACTGAAATAGTTTTGTGCGTGGTCAGGACTGGCTAAGATAACACTGAACTAAGAAAATGAATTTTAAAATTAATGTACAAAACCTGAATTTCGTTCTCTAAAGAGAACAAGATTTTCTTAACATATTGAACTGCTTTTGATAATTGTGCGTTTCCTTAAGTGTTCTGTATTTGTCATTGAGATACTTTTTTATCACTGGTTAAAACTTTTGATATTTCTGACAAACTGCCCAAAGATCAAATTCTAAATCAAGTTCATGTGACCTCAAGCTAAGTTTGAGGCTTTCCAAAGGGTCCCTGGAATACCTCAAATTATTGTCTCCACCTCAGAGGAATGTCAAGCTAATTAGGCTTGTTTGGTATGTTAAACTACATAAGACGCATTGTCAAATAAATGGTGATGAAATAGATTGTATCATAGAACTTCTTAGATTGTATGTATCGGTAAATTTTAATATACACATTTTAGAAAGTATGTGAGATTCCTAAAATTCTGATATATCCTGGTAAATTATAATGTTATAATTTTAGTAATTATTTTAAATTGTATGTCACAGAAGTAGCCAAGTGTCTTTTCATCCGCTTTGTAATCCTAATTGGTTGATGCCAAAGCAAAAAAGCATCTTTTTAATAGTTCAGTTCAGTTCAGTCGCTCAGTCATGTCCGACTCTTTGCGACCCCATGAATCGCAGCACACCAGGCCTCCCTGTCCATCACCAACTCCCGGAGTTCACTCAGACTCACGTCCATCGAGTCAGTGATGCCATCCAGCCATCTCATCCTCTGTCGTTCCCTTCTCCTCCTGCCCCCAATCCCTCCTAGCATCAAAGACTTTTCCAATGAGTCAACTCTTCGCATGAGGTGGCCAAAGTACTGGAGTTTCAGCTTTAGCATCATTCCTTTCAAAGAAATCCCAGGGCTGATCTCCTTCAGAATGGACTGGTTGGATCTCCTTGCAGTCCAACGGACTCTCAAGAGTCTTCTCCAACACCACAGTTCAAAAGCGTCAATTCTTTGGCGCTCAGCCTTCTTCACAGTCCAACTCTCACATCCATACATGACCACAGGAAAAACCATAGCCTTGACTAGATGGACCTTTGTTGGCAAAGTAATGTAATAGTTAGAGATGAGCAGTTGCTATTTATGGCTTTACAGTGGCTTTTGAATGACTCTGTAGCTATATTGGGGCTTCCCTGATAGCTAGCTGGTAAAGAATCCGCCTGCAATGCAGGAGACCCCGGTTTGATTCCTGGGTCAGGCAGATCCCCTGGAGAAGGGGTAGGCTACCCACTCCAGTATTCTTGGGCTTCCCTGGTGACTCAGTCATTAAAGAATCTGCCTGCAATGCAGAGACCTGGGTTTGATCCCTGGGTTGGGAAGATCCCCCAGAGGAGGGCACAGCAACCCAATCCAGTATTCTTGCCTGGAGAATCCCCATGGACAGAGGAGCCTGGAGGGAACATACAGTCCATGGGGGTTGCAAAGAGTTGGACATGACTGAGCGACTAAGCACAGCACACATAGCTATTTTGTAAAGAAGCAGGATTTCATCAGATTCAAATAGTTGTAGATAAAAAAAAAGAATTGATTAGAGATTCTAAGAATATTCATCACCTCCATTCAGTAATAAGTAGCCTGAACCATCTTCATCCTTTTTCCCACAAGATTCTGGAACTGACATTGACACTGGGGAATTGTAATAGGGAAGAACCTTTGTATTCTATTACAAATTAATCACTAAAGGGATGTTGCCTATAGGCTTAAATTATACATAAATGGCTCATTTCTGGGAACCCTGCCTCCCAGCTAATGAATATTGAGGTAAATACCTTTGTTCAGCTCACAGGAAACATCCTGACCAGGCCCACCTGTGAATGAATGCAGGCAGGAAGTAAGAAACACGTTCTCTCCAGCAGCTGGCCGGAACCAGGCAAGGTTTGACTTTATTCCCTTCCCTTTTAGTATAAGAGAAGCCTGAATCCCAACTCAGGCAAGATGGTTCTTTGGGACCCTAATCTGCTATCTTCTTTCTCGGTCTGCTGGCTTTCCAACTAAAGTCGCCGTTACTTGGCCCAACAACTGGTCTCTCAGTTTACTGACCTGTCGTGCAGCAAGCCCTGCGAGCTTGCACTCGGTAACACAATCAACAGGCTGACACCCCAAAGGCTGGGAGACACCTGGGGAATGGCATCGCGGAAAGCTCATTCTCTCATTGTCTGGCCTGGATCCAGGAAATTTGAGGACAAGGGCACCTGACTGGAGTGCCTGCATTATTCTGCACTTTGTCGTTTAGCTTAACGACTTATCTTGGCGCTCTTTCCAGATCAGTCAATGGGAGGCTACCTTAACTTCTTTTGCTATAGCTGCATATGGTATTCCATTGCGTCGGGTGTACAGTGTATTTAACTAGTCTCGCATGTTGCTCATTTAGGTCATTTCTGGTCTTTTGCTGGTACAAACGGGTCTGCAATGAATGGTGCTGTCCAGTGTGTCATGTCTGTAGATAAATATTTGTTAGTGGACGGCCTGCTCAAAGAGTGTAAACAAAAATTTAATTTCCCTTCATATGGAGTGTATAGCTTAAGCTCCACCAGCACGATCTTGTTTTTCTACAGTTATCAATGAATGGTGTGTAATCAAAGCTTTGCATTTTTGCCAGTGAGAATGAAAATGGTTTTTCTGGGTTTTTATTTTATGTTTCTTATTTCATTTCCATATTTCAGAACTTACATTTTCCTTATTAGAAAGATTAGCCCTTTTCTGGGATATTAGTGCAGATATTTCCTGGTTGGCTATTTGCTATAACTATTTTTGTTTACTGCTATACAGAAGTCTTTATTTTTATGGCATTAAAATGATCAGTTTTTGTGACTTCTATGTCTTGAGGCACAATTTGAAAGGCCACCACAAGTCCAAGATTATAAAGGAATTCTCCCATATCTTCTCATTTATTTTCATCATTTATATTTATAATCATTTGGAATTCATCCTGGTATAAGGTGTGAGATATGGCTCCAGCTTTAATTTTTAGGTGGCTACCCAGTTTTACCAATATCATTTGTTTTGGTGGTTTAGTCGCTAAGCTGTGTCTGACTCCTTGGGACCCCGTGGACTGTAGCCTGCCAGGCTTCTCTGTCCATAGAATTCTCCAGTCAAGACTACTGGAGTGGATTGCCATTTCTTCCTCCAGGGAGGAGTTGGATCTTCCCAACCCAGGGATTGAACCCATGTTTTCTGCTTGGCAGGCAGATTCTTTACCCATCGTTTGTTGACTTGTTCATTTTTACTCTACTGATTTGAGGTGCCAGCTTTATTAAGCACTAAATTCTTCTATGTACTTGGGTCTATGGGCTTTCCAGTCAGTTCCAAACAAATCTTTTCTGCTGGTATTACTAAGGCTTTATAATTTAGTGCAGCTAGTCCCCTCTCAGTGCTCTTTTTCAGCATTTTTCTATTTTTGTTTTCCCAAATGAATGACAGTGTACTTATTTACAGTAGATTTATACTATCTTTTAAAATTTGGTGTCCCTTTAAAATGTTATTGATGATAGTCGTAAACTGTGTGTGTTCTTTCTAGAATAATGTGTACTCCCTGGATCCTTTGTAGTTTTATACTTGTCACCCCTCTGAGGTAATTTTTAAAAAATTTTTTGGTTAATTCATTAGACTGCTTCACATCTCAGTTGCGGTACTCTGATCTTCATTGTTAAGTGGGCTCTAAAGTTGTGGCATGCGGGCTGTTACTCCTTGGCATGTGGAATCCTAGTTCCCCGACCAGGGATTGAACCCGTGTCCCCTGCATTGCAAGGTGGATTCTCAACCACTGGATCACCATGGAAGTCCCCCTCTGAGGTCATTTTGAGCCAGATTTACAATGATTGGAATCCATGTTGTTCATAGCATGACTGGATACTAGATTTCATGCTGGTTTTAAAGGTCTGAATCACATTTAGAGAATCATAAATTAATTCTATGAGTATTAGTACTTGAAAAAAGTGGAAGTCGCTCAGTCATGTCTGACTCTTTATGACCCCATGGACTGTAGCCTACCAGGTTCCTCTGTCCATGGAATTCTCCAGGCCAGAATACTGGAATGGGTAGCCGTTCCCTTCTCCAGGAGATCTTCCCAACCCAGGGATCGAACCTGGGTCTCCTGCATTGCAGGCAGGTTCTTCACCATCTGAGCCACCAGGGAAGCATTAATGCATGAATTTTCCTCACGATTTTTAGGTTGCTTTTCAGAATACAGGCTGTAAGGAAAAAGGTCTTATGCTACCCTATATGAACTTCTTACCGCACAGCTACTGTCATCGGTAAACTGAAACTGTAAAATGTAACTTCCTCTCCAACATCATGGGGTCATCCTAGAAACAGAGCTGGTAACTAGTGGGCAGGCCAAATCATTTAATAGCTATTAATGACATCCATAAAAGACTCCATTTTTCCAGGTACAACCCACCAACTAGAGGGGATGAGAACACCCAAGGACATCAGAGAAGTTGGAAAAGGAAGTGAGAAGTTGGTCTCTGTTCTTAAAAACGTGGACTTAATGACTAGGTCAAGTTATTTTATTGACTCAGTGTCCAGGATTCTCTAGTCATGTGCTATCTGTATATCAGTCTTTAGGAATGTCTTATAGTCCTTTCTAGAAATTGAGGTTAAAAAAGTCACTGAAAATGAACCATCTTAAAGTGAGCATTTCAGGGGTTTTTATTTTTGTTTATTTGACTGTGCCGGGTCTCAGTTGCAGCATGTGGGATCTAGTTTCCTGACCAGGGATCGAACCCAGGCCCCCTGCAATGGGGGCATGGAGTTTTAGCCACTGGACTGCCAGGGACTTTTAGCATAGTCACAATGCTGCACAACACCCACCTACTTCTGTCAAGTTCCAAACATTTCCCCAGTAAAACATCATACACGTTAAGCAGTTACTCTCCATCTCCTCCTTCCAGCTCCTGGCAACCACTCATCTTTCTATCTATATGGATTTATGTAGTCTTGATGTTTCCAATGAATAGAATCACACACGTGACCTGCTGTGTCTAGTTTCTTTCACTCAGCCTGTTTTCAAGTTTCACCCACGTTGTACTGAGTTGATCAAAAAGTTCGTTTTTCTGTTGGCACGGAGAAACCCAGATGAACTTTTTGGCCAACCCGATAGCTATATTTCCTTTTTGAACAAGTGAGCTTGTCTCACCTGTGGATGAATGAGTGTTTAAGAGAATGAGTTAAACCTAGGGCAGAGTGGGGGCTCAAAATGGGAATCAGTGTATCCAAGGATGAAATTTTGGAGGAAAGAAATTAGAGCTTTATGTTTGGTCTGAAATGCCTGTACCAGATTCTCTATGTACTTGGGACTACGGGCTTTCTATTCTTTTCTGTGTATGTGTGTGCTGGTATTATAAGTTCTTAAGGCTTTATAATTTAGTGCAGCTAATCCCCTCTCATTGCTCTTTTTCAGGGTTTTTCTGTTTTTGTTTTGTACCAGATTCTCCTAGTCTGATTTCCTTCTGTTCAGTTTTAAGAGGACTGTGAGCTGCTTTGGATGTGGTGAGGTGTTCAGCTTGACATTCAAGAAGTACTCAATAAATGCTATCATAAATGCAATTCAGTTCAGTTGAGTTGCTCAGTCGTGTCCGACTCTGTGACCCCATGAATCGCAGCAGACCAGGCCTCCCTGTCCATCACCAACTCCCGGAGTTCACTCAGACTCATGTCCATCAAGTCAGTGATGCCATCCAGCCATCTCATCCTCTGTCGTCCCCTTCTCCTCCTGCCCCCAATCCCTCCCAGCATCAGAGTCTTTTCCAGTGAGTCAACTCTTCACATGAGGTGGCCAAAGTACTGGAGTTTCAGCTTTAGCATCATTCCTTCCAAAGAACACCCAGGGTTGATCTCCTTTAGAATGGACTGGTTGGATCTCCTTGCAGTCCAAGGGATTCTCAAGAGTCTTCTCCAACACCACAGTTCAAAAGCATCAATTCTTTGGCGCTCAGCCTTCTTCACAGTCCAACTCTCACATCCATACATGACCACAGGAGAAACCATAGCCTTGACTGGACGGACCTTTGTTGGCAAAGTAATGTCTCTGCTTTTGAATATGCTATCTAGGTTGGTCGTAACTTTCCCTCCAAGGAGTAAGCATCTTTTAATTTCTTGGCTGCAATCACCATCTGAAGTGATTTTGGAGCCCCAAAAAATAAAGTCTGACACTGTTTCCCCATCTACTTCCCATGAAGTGATGGGACCAGATGCCATGATCTTTGTTTTCTGAATGTTGAGCTTTAAGCCAACTTTTTCACTCTCCTCTTTCACTTTCATCAAGAGGCTTTATAGTTCCTCTTTACTTTCTGCCATAAGGGTGGTGTCATCTGCATAGCTGAGGTTATTGATATTTCTCCCGGTAATCTTGATTCCAGCTTGTGCTTCCTCCAGCCCAGCGTTTCTCATGATGTACTCTGCATATAAGTTAAATAAGCAGGGTGACAATATACAGCCTTGACGTACTCCTTTTCCTATTTGGAACCAGTCTGTTATTCCATGTCCAGTTCTAACTGTTGCTTCCTGACCTGCATATAGGTTTCTCAAGAGGCAGGTCAGGTGGTCAGGTATTCCCATCTCTTTCAGAATTTTTTAATTAAAGTCAATTATTATCTTGATTTCCTTGAGTTTAGGGCTTCTCTGGGAGACAGCAGAGGATAGTGGTCAAGTTTGGGGCGCTAGACCAGTCACACGGATTCAAATATCTAATCTTGGGTTTCTCACTTATTAGCCATGTGCTCTTTAGCGATAATGCTCTGTGCCTGTTTATTATACTTAATGGAGCAATTAAGAGGACTGTGAAATAACTAAGGTAAAACACTGAATACAACATCTTTAACACACTAAGTGGTCAATAGATGCTATTATGATTTCAATGGGTCATGTGGCTTTAAACTGTTTTTGAAACTTTCCTCTTGGCAAATTTCCCACAGCATCCTGTTATATATAGGATGAAAAATAGTCCTTATAACATCTAAACATCTGAAGGCACCACTGCAGACACTGAAGGTCTGCTGACCCCAACTATTAAAATCTTAGTTCTTCTTTCAACTTCTCCTTTAAGAGAGTCAGGGAGAAAACAAATGAGTAGAGGGACACGTACAGATTATTCTCAACCTGTAGTATTTAAAGGCTTTCCTGGTGGCTCAGACAATAAAGAATCTACCTGCAATGTGGGAGACCCAGGCGTTTAAAAAACACAAAGCACTACCTATGGTCACCTATGTTGATGGTAGGTGTTTAGATTCTAGGATGACAAGTGTTGGGTTTAGGAGACCCATTTCCTTTTTGCAGTCTGTTTGCGTAACTGAGCCACCATAGACATGGGATCTTCCTGCAGAGAATCTGTTGATGATGTTAAGGTAGATACACGTGTTGGAAACCAACCCACAAAATGCTTAAGCACAACATGCAACATTCCTATTTCCAATCTATAGGGGGAAAAAAAAAGCGAGGTGCCGTGGAACCGTGAATCCAGCATCCTATTCTTCTCAAGGGTGGATTCCAACTCAGTGGCTTCCATGCAGCAATGCCCCTACGTCGTTTCTCCTCTTCCCCAGCCTAACATTTTAAACTTTCTCATGGTGCCTACCATTGCAGCAATTATAGATCCTCTTGGATTTTAAAAAGCCATGTATCCCTGGATGAGGTCTGTGGGATGGAAATTTTGAGATAAATGAGAAGGGATGTTGAATGTCCCGGTACCTGTGAGAACTTTATAGTATTAAGTAGGAGGGAATGTTGAACCTTCTGGTGGCAAGCAGACCTAGTTCTGGGCCCCTGTAGGTGGGAAAGAAGGCAAAGAATGCAGGATAGGTGAGGAGAGGTCCGATTTTCTTTCCAATGGGAAGTTTACCTCAGACCCATCTTTATTCATTAGATATCTTGTTTTCTTTATATATAGATATATAATGAATTGCACAAAATCAGCTCACTAGGATAAAACTTGACCTTCTTGAATACGGATCCTCTCCTGTTGAAGATTTAATTATTTTGGGAAAACTGTTGTAAGCCAATTGCAAGAAGGGAGACCTTAACATTTCATTCTCCAAAAGAGGCAGCAAATAATGTTTATGAATACAATAAACATATCTCAAAAAAAGAATGATACAACTTTTATTTTCCATGGATTTTAAAGATATTTTTGCTACATAGTTTATGTATTTTTATGAGATTATATTTTTTCATCTGTATGAAGTTCATCCTTACACAATTTTAAGGTGATATGTTTGGTAGTGTATCTATAATCTTTAAAAAGTTTAGAGTTTTTGGAATGTACAGTATATGAGGTAAAATCAAGATTACATTAAAAATTGTTTCTCCTCTGCACTCATTTTACAGTGAGGCTCAAATGGCAAGTACACTATTAAATGACATTTACTATCAAAAATAGGAGTTCATTTGAGATACTATGAAAAACATAAGCCACTGTAACTGCCACAGTGGCACATTTTACCATTTTAGACATTCAACTATATAGAAATCTCTGGGCTATTACACTCAAACTCATTTGTACTGCCACATGTGGCACTTTTAAGAAGTTTCTAGAAAACAATCACTGTTTCGGGGGACGTTATCAGCCTACATATAAGAGATTAAATTTAAATAAAATGTAAACATACAGTATTTTATAGTGACAGATCATTCTTACCACTTGGGAAGGCCAAGTTTATCCATTTCTTTTTTGAACAAAAGTTAATGTTTTTTTTCTACAGCACAGATCATTTGACATAAAACAATTACAATACATGCCCATTCTAATAGAAGAAATTCTTCAGAGATCTTCAAAGCACAAGACATACGTCCTTTTTTTCAAAGACTGACAGAAGTGCTTAGTAATCACTAAAATGCTAACCTCAGCAACTAAAAATTAGTGATTCACTATCCTAAAATTCAAATAATAAATTAAAAAGGCTAGTTACAAGTGTTTTACAGATAACAGATGTGATAAAACAAGAATTTTAGATAGTTTCATTACAAACTGTATTATTACTGGCAGTCATGGACATCTATGCAAGATGTACAATGTGATACTTGACAAGATTCAATCTGATCATCCAATAACTCACAAATGCAAGCTTACAAAACATTAATGAATTATGTAACTGCAAAGTGCTCTAATGCAACATTAACCACATGCAATCAACAACTGGAACAGTATCCAAACAGACATTACATTAAACATTAGTTTTTCAAGAAAGAAAGCAGCTTGAAGTTTACTGGTGCAAATTAATTTTGTCTTCAGATTTGGTGCCCCAAACAAAAAGGTTAGGTTTGATTATGAATTCTGATGGTGATGGCAGTAGTTATGGGAGAAGCAGCAAAACTTACGGGAGTTCTTCAAAATTAGCCTCTACCAGATAGATGGAGTGAGAGTGTATGTGTGTGTGTGTATATATTATATATATATATTTCTACACTTGGTATATATAAAGCCATATGTACGTGCATGTCCTTATACACACACGTATAGTTCAAAGGCTCAAAAATAAGTCTGAAATTCAGGATTGATTATGAATTACTTTTAAAA